>NW_008238988.1:1040514-1080052 GCF_000691975.1 Corvus brachyrhynchos
CGCGCTCCTCCTCCAGACCCCACCGGCACCGCGCCCGCGGCCGCGCACCCACACGGCACTTACGGTTCGCACGAGAAAACCATTCCTCAGCTTGCAAATCCCAAGCTGCAAAGGGGGGACCGTCTGTGCGACCAGGCAGGCATGGAAGAGGAAACCCCTCCTCCACAGATGCCCTATTTATTCGCCGCTTTAGCATCCCGCGTGTTGGGGGGGGGGAAGCTCGCCCGTCCTCCTCCTCCCCGACCCTGAGCTGGGGGGACACCGGAGCTCTCTCTCCCCCCTATTTTAACCCCTGCGTTTTGCGTTGGGATTTTTACCTGGCGAACGGCCGCATCCCTCCTCAGAACAAAACCACGAGAGCTTTATTCTGACACAAGAGAATGACTAGCACGTGAGGAAGCGCACGCCGGGCGGCTGCCCGCGGCTGGCGACAAAAAGGTTGCGGGCTGGAGCCTCCGGCACCGAGAAAGGTGGATGCGGTGCTCATTTCTTGGGAGAAAGAGGGATTGGAGCCTCAGACCCGGATGATTTGCAGCAGAGTCAGTCTGAAGCGAACCCAAAAAAACGAGCACACGTACATCCACGCACAGGCACCACGTACAAAGATGTATCCTTACTTCCCCTGCGTTCTGCTTTCTCGCCTTTACCACTACATCCCTGGTAATTAAGTACGAATTAAATCCCCCACACACTAACCTGTCCTCTCTTTACCCTTCCAGAGCAGGCAGAAGGCCTCCAGTGCAAATAGCCTGTTATGCCTGAGGACAAAATAACTTCTAATCTTCATTTATGATATCATTCGTTTGTGGAAAAACACACTGTCATGATTTCTGTGTGTTATGACTGCCAGAGATCACGGGGTGGGAAAAAAAAGGCGGAAGTCGGAGAACCTTGGGTTACAAGTCATTCCCCACCCAGCCAATATCAGGAAAAAAATAAAGAAGTTGTGATAATCCCACCAAAAATGCAAAGAATGATTTTGAAATCAAACGTTTCTCAGTATTCAGGTAATTTTCCACAGACCTGTACTGACTTGCTGATGGCTCACATGGCAGAACACACAGTGCCTGGGAGGACACAGCACACTGTGAGAGGGCTTTGGACAATTGCACAAGTAAATCATGCCCAGTCACCTCCACAGTTTATTGTCCAGGGTGGTTCAAAACCACATTTGAAATGGTAAATCTGAGCAAACGGGGAGATAACCCCCAGCTTTGCAGGCAGACACTGGGAATGAAGACGGTGTGCGGAAGACAAGGACAGCCCTTGCACTGCCAGCTCCTCCTGCTCCCTGCACACATTGCATAACCAAAATAAGCCCAACCATCATGCCTGAGACAATAATGAATTCTGTCACAGCTTTTACACTGGAGAGAAGCGTAATCCTCAAAGGACAGAGAGAACACGGAAAGAAAGCAGGCACTTTCTAAGTGAGATTTCAACCATCCACATACTTTGCATACCAAAAAAACCCCCAAGAATGAAATTCTACAGGGGTACTGCCACGAACCAGCACAATTCTGCTGGACGTTGCTGTCTTATTTACCTGGGGAGGCCTTTCTCCAGCGTATTTTGCTTCCCTTGCCATGCAGTATTGATCTGCAGCAATTTAAAAAGACCTTTGAACCCAGAGTGCACCCACACTGATTGTGGGTTGCCACAGGGTAGGACAGCACACCAACACGTGGTGCCTGATTGTCTGCCCTGCCAAAGGGTGATCAGTGTGGCGGAAAATAAACAGAGACCAGCTGAGAGGTGCTGTGAACTCACTCCCCAAACCCACCACCTGGGCCCTGCTGCTGTCAGAGTGACTTGTGGGGCAACCCAACCACAGTGAAGGGTGAAAGGGAGGAGAGGAAATTGGCAGCTCACTGGAACTCCCCATAAAGCCTCCGTGGACCCCCGGCACACCACAAAGTGGTGTCACTGGAGAGCTTCAACTCCTTCACATTTTTTTTGCAACCTGAGAAGTTTCTGTCTGTTTGGGAATTTCAGCCCCCCAGGGTATGCAGGAAAGAGCTGAAAACACGTTGAATCTCCAAAGTTCTATGATGGAAGGAAAGGGCTGACTTTGAGTGTGGCAGTTTAGGATTCCGGGACTATGCAATGATGCTGACAGCTTGCAAACACAGGGAAAAGACCCAGTTGCCAAGGCCAGTTGCATTTAAAAGAATGAAAAGGCACATTTGACCTTGCTAGTTTCCCTATTTTCATGCTTGCTTTAAAGGTCGCAGTCATTTGAACCCATTCCTGCTACATACACAAAAACTTTGCCTTTCTCCACAAGGCTGAAAACATGCACCAGACCCACCAAGTAAGAAAACACATCAGTATGCCTGTAGCCAGAGCAGCTGAGAAATGGCATCCCCCTTCCACAGCTTGGTGGCAAGTGGCAAGAGCTGCAGGATGCCCAGCGGTGCAGAAATGCAACATCAGTTACTGCAGAGACTGGTCTGCAGACCCAAAACTGCTGGAGGCAGCTCCTGATGCCCCTGGTGGCTTTAATGAAGGCTCAAGCATCATCCAAATGCTTTGCACAGCCCCAGGCAGTGCAGACATCCTCCAGTGACACAGGGGTGCTCCTCCAGCCTGACAGCAGGCACTCTGCAAACAGCAATGCAGAAGGAAAAGGTTTCCTCAGTGGGCTGGGAAGCAAAGCCTGGAGTTAGAATCAGTGGTGGATGGCCCAGGAAAGGGCACCGAGGAACATGGCTGTGCACAGCACAGTTCCTTGCTAGTTCTTGTCTGTTAATGCATGACCCAGGAGTGCTGCTCCAGAGTGGTACTGAGGATGTAAACCCCACTCCGTGGGTTTTTGGTTGTCTACCACCCTCATGCAGCCTGTGCACTCCTCTTCCTACTGCTTCAGTAACGAAAGCAAGAGATTTTCTGTGTCCATCCTTACAGCCAGCACAACACTCCCTTCCTGCCGGTCAGTGTGTTTGTATCCCCCATCCCTCAACAAAGACTTCAGCACAAACCTCCCATGGTAAGAGTATCTTCTGAGCTGAACAGAATTCATTTGTTCTTCTTTCCAGGCATGCTAATGCCTTGATGGTTACTTTATCCCATGAAAATTAACATTTGGGACTTTTCCTAGTCTGCAGTCAGATGGTGGCTTGATGCAACATGCAAGGCAAAGCTTTTGTCACCACACAGGCTGAGCACAGGCAGATAATGGAAGAGTTAAGTCCTGCAAGTGCAGCCATATGGCAAATCTGAGCTTGTCACCACAAACTAAGAGAATCACTTCAGGACTAAATGGGGAGCTCACCTAATTTGCCCATCTGTCCCAGGACGTTTATTGGTTTAAAAAAGCTGAAATAAGCTATCAGGAGGAATGCTCTGCATTGATACATTGGCTTCCAGGCTGGTTTGGTTTCATGTTGGTATCACACAGCCATACACTGCACTACAGAGAAGATAAAATGTTAATCAGGTTGCAGGGACAGCCATGGGGAAATTAGCAACCACAGAACTGAAGCTGGCAATATATCTCAATTAAGATTCCTTTGTGGATACAGGTTATGTTTTAGTCTTGAACCACAGGATCAAAAAGCGCCCATCTACAAGAAAGATTCAGTGCCCAAAAGTGAAGAACTGGCTTTGAACACACAGCTACTCAATATGCATCTTCTCCTACTCCATGCCTGGCTCTGTAGCTCACTTCCTTCCCAAACCTTGGCCTGCCATGAAGACACAGTGAAATTTGGTCCTTGCTCCTGTGATGGTGGGTGGGCCACTGGGAGCCAGGTTCAAGTACAAATAAAGGCAGCAGCTCATTGTGTGTTTAACAGAAATGGCTGAAGTTGTAATATTTGACCAAAAAAAAGAGCTTCACAGGTTTGGCACGCAAAACCTCAGAAAATCTTCACTTCAATTTTACTTGCCACAGCTACTCATCTGAAAAGACAGGAGCAAAACTACCTCCTCATTTCATGGAGGTGCTATGAAAATAAGTTCCTACAAGTAACCTTTTTTCAGGAGAAAGACAAGATTTTCTCTGCACCACAGTCAAAATTTGTCACTTCTCTCCAGGAGCACTGCCCTATCCTCAAACCCTCCAGAGCCCTTTGGCACTCCTTCCCCAGAGGCACCTCCTCCATTCCTCTAATTTTCCCCAAGCCATGAAGCAGTGCCCAATAAAAAGGGCTTTGCACAGGTCTGCTGACATGGCATCACCTGTGCAGTGCTCCAGTCTCTTCTGCAGGGCTGCAGTGGATGCACAGCCGTTCCCTCCAGCCTCCACAGACTGTGAGAGGATGTCTGGACTATGATGGCTTAATCCAGCAGGGACAACAAAATTCTGCCTGCATCCTTTTCGTGTGTTCTTTCAACACAGCTTCAATACAATTTTTTAAACAGTTTCTGCAAAAGCAAACTGAAAAGGAAGGAGACAGTCTATCAGCATGGGCCATCACAACCCACACTCGCAGGTCACCTCGCCTCCAGACCAAGGCTCTTTGCTCCTCTCTGCTCTACCTCAAAGATGCCCACTTTGTGTCACACTGGTGATGGGCTGAACTGCTGCCTCCCCACCATCACCTGAGCTTAACAGAGGCTACTCAAAAGCACAGGAGGAACCTCATCTTGAGTGCCCCAAAGTTCACCTGTGAGTGAGGTGGACATTTCAGTTAACTGATGTCTAATTTAATTCCCTCAGACATCAAATCTCAGTGGCAAGCCAGCACCATAGCAGCAAACTCAAAGCAGAAAGTTGGAAGGTTATAACAGGGCAAAATAAACTCTCAGGAGTGTACTCAGAGTCTGTTGTGAGTGTCTGGTCTGGTGGTTACTTATGACTGAGCAGCTGAGAGCCAAGCCCAAGCAAGGTGGATTAGGTGAGGGAGGAGAGGTGCTGCAAAACACTGCCATATGCTGAACCTCTCTTAGTATTAACTCCAAGGGGACCAGCAGAGCCCACAGGGATGCCTGATGATCTTGGACCACAGAGGGAGCTGCTTAAAAATCGCATTTTGCCAGGCCCTTCCAGTTCATTAGCCTTGTCCTGAGCACCAAGTTGGTGGAAATCACAAGCAGAAACTGGCATATTACAGACAATTCAGAATTAAGAACACAGGAACAATCATAAAGCATCACACCCATTCCCCAGTAGCTGCAATATCCACTTAGATACCAAATACTGGGAGCCTTGTTGATGCTCTAGACAAACCCACATTAATGTACCTCAAAGCACCACTGTACACTTGCCTGAAGGTGAACATTTAAGGCATAGCAGGTAGACAAAGAAGTCCTTGTCACAGGGTATGAGAGTAAGTTTGCCAGGTATCTCTCTAAATGCCCCATCAGTTCTTTGGCATATTTTCCTAAAGATTACCAGAAATGTGCCATGCTTTTAAAACAGTGCATTTTAATCTGCATTTAAAAACTGCTGCAATTCAACACCAACACACAGAACAAAAAATTATTATAGAAGTGCTGTAAAAGTGACACAGTAGTATCAGGTGAGAACAGAAAAAGTGCTATTTCTAAAGTGAAGCTTGCTTTCTTACACCAGATTAAAAACAAAGACACCTTGAGACATCCATTGCAAGTCTATCTGCAGTGTCAGACCTTAAGAAGGCAGCTTCTGCTTAATCATTCACGGCTCGTGTGTCACCATTAATTCAGATCTCATTCCTGATTAAGGCCCAGCACACTTAGCACTACACTGTCACAGCACAACCACCTTCATTATCTGTCCCAAATTTAACTGAGCAACAGAGCTGCTGAGAGTCCAGAGAGGGGGATCACAGGCAGAACAAAACCTTGGGAGGGAAGTTGAGACCAATACTAATTTGGTGTTAGCTTTATTATTTCTGGATTACTAATAAACTCGGCAGGAGGTGAGACCAGCCCAGCATCCTTCTCCCAAGCTGTGGCAGAAACTCAGAGATAATAATGAAATGGGATCATCTCAGTAAGGCTAATATTGAAATGATCATGATGTTCTTAACTCTGCCAAGTATAATGAAGATGCTTAATCCATTAAGAAGAGGTCGTTGCCTAGGCTATGCAGGTTTTTGTTTTAATTTCAGCTGATAGTATTTTCTACTTCACCATCATACAGAAGATCCTGAATTTAAAAGAAACTCATGCGGTCTTTCAGTTGTTTTTAGGAGGGAGACTGAGTAAAGAAATAGCACTGGTATTAAATGAAATTTCAAACACTTTTGAATGTAAAAAAGGAACATTATCATTATATAAATCTGTCTACAGAGACAGAATAGACTCTATTCCTAAATTCTGTGCATTCACACATAGGGTGAAAGAGAGGCTTGTGTTAAAATAGGAGGCTCTCCTAAAAAGCCTAAATGAACTCATACCATACTGCCTTAAAGTTAAGTTGTAATTCAACACATGCAACAGAGAGATTACTTTGACTCTTCCTTTTACAATGCTCCCCTCATAAAAATGATATTTTATATGAATTCTTACACCCTGACCTCTACCATTGGATAAATTAAGACATTTGATGTCATAATACAGCAATAAGTTACAACAAAAACCATTCCCTTCAGCCTGACTCTCAATAAAAAATTCCAACTTAACTGAAAAGTCGTATCACTCTGTTTCTGATGGTCAAGGACACAAGCCTCTGACTTTTACCTCACACAAAACATTGAAAATAATTTTCTTACCTTGCTCCAATGACATCAAAGAGGTGCTGCCAGCGATCATTGATTTTGTTGAGTTTATCATCTATTTCTGCAACTCGGCTCTTGTTGCTAGTCTTGATTAGCTGATCACCCATTTGTTTCAAGTGAAGCTTATTTTCACTGAACAGGTTTATTTCTTCCATGCAGTCCTGATAAACATACACAAACGCTGCTTTAATTACAGGGCAAAACAAAACAATAATACCAAAACAAAACAGTTTCTTTTCCCACACGTGTGATGTGAAGTCAGATTTGGCTGAGGTTTCTATATTAGCATATAGAACTCTCACTTAAAACAAAAAGAAAACATCAATGAAGAAGCCCTCTCACAATCTATGAAAAAATAAGCAGCTTAAAGACTTACAAGTGCCAGGAGTAAGTATTCCCAAAAATAGCAATTTAATGTTCTAATTTTATCTCGTTTTCCTGATTTAATGTAATTTTTCAATGAAGCTACCTCAAAAGAACCCAAATTCAGGTCTAGGACGGCTTTATTTTCCTGGTATTCTTATCCAGAGGAGATCTGGGATTAGATACTGAGACATTTTAGCCATGGGGAGGACAATAATGGTCTTCTTTAAAATGAAACTAATACAGAAGTATTAGGAAGCACCAACTACCACAGGGGAAGGGGCAGAATTAGGTTTTATTTTTGGTTGTGGTAACTTCTTGTTCACCTGGCATAAGACCCACCCCATCCTTCAATCTTTTTGCCCTCTGCCTACCAGCTGTGTAGATGATGGAGGTGGTGAGAACAGTGAGCTGCTCCCAGGACACCACTCTGAGCAGTGCTGGGTGTTCACATGTGCCCCAAAACACCAGCTCACACAAATCACACTCCATGACTAAATGCAGTCAGGTGGCATTTCTGTTCTGCTTTAAGTCTTTCCAAGTCTGAACACCAAGGAAAGCTAATGATAGAAAAGCTCATCTCACAAAAGCCTATATGTGAAGTCTGTATTCCTTCTTTCCAAGAAGCAAGGAATACATGAGGAATGGTGCCTCTATAATGAGTTACCTGACTGCAATCAAAGAAAAACAGTATTACCACTTACCTTCTGCAATTTGTCTATCATGTCTTCAATGCTAACATCTGCAGTCTGCAACACTTTGCTTTCCATCTGTACCAGCCAGGAGCACAGCTCCTTATTCTTCTCATTGAACACGATCCAGGCATTGAGCCTGTCCTCGATCTCCTGCTTCCGCAGGGACACCTATGGAAAAGCACACACATTCAATTCTAGCAACAGTTTTCTCAGGCTGGAAACCAGCAATTATGAGCCTTCTAATTTCTAGTCTGCATTTGATCTTATTCCATTTTGCAGGAGCAGTTATCAAGTATTCTACTTTCCTTTTCAAAGCCAGAAAGCAGATTGTTATTACATCTTATTTTGGATAGCAGGGTAAAAAGTTGACTAGCAAATATCAGATTCTCTTCCCTCAGAAGAATGAAACTGAGTGACAGCTTTATAAATAATGTGCTTATATAACTATTTAAATACTACTCAGTGAAATTCTGAAAATGTCAAACACAGAAGGAATATAAAATACATAATTAGTACATACTGTTTAGCATGGCCCCATATATAATACGAGAGAAGTAACACCTAGGTAAGTTCTTTTTCTGCCACTCTAAGAGGAACTTTGCACCTAGTGACTGCAATTATTTTAGTTCTATAAAAGCCTCCCTCTTTTTCTTTCCATTTGCCCACCAGTAATGGGAGAAATTCCAAAAAATCAGCATCAAGAATCTACCCTTTTCATTGAAAACTATGGATTTTTTTCCCCCCATCAAAAATACATTTTCCAGGATGGATAAACACATTGTCTAGATAGGGAAATTAAGGTCTGACACTGCCTGAAAAAGCAGAGTTATTATCATTGCTCCAATACCCCAGAAAGAATCAGGGTCACTCTTCTAACTAGCTAATAGCACCTATCTCTAGCCTAGGGCTCTTAAATATGTATTGATTTATTTACCTTGACGGATTCCTGCACTAAGATATATGGGACAAAGGAAGTGAAAAATGGTTCAAGCTCTAACGAAGCAAGAAAAGCAAGTAACCCCTCACTCTCACCAATAAACTTTGTCTAAAGACTGTGTATAACATTTTGCTTGTCTTGGCTGTAAATGGCCATTCTAAATATCACCCCATGGCAGGCAACATTCCTTCTTCACATCTCACGTGCACTTTATACACCACAGCATATGACTCCTGGAAATTCCATTACTGATCCTTCTAGACTAATCTCTAACATTATTTTGTAACCCCCAGTGAAGTTTAAGTGTGTAGTGTGGAAGTAAGACCAGCTCCTTGTAACACCAGGATCAAAACAGAAGGCATCAAGCCATCTCCCACTATATTGCTTTTGTTCTTTAAATTCTGACTTGTTTTCAAGGATGGCATGGAGAGGTGAGAGTGATTTCTGAATCCTTTATGACAATCTAAGCCAAGAGATGAGGATGAAAGCACTGTCTTGGGACACAGGGAAATGGTCTCCAAAATTTCCCATAGGAAGAAGTCTGGAGATGACAGGGACCTCAGAAAGTTTCTAAGAGTGTCTCTGCTCTGGGATACTCCCTTGTACCCTCAGCCTCAGAGGTCTGGAGGGTGAACCTTCATCCTTCCTTACCCCTTGCAGCATCTCTCCCATGTGTGGAGATGGGTTTGTTTGGTCAGTGGAAGAACAGACTATGCTTGTCAGCAAAACAATCACTAAATCCTGACAGGATTCGGACTCCATTTTTTTCTGCTAAGCACAGGGCAAGGCAGGATTTTAAGTGCAAGAAGCACCTTTTGGCTGGCTAAGCAATACAGGCTGGCGGTAAAAAGCAGGAATAATCCAAAAAATCCCAGACAAGCTTCTAGGAACATGAACCCTTTGAGCCATTGCTTTGAGCACTTTCTCTTCTGCCCAGCTGCCCTGGTACCATCCCCATTTTGCACCCACAGTGTGAGCATCATGTGCATTCCCAAAGAAGGCTACAATAACATCAAGGCCCAATGGGACGCTGGCTGGGATGAATGGTTAAATCTGTGACCTACATGCACCTTGCAAGGGAAGCTCTGTAAATGCTAATCCCTTGAGTGCATCTGCTCCCTCCTCGTGTCTGCCCCTGCCCAGTTGAGCACAGGCATCTGGCTGCCCCAGGGCCGTGGCCGTGACAGCTGCAGCCGCTCCTGCTCTTTCACCTCCCTGCATTTATTCTGCAGACTTTCCTCCACACAATACATCTTGACTCTGATTTGTTATCCAAAACGAAGCAGTCATGCCAACAACAGAGCTGATAAAGTCTGCTTTCCTACCCTGTTGTGAGCATTGGTGTGGGCTCTCCTGAGGCTCATTAGGGCTGTGCGAACATTTCAGGACCTCCCTCCACTGCAGCACTGAACAGATTCTTCCCACTACAGATTTTGTCAGCCTAATACAGTCACATTACTGTCACCTCTGTCCTCCCACCAAGACAGACTTAACTAAACATTGTTCCCTCAGGAAATTAAAATGGAAATTTTGAATAAAATCTGAACTTAAATTACTACAGGAAATTACTACTTGGATAAACTGTAGTGGAGCTTATATAAAAAACAGCTTAATTTTCAGGGCTATTCAACACAGAGGGTACAGCAGGCTTCAGCAGCTCACCAAAAAAATGAAAAACAACTAAGTTCTCTCATTTATAGGCTTAACTACAGATTTCCACTAGGAAAATGGTTCAGGCATTTTCATTTAAAAAATAATGGCTTGTATTTCTCAGGAGGGGAGAGGATGTCTCTGGAATTTTATTCACAGTTCAGAAAAAATAACAGAGAAAACATTGGTTGTAGAACAACTGTCCAGTTTAAGGCAAAGAGATGAAATTCTTCTTTCTCATTGCAATGCAAGAAAAAAATTAACCCAAATAACTATTTCATCACAACACAGTTTGTGAAAGAAGCACAGCTGTTCATTACTCTGACAACATCCCTACCAAGACTGCTTTACCTCTGCCTGTGTAAGGGTTAGAAAGAAAATACTAACTGGCTTCAATACTTCTTTACAAACTGTAAAATAAAAGCTATTTACTTGTGAGTAAAGAGAGGCAAGAGTTTTTGGCTTGCTGGTGTGCAGAGCCCCCCAGAGTAACTTAAGACCCAGTAAACTCTTCCAATCCTGTTAAGAGGGCAAAGTAAACACACATTCAAACTGCATAATAACCTAATGAATCAAGTCCATGTGACTTTGCTGTAAATGTTCCCCAGCAATTTGACACGCAACACTAAATTAAATGTAATACAGCAACAAGCCACAAAGAATGTAAATGTTTCACAGCATTTTACTGCTACAAAAAAGACAAGTTCTCAATGTGTTTAAATGCTGACAAAAGAGTCAGCATTTAAACACATTTAAGTTTTCTTTCTGCTGGCATTTTAACTTCCCTCTTCCTTTGCCTGCTCCATGCCCTCTGGCAATTCCTGTGCTCATCCCTCCCCCCAGCCCTCCCTCCCTCCGGCAGCCCGGAACAAAGGCACCTATTCCAGTAAACAGCTGCATCTGGGCTCTGTGCAGTTCCACACTCCCTTCTTACAAAGGGTTTGCAACAAAACCCTCAGCAGACAGTCCAGGACACAAAGGGTGAGCTCCATCCTGAGTCAGCTGCGCCAGGAGCAGTCCCACTCCCACCCAGAACGGCCAAAGTGAGCAGAGCCCAGGAGAGCCCCTGTGCTGACTCGCTCCCCCTTCCCTGCCAGGCCCCATGGATATCATCCCGCTACAAACCCCCGAGGAGGCGAAGACTTACCCGCAAGCAGAGCTCTTCCCACTGCCTGTGCAAATGTTCCACTTGCTCCTTGAGCACCATCATGTCCTCGGTGAGGATGAGGTGCGCCAGCTCCACCTTCATGGCCTGCAGCTCCTTCATGTCGTGGGCCCAGTCTGCCAGCGACTGCTCCAGCTCCTGCATGGAAACGCACCCGGCACAAGCCTTGGCACTAAGCTCCTCGGCTTTCCAAACCTGCTCGCTAATCCCCTGCCTGGCCTGTGGGGGAGGAGAGCAGGGAATGTGCAGCCGCCTGTGCCGTGCTCTCCAGTGGGGCTGGGCTGGCCAGGGTCCCCGGGAGACCACTGGAACCCCACTGCACTCCCACCAGAACCCACTGGAGCTCACTGGAACCCATGGCAGTGCCCCAGCTGATCTACTGGTACCATCACTGCATCCCAAAGTGCCAGAACGCAACTTGGCCCCCGCAGCTCCCCATGCTCCAGGGCAGTGTTTGGGGTCTCACACCCAGGCTGGCACATGCCTGCTTCTTCAGGGTTTCCTTCTTTCCTGTTATAATTATTTTGGACAAGTTGCTTTCCACCTGCATTTGCTCCAGTTACAGGTTATTTTTCTAAACACAGAAAGAAATGAAATCAGTTCCCTTCTCTAGTGAATGATTTCATAGGCACTTCCTCAGATTTGTCAGGAATGTGGAGCTTTTAAACTGCTTGTTCACAGAAAACAGGCTCTATTTTCTGCTTTGCTCCCCCAGCTCCCCTTTCTCTTTATTGTGAGTTACATATTTTTCTTAACACTGTTATAATTGTCACCAAAAAGGCAGAGGTACCACTGCGTGCAGCTAGGGAATATGACACTCTACATACAAGGTCCTAGGTCCCATTCTGCAAAATGCTGGGAAGGGTCACTGGTTCATCAAACAAAAAAAAAACCTTCTAGAGAGAATAATAAGTTTGTCTTATTTTTAAAGGGAAAAAAACCTGTGAGTATTTGTGTCAGAAGTGTGCTGGGTCTAAGCCCTGTGGGATTTTCACAGTTCTTGGACCCAGCTTCAACACTAGAGGAAAAAACCAAACAAACCTTACTAAAATTTACCTGAGATCACAGTACTCCTACACATGTACACACATGAAGTTATATCTCCTAACAAGGGACAAATCCCTGCATTAACAGACCTATCTATGGAATTTCATGGGACTTTGCTAGCCTCATATAAGGTCCAGGACTGAAAGAAAAATAGCTTTATTCCATATAGAAGTGAAAAGCAGGGAGAGGAAAGGAGGTCCCTTCTCTCCCATGCCATTTTAGTCCTTTATTGTACTATGACACCTGCTAGCAGCACTTGAACTGGCACTGTCTGACCCTGATGCCTCTACAGCTGAATTTCTCTTGCTGGGATAAGAGGCAGAAGCTGTGTGCTCCCATCTCACAAATAATTCAGGGCTACAGCAAGGCTGCTGCTGTGGGAAAGGCAGCCAGCACTCACAAAGCAGATTTCAGACAGCTGATAATGAGTTCAAAGCCTTGGCTTGTTAATAAGCTTATTTGTTCCCACTACATAGGTCAACAATTCACTTCATAAAAGGATGATGAAAGACTGACCACTCCAGACAAAATGTCTCCTATCCCTTGGAAATGGTTTTCTTGCCATTTAATTTTCATGGTGCACTATGGGCTGCAAGGAATTTTGCCACTCCCTTACTCTTAATTTTCCTTCTCTTTAACTATTCCCAGATCCTGCAGGTATGTATGGTGCTTTGCAGAATTACAAGGTCTCTTGCCTGAGGAACTCCATGTGCAAAATGGACTGGGAAACAAAAAGGGAGATTCAGTCATAGGGATAGCAGCCAACTGAGCTGAGAGAAGGGAGCTTTTTCCCTTTTGTTTGAGAAACTACTTATTTTATAAATTCAGATTGTAAAAGGAACAGAAGCAGGAAAAAAAATCCAAACACTACTACTACTCATAATCTTCTTGGCCAGCTGGATTTCGGAGATTAGCAGCAATCAGGATGGTGTAAAGGAGAGAAATTCAGTGTCACTGAAGAGCAGGTAAGAGGGAAAACTGATTTTACAGGGATGAGGTGTTGTGCAAATTTAAATACAATATGGCTGTTCATACCTTAGTATGTTCCTTGGCTTTGTGGAGCTCTTCATGTTCAACAGGGAGTGGATCTTTTACTTTCTCCTTTAGCGCTTGCAATCTGCTTTCCAGTTCCTTGGTTTGCTTTTCAAAGCGGTCACAAGTCTGGTCAAGGAGACCCAAGGAAGTATAAAAGGTGAGGACATACCAAACCACATGGATATGTAACAAAATAGCATCTTCAACCCACTGAAATAATCAATCATGTGCTCTAGTTTTTTGAATTTTTTTTCTGATACATAGTGCCACCCACAAGGATATGGTGCTTGGCTTAACAGAACTTCAAGCCTCTCCTGTTTAAGGCTTGCCTGAGAGAGTATTTCTGCTCATTTTGTTTTGTTCAACCCGAGAGGCTTTAAGCATGGGTTTTGCACTGGGGGTTTTATCACCGACAGTATTTTGAGACACACCTAATGTACTACTTAGCCATGAAAGCCAATTCAATGCTCTAACAAAATAAATATGACTAGCCCTTCTGTTTACATGTTCAGCAACGTGAGGAGGAACAAATCACATTAACTCTAAGCTAAATTTTAGCTTCACAGCCCAAAGCAGGCATGAGCTCCAGACCATGGGGAGCATGAGAACAATCAAAGCAGGAACATCCAAAGTTCCAAGAAATGGAAACCAACTCAATTTGCTTTGGAGAATCAGGGGACCACAGTTTTAGCTTCCCACAAGCCCTGATGACACATGACAGGCACTTCCCTCAGAGTGCTCCCGCAGCGAGCAGCAGCTCAGCCCTGGAGATGGTAGGACAGGGAAGCTCTTGAGACCCAATGCCAGAGCAGCAGGTGGGGGGGGGCATCATCTACCTGTAGGGTGCCACTGAACTGCATCTTCTTCTTCTCCAGCAGGGCCTGGGTTTTCCCCCAGCGCTGCTGTAACTGGCTGAGCTCCTCCTGGAGAGCAGCGCTGGTCTCGGGATCGGAGACTGTGCGCAGCTTCTCCCCGACATCGATGACCAAGGTGTACATGGCTTGCCACCTCTGAAGGATCACTGCCTTACTCTTGAAAAGACAAAAAAAAAATTAACTTTCTAAGTGGTTCTTAGAAAGTTACAGAAGTGCTTTACCAGTATTTCACTTGGGAAGATTACTCACAAGATGCTACTTTGTTAACATTCATGGAAGAGAAATCAATAGATCTTCTCCTACCTGCTTCTTTGATTTCAGAAAAATCGTATTTTCTCTGCTATTTTGATTTATAAAACTCTACAATACCATTTCCCAGACTGAATCTATATGGTAAAATATGGCAGCAGTCAAAAAAAGATGGAAATTCAGTTGTATGAGTTACTCAGAACAAAAAATACAATCTCAGTTCTGTGAGCAACTCTAGCATCGACATCTTAGGCTAATTTTTTCAGAGACAACAGCTCTGTTAATCATTACATACTCCAAGTGAAGTAAGCCATCAATAATAATTTGTCCATAACAAATTGATCTCTAACACAAGGAGATATAATCAGAGCTTCTTTCTGTAGAACAGCAGCAGGAGGAAAATGGCAATTTGGAGTAGGAGGGAGAAGACTTTTTGGCTTTTCTCCCTAAGGAAAAGCATAAGCACCAAGTTGTAAAATCTTCTAAAAATCACCTTTACACAGCAGGTAGAAATAAAGATGAAATAAATAGGGCAAGCACCAAATGGAATACTGGTAATATGTTAATCCATCAACACTAGGTATGTGGGTACACAGTATAAATCTTGGACTGTGAAAATGGCATTCAATAATATGATTTTAAAAGAAACCATCAAGTTCACTGCTTGTTTCTACCTTCCTATAAAACAAAGAGGTGCACAGTTAAATGGAAGACCGAAATATCCAAAATTAACAAAGGAAAATATTTTTTTCCACTGCATGTAGAATGCAGAACTTACTGTCCTGAAAACTGCTGACCAGGTCTGTGTATCCTGGAGTGAACAGACTCCCTTGCAAGTGTTTTATCCTTTATTTCTGGCATCTCCTGCCCATCCCTGCACACACAGGACCTATATGGCCTGTCTTACCACATAAGTACCTTCCTCCAGGCAAACTAAAAGGCCTGAATTCAGCAGTAATGTCAGTAAGATGCACACAGACCTCGGAGTTACCTGCTGGCTAGGGTGTCTGTGTCATCTTCTGGCACCCTGAATTTCCATTTTCATATCCATAAGATTTTTAAAGCACGCGAGGCTACTAAATGGCAATGCTGATCAAGCAGTTCTTGAGTATAATGAGCCTTTTGCAATGTCACTGTTTTGTTATCTGTGCTCAGCTTTAAGAAAAAAGTGTCAGCAACCATTTTTTCCCCAAGAAAGTGTGCTATTTTAAAGCTTTTTACCTTCCTGGACAGAAGCTGTTTCAGTCTGAGAGAAAAAAACCCACATATTTTAGATTTATAAGAAATAAACACTGTACCTTGAAATCGTGAATTACATTTCTAAGCTGGTAAAGGCTGTAACAGTCCTGGCTCTTCACAGCTGCAAGGAAGCTGTTTGTGTCATCCAGGAACCTGTTGAGGCTCTGCAGGGAACTCCTGAAGAGCTGCCACAGGCACACAAGTCCATCGATATCTTTCTTCCTCTGCTGAACCATCCGGATAACATTCTGCCACTGCTCTTTCAGCAACGTGAGCTTGGAAATAAACTCTGTCCTGAAAATTACAAGGGCTGTTAATTAATTTTGATCTCAAGGCTGCATATTACAGTAATTGTGATGGCTCTCCATTTGCAAAGTTGTTTTCCAATTATAATACCCAGCAATGCAAGGAAGCTCTTTGCAGCTGTAAGCTCAGCCCTGCTCTCTGTATTCTATCTTTTAAGCAATCCAAACAACATTTTACGTGATACAAAAAAGGGTAAGGCAGGTCAATCTTGCAACTGTGGTACAGTAACATACACAGTACAGCAATCAGACACAATATGCACTAAACACTTCTCTGAAGAACAAAAAGGTCAATGCAAGTGAGACAAGGTCACTGATTACGCTGCAAAATTGATCTGCACAATGGAAAACTGTGTATTTATTGAACCCATTTAAGTAGTTATTTTGTTGTCTTTTACAACATGGTCAGATGATCCAGCAGATCTGGCTAGTTGATTAAGGCAAACCCATCCTTCTCTGCAGGAGGCCATGGTCCCAGATTCACTCTTATACAAACCCCTGCCTTTGTGGGGGTAGTTCCAAGCCAAAAATCCAGCAGAGCAGCTTAGTTTAGCCCTACCCTCCCTGGCAGTTTTAAGCCAAGCTATGGATTTCATACTGCCATGTCTGAGGGGAGCACACACACTGTCCTGCCAAGTCTCTGGAAGCAGCCAGCTCTGGCAGGGAGGAGAATGTGTTCACCCCAAACACCTGACCCTCTGCTCACAAACATTACCTGCTGTTTCTCACGCTACATTGTTTAAGAGGAAAGTGTAAGATCATACTGATAAAAAACAGGTTTAGGCACCATATGTTTTGGGTTTCATGGCCAGTGGCTCAATGCCCTGCCACGTGTGCCAAGGGCAATGTGGATAGTCCACACCTCTGCACTCTGAGAAGCAGAGAGGTCCAGGAAGAGGGAAAGGATCCTTCATATGCAGCATCCTCATTATGCTCGGTGGGAAGGCAGCTTCTCAACCACAGGTACACAACAAAAGACTCCTGGTCAGGAGCAATTATTTTTGTTTTCAGCCCAGCCAGGTACAATCCCAAATGCAGTCTGGCCAAGGCACCTATGTTTCTCTCTCACTACACCTCCTCATGCTTTTGCAAAATATGGCAGGTGGTCATTTAAAGAGTGAACTCAGCCAAGAATTCGGGTTTATGTCCTTGTAAGAGCAAAGATTCAATTCTGATTCCAAGGAAGACAACATATTCACTGAACTACCAAGATCTTAAGGAGAAAATCAAATAAAGTACCTTTTCTCTCCTTCTCCTGATTCCAAGGAGAGTAGAACTTTTTCTATGATAGAATTAAATGTCTGCTGATTTATGGAAATCTCAGTCTGCAGTATCTGAAAATACCAAGAGAACAAGTTTTAACTATTCAGTGAACAACTTTTGCTGATGAAAGCTGCTTCTGTTCCTCTAAAGCGACAGCATTTATTTAATTGTAAATGCTGAAAATTCTATTACTTTCCATTGCTAGTGCCAAATGCACCCTGGGAGTCCACACTTTTTGAATACCAGAAGGAATTAGCACATATGTGATAGCAGAACCCACCATGAGCTGGATGAGACAGATCTGAAACCTGAAGTTTTTTGACTCATTAATGAGAAATTCAATCTAGACAGAAGTCTTTAGAAAACATAAAAAGGCCACCATCTAAGGGTGAATTTACTCTTTATCACAATGAGCAACAGTTCATTCTATATGCTGTTTCATTACAATGAATGAATTGATTTGGAGAGGTCTAAGTAAAAAGAAAATAACTTTTTGTGGGCCCTAATGAACATCACTAACGTGCAGGGACTAAACACCCTGTGGGAATAGCCTCAGTACTTTGGGTAGTGTGAAGCTGTGGTTCATGGAATGAGGTTCACCTCAACAGCTCATGATGTTTTAGCATTTACCAAATAATTTTTCTTTTCTGTGTTTTGGTTATTTTTCCATTGCTAGCGTGCACTGTACCACCTCCTCTGAACGAATGTGAAGCACTGTCTCTTTAAAACAAACAGCAAGTGTTTGGGAAAATGCCAGCAAAGACAGATTTCCACCAAAATCTAGTACCTGGTCAAACCAGAAATTTGCTGCAAAAGCACTATTTTAAATGCATTTCTTCCAGAAACTGTTAAGATTGCTGCCAGGTCTCCAGCAAACTATCCAGTTAGTTGCCACAGGCTCCAGTGCTCTGGGACAGGCAGAGAAATACACCTCAGGGCTGGAGAAATTTAGGACTACCATGACACAACACTTGAAGATCTCTCCTGAAGGTCTGATCCCTGAAAAAAGGGATCTGTCCATTTTGGAAAAGGATTTTCATGTTTCAGAGTTTTACTCTTAATAGGCATTTCAAGAGTGAAATGCTCTGTAAAATCCTGCCCAGATCTAATTTCAAAATGCAGAGCATTTTCTAGTGATTTCCCCCTGCCTTCATCATTCAAGATGCTGCTTCCATTTTTAGAGTTAGCTTTACCTCATATACTCTCTGTTGCTCTTGCAGTTCTTCAAACCGCCCTGGAATATCAGTTTTTAAGGCTTCTTTCATTTTTTCTAGGAATTTCATCCACTTCTCACATTTCTGAAAGAATTTCTTCTCATCATTTTGAGTTCCCTCAAGCATACTGTAAAACAAAACAAATAACCAGAAACTGTTGTGATGATTGTTTTTCTGGGTATGTTTACAGATGGTCTAATGTGGTAGTTAATAACATTAACGTAGTGGGAGGTTTCACTTGGCACTTTGCTCCCTTTTTTCCCTATGAACATCCAGGTTCTTGCTTCAAGTGACTTGGAATACAAATAGCCACTGAAAAATCAAGTAAACTGAAAGGGCAGAATTCCACCTGGCAAGCCCCTGAGAAAGCTGAGAACAGACTGCAAGACTTCCAGTACTTTAACTTGGTTTTCAGTTTTCTCACAGAAAAGGAAATTATTACTAGTGATTTCTTTTGTTTGCCTTTCAGACCTGCAACATTCCAGAGCAGCTGCTGTTTTCTGACTCCACTGCCGAGTCAGGTTCTGCATTTTCTTCATGGTGAAGTCACTGAGTGGCAGCTTTATGCTTGCTTCATTCAAACTCTCTATGCTTGGAGAAAGTGCAGCAAGCTCCAGTGTCTGATTCTGGAAGTAAAGAAAAAATAAATTATTGCAAAAAAATACTGCCTTTCTTTCATGTCAGAGAAATATAGAAGCTTTTTCTCCAAAACACTAACATGAAAATCCCCAACATTCCTGTGTTAACTTCAAAAAAACACAGGAAACAAAAAAGTTGTCATTCTTTTACACAAGGCTCACTTTTCCAACAGTACTGAACAGATACTCAAGACCTGGTACTTCCAGACTTACTTTGTTCCCTAAATTAAGGGAAACAGGGTAGCTCCAGAGCAAAGCTGGGGAAAAAGATCTCCCATCACCCCCAAATCTGGGTGATTTTCCTCCCTTCCATGCAGGCATTTGGCCTGCAATGCAGATCTAGAGTTTCTAAACTTTTAAATCATTGCTTTTTGTGTTTTGGCTGAATAATAGTTACTCTGATGGAAGTGCTGCAAGTGTGACATTCAGGACACAAAGAGCACCTTGTAGTGGGGCAAGAGCTGAGTAGTATCTTTTTGTATTTGGGAATGCAAACATACCATGAGCAATTCTGAGTTGTCTCCTTCCTCTAGACAGAGACTATCAAAAGTGTCTGTGCAATTCTTGACACGACCCTCCAGTGTTTCAAGGCAGTTGTTGAAATCCTCCAGTTGTAGAAGATTGAACTGGGGTGAATATTGAAAATGTATGTTAATTATTATTTAATACACTTATTCAGTATAAGAAAAGGAGCAACAGGCAGTATTATCAGGAAAACAAACAGATGTTAAACCTAAATTCCAATGTATTTCTAACTCTCTATTGAACCTTTTTCCATTTTTCAACTGGACAGGGGAAAATTTAACCCAAAGGAGAGAGCAAGAAACAGAATCTCAAAATCCTGAGACAATTGTCTGAAAGGAATAGGGGTTTGTGATACCTTTTGTGGCTTTGTGCTGTTTAGCTTATTGTGGAATTGGAAAGTCAAAACTCAGCTATCAGAGGGGAGAAACTTGTGAAAATGAGCTTCCTTTGAAGTACACACAAGGCCTGCTCCCATGTCCCCACACAGCCAAGGCTGTGCAGCTTACATGAGCTCTGTGGAGAAATCAGTAGGGCTGGAATGCAACTTTCCTTTAGCAGAACAGCACTGGGAAAGCTTTTTCTTTCTTTCCAGAATTAAACTCCACATCTCTGAGAACTCTTACACAACAAAAGTTTTACAAGGGATGAATGGCAAAAGCTGGTGTGTGGAGAGAGATTACTGTGGTAATACTACAGGGTTACACCAGAGAAAATGACTACCCAGAAATGCATTTTCTCATGCAGCGTGAAGCTCACAGGGAATATGAGAAACCTGTTATCTTCACAAAGATTTCTGGCTTCCAGCCCTTAACTCTGCTGGTGGATGAAGTCACAAAATAGAGCTGGCTTCAAATTTCTTGATGAATTTGGGTTTACTTTAAAATAGAATAATTCATTGAAACCAGACTTTTTCCATAGGAACAGACTAATTCTACACCAGTAAATGTTCAGCAGTACATTTGCTTGGAAGTTTTCTCAGGAATACCTGTGCAGAGGAGAAGTCAATTCTTCACTCCTCTGAGCAGAGCTCCTGGATCCAGGTCTCTCCCCACTTGGCCTGAACAGGAATGTGAATCTGGTCCTCAGAATTACATCAAATGCCACAGTTTTCTGTTTGGTTTTAGGTTCACTACATGCACTCTTACCAAGGAAAACTGAAGGCCATATGTTTTGTTCAAGGCAGAGCTGAGAAAGTTTACAACTTACTTCAGTGTTAAAAAAATATAAATACTTTTCCTAATCTTTAATCATCTGAGGGTCCTGGGGATAATAGGCCCACTTACAAAGGCTGTTAAGAGCAACACAAGCAGGTAAGGGTGAAATCCTTCACCTGTCACTCTGGCTTCATGTATTATTTCTTTATATAGTTGATCATCCTGCTGAGTTTTATTTAATTGAAATTTCAATTCAAGAACTTTACTGTTCTGATGAACTATGTGGCTCACACAGGGCTCTAGTGAAGAAGCTACCCCACACTGACAGCTAATTTAATATTAAAAAAAACCCAAACAAACCTGAAGTTCATCCAACTTCCTCTGCAACATCTTTTCCAAATAGGTTGCTCTCTGGAATGGCTGCAGCTTCTCCATCAGAATAGCTTCAGCAGCTGTGCCAGCCTGCTGTTTTATCCTGTCAGCCTGCAAATAAATCTGGGTTCGGCATCCTGCTATGTTTTGAAGGCCACGCTGTAAATTCTGATGAGAGAAGGGGAAAGGAAAAAAAAAAGTCAGTAAATGAATCAGATCATCATTCATGTGCCACTTTCATTTGATATCTTTTGTTGCTGTAACTAAACTCTTTTTGTTGATCCCATCTGGGAGCCAAACTCAGCTATGGTGAAAGCTTCAGTCTTTTACTTGGAGGACAATGGGAATTGCATCCACTGAGTGCAGTGCTGGGAAAGGCACAGTTCAAAGTTCAATGGAACACCAGTGACTTCAGGCAGTGGGATACTACTGCTCCACAGGAAATGAGGGAGGGAAATCAGAATATCCCTCTCTACAAGACGTGTGTACACTAGCAGATGGAGGAACTGGCCCATGCTGCAAATGAGGAATGCTATTTAGTTACAAACATACCAGTACTTTGGATCCCTTAGTGACTGAGGACTATGGGTTTGGTTTTATTTTTTCCTCTTTACTAAGAAAGATGCTAAAAACTTATACTCTAAAGGCAGTACAAGAACAATTTTAGACTCATTCAATGTACTTGATTTTTTTTCTTTTTTTTGACAAGTGAAATTTACTTCTAGCCATGAAACCCCCTGAAATGAAGCCACTATGTACTGTCTTTTCTGAGACTAATGAGCTGTCTTCTGATCAATAGCAAAGAGCACACACATTTCTCTAAAAAGCAAAATGGCTCTTGCTTCTCGACCCCTTTGTTTGAAAGGATCATGTTATAAAATACCATTCCAGCTGTTTAATAACCCATTTGGATTTCTTATTCTCTATATAGGACTTTATTTTTATTTTTTGTGGTGACAAAAATCTATAAAACCATAATCTTTCCTGATATATAAAGAGGAAAAGATTAGAGGGATTAAAATACAATTTTGTAATGCACATGTATATTCAAAGACACATAACTCATATACCATTTCGCTGCTCTCCATTCTTTTAACTCACCCCTTAAAAAAACCCACAAGAAATTCCATGTGTTCTACCCACACACACCAGGACAGGATCTACAGTGCTAATGGCATTCAGGTGGCCATGCCTTCCTTAGTAGGTGTAACATTCTCCCCAAAAATTTCCAGAAAAGGAAATTCCTTTTTGCTGACATATTGGTGAATTTCTGTCACAGCCATTCGAAGAAAGTAAAAATGCTTTGGTCTAGGCTTTGCTGCTGTCAGATTTTTCTGACAAAGGAAGATATACATGAGTTCTCTTTCTTGTAATGTAAAGCTTCTTATTAGGCCACATGCAAAATGGAATACTCTGGACTTCTTCCAATCGTGGCTAGAGATTCATAAAGCAGGATGAATCACTGCTCTGTCCTAAGGATTATTATACTTCTTTATTGCAATCTGAAGAAACCAAAAATGTCAGAACCTAATGACAGCTTTGCTGCCTGAGAGAGTCCAATGTACCCTGTGGTCTCAACATGAGATCTCATTTGCCTAAAGTCAAAAGCATTTAGAATAATCTAATAAGCTCAGGAATCTGTGAACTCATCAGACCAGACCAAAACACAGTACCAAATCCAATTAAAAACATTTTGAAGGCTGTGGAGGACCTCAGGATTGTCCTGTGCTCAGGAAAACTGCTTTTTTTCCCCCAGCTATTGTTCTAGTAGATATTGTCCCTCCTCCCAAGCAATGCCCCATAAAGTAAATCGTTTTTCTTTCAGTGATTCCTTCTAACACAGGCCTGATTCTTTGGGTAGAGCAGAAAGGGGCAGGGATGGAATATGACTCCTTTCTGCTCTCTTCTCATCATATGCTAACTCTGGTTTGGCCTCAGGATCTGGTCAAAGTGTTCAAAGGAAATACAAAGGTGCCTATTCATGGAAGAAACCCACAGATTTTATCTTTTCCACTGACTGGACTGGTGGTGTTCTTTTGACTTGTTTCTCAAAAATAAATCTTGGTTTGTACTGGGCAGCAGAAACTTATTCATGTACCTTCATGTCCTGTATCCTCTGCTCCAGGGTTTCTATCATGTTCTCCTCTGGCACGGGAGCATCCAAGAGCTGAGCACACTGCTGGCTGTACTGCTGTAACTTGGCTGCTGTCTCAGTGCACAAAGCATCAAAGGGCTCCCAAAGCTGCAGAGCTGCCTGTGCTGCCCGCAGCTGATCTGTGATGTCTTCATTTACAGAGTTCCACCTGCCAAAATACCAAAAGATTAAGAGCATTTTCCTAGTAGGTTCTCCTCCAGAATATGATTTGTCATAGGATTCCTGTGGGAGTTGCTTTGCAGCCACACCCATGTTCCTGGAAAACCTGCTGCTATAGCACAGGGACTGTGCTACTGTGGGACCCATCAAACAAAAGGTATCCAGGTAAAAGGTCCAAGTTCCCCATCCCTGGAAGTGTTCAAGGATGGATGGGGCTTGGAGAAACCTGGTCTGGTGGAAGGTGTCCCTGCCCATGGCAGGGAGGTTGGAATGGGATGATCTTTAAGATCCCTTCCAACCTAAACCATTCCACGATTCTGTGATTTTACTCCTCACACTGCCCATGGCAGGGGGGGTGGAATGGGATGATCTTTAAGATCCCTTCCAACCTAAACCATTCCACGATTCTGTGATTTTACTCCTCACACAGGTGTTCTCAGACAGGTGAGTTGCATCAGTATAGATTTAAAAATCTGACAGATGTTCGAGTCCTGCCTCAAGAAGTTGGGTTTTTTAAATACTAATAACTGGGGTCTGTTTTTGCAGGCTTACCTAGTGTGTGCTTCTGTGCACTTCTGGTCAATAATCTCTGCAAAGGAGGGGGAGCAGTTCTTCTTCAGGTTACTGGCAGCAGCCTGGAGCTTGGCCCAACTTTCTTCACTGTTCTCTGATTCATCTTGAAGAGCCTGAAAATTGGATTGTTGCAATTAATTGTGGGAATAAAGGACCGAAGTGTAACTTCCCCTATAGATTGGTAGGGACAGGGCAGCAATAATGCCATACTTCTGCAGCATGGATTAAAATGTTTGCGGAAAATATAACACCTGTTCCTAAGAATTAGGAAGCTAAGAGAGGTGAAATGGTCCAAGTTAAAAAAAAAACAACACTCAGGAGACCTATTTTAAACTGAGATAATTTATTGGCTGTTAAAGAAAAAAAGCTCATTTAGCAAACCCACACCCTTGAATAAATGAATTTGCTAGAAACCAAAATGCTTTTATTTTAAGCCACTGTTTCTACTGGCAGTAAAGTTGGTTTGACACCTCCTGACTCAGCTGCATCTTCCCCCTCCTGATACAGGTAATTAATTACAGCATATCTGTGAACTGCTCCAGGTTCAAAGTAAACAGGGTGGTTGAAGGAAGGAGGTAAGAAGGTACCCAGTTCCTTTTAATTTATTACATGAGCCCAGGTGAGGGTGGAAAGCAATTGTGCAGGGTTTACTGCCAAGAGTCCCACACTCAGCATTCACAGCCTCAGTCTCTCCTGCCCCACTTCTGATATAACTCAAAAAAACCCTAAATCAGGCCTTATTTACAGGGAAACAGGGAGTGCTTGCACAGCCTTTCAACACTCATTTAAAGCCAGGTAAGGGGATTTTAGCCAGAGCTGTGAAATGTTCAGACTCAGGGCAAGCCTGACTGCCTACTCCAGATGCCCCACTTGGACTCTCTAACAGCCAAGCAGAGTAGCAGGATGATCCAGAGCATCTATGTCTGGCATTCTGACTCATTCAGAGGCTGTGCAGGAGACTCCAGCTCTCTGGAGGATGACAGAATAATTGAACTGGTGCTGGAGGAAGCAGAAATGCCAGGCTCAGCATCAATACAAGGTGCAAAGGAGTATGAGGACTTGGTGTGCTCTTTTCTTGAACCTTGGTATCTAAATTGCACTCATGCACTACATAAAATAAGAAGTCTAGAAGTACTCTTCAGTGCCTCTGGAGGTTAAAAAAAAATTAGTAATCCACTAACTTCAGTGTCATTATAATAAGGAAAAAGTTGCTCAGATAAATTTTTCTGGTTTTTTTTCAATGGAGTTTGTTTGCCTAAAGGCATAGAAGGAAGTACAGAAATAAGACAACTTTACCTGGAGAGTTTTGACCTGTTTTTTCAAAGCTTCCAATGAAGCTGCTTCCCCAGAAGGTTTGCACTGGTCTATGCAGTATGAATATCTTGTTGTCATCAAGCTGACTTCTGCATAAATTTCATCATATGCTGTCCACTGCTCCAGTATTGACTGCATTGAGGCCTTTAGCTGTGTAACCTGCAGACAAACCATTTTTATTAATATTTCTTGGGTAGTCCTGACATATAAATCACCTTTAAATTGACTTAAAAATCCAAACTCAATGCTCAATCCATGACAATCCGCAAGAATTTGCCAAGTTGGAGTATTTTCCTACTTGGTAAGAAATTGTGCAGGCTTCAAACAAAGCAGTACACCATATCTAGAGTGAAGTGTAAGAATTTGATGGAAATTAAAATTTCACTGGAGTTCAAGGTAGCACTATTCTGTCAGCCACAACACCAGAACACCCCAGGAAGTACTGAAATAATGAACTGCTTATTCCTTCCTGCCAAAATCAACCTGAAGTGGGAAGAAGTTGAGAGCCTTAATCTTCTTAGGAAGCAGATAGTTTGATCCAGAGATCAAGTTTCCTTTCAAGGACAATTTGAACAGAAATTGGTTTGAATGGAAGAAGACACTACCACAATACTCTGAGAGCTGTCATCCCTCTTATGCCATTGTGCTCTAATAATGCAGGCCCCCCTGGATCCCAGGCTAGCAACTTCAGGATTCTCATACAAAATTAAATGATGGATATCCCCTGTATTTTCTGTCTCTTTCATTATTACAGTTGTCTAATCTATGTGGGGCAGGCATGGCTTCCCTTTGCCACAGACTCCTAGACACTGAAAACACAAAACTGTCCTTGTTCAGCCATTTTTATCCTTCTGTTTCAGGGAAGTACATAAGGCATGTCCTGGGTTAGACAAAACATTCATCTAGTTCAGTACCTATTTTCAGTCATGCTTGGAAAAAAAGCATGAAAACCAGGCAGACAAACAACCATGTCTCCACGAGACCTGAAAAAAGCCAGATGCCAGATTTCAGTTCTGGCTATGCAGCCACACAATGGAAGATGAAAAAATTTCCACACCATAGTTCACCCTAAACAGACTGCATAGATAATTTTATCCTAGTATCCTAGTTTCAAGCACACACAGGCTGGTGGATTAATCATCCCTATTCTCTTTTGAATCATGGTTATAGGTGGGAGGAATCTCTAATTGCTTTTTGTAGCCTGTAGCTAATTACTGCCCACACAAGGAAGATGGAAAGACATCATTCCCAGGAAATGTCTCTGGGCCACAGACTCACAGGCTTGAGCTCAACCTACAGACAATTTAATCAAGGTATTACATCTCCTTAGCCCTGTATTAGAAATCTCTGCCTGGCTCTGATGTGAGCAGTCACCCGTGGGAAGGAGTCTGCACTCGCTGTTTCACTGCACACACAGACAGCTCAGCTCCAAGAACATCCTGCAGTTTGCAAGTTTGGTAGTTAAGTCATAAAATTCCTAAAATTAACATGACCCATGGTGACTGTAAGAAGAAAAAAGCACCAGGCTGTCAATCCTGCCTATTTCTATCCCCAGCTAGACATCAGAAGGAAAAACTTCCATCTTGAACATAGACATAAATTTCCCTGCTTTCTTGGTAAGAAACAATCACATCCTTTCTGCTGAAACCTAAACCAAGAAGCAGCAGATCAAAACTGGATCCACACCTCCTGTGGAAGAGTTCAAGCAAAAGGCTTCAGGTTTCACAAAGTTCTGAGGAAAAAAGGCAAGGAATTTATAACAAAAAGTGCAAAGCAATCTTAACTAGAAACACAATCACTCCATCACGCATAATTCTCTACCGTACATGGCTATTTATTATCACAAATTTAAATCTATAAATGTACTCATTATTATCTCTCCTGCACCTATCAATTACATCCACATAAAAAAAAGATCAGCTCCAAGGATAAAGATATTATAACTATAAATACAAACTTCTGGGGAGTCAGTTTGCATGGGAAACCAATCTGCCAGACTCTCCTTGAAGCAACTGGAAACTACATAGGATCTGGAGATGGCAAAAGCCATCCCAGTGTGTGGATGAAAGAGTAACTGGGAGGTGGAAAAGCTGTAGTGAGAACAGGGCCAGAGGAGGCAGCTTCTACCAGTTGCACTACAGGGGAGAAAGAGCAGGGTGATCAAGTAAGAGAGTTTAAGGTCTCCATTTTCAGCCTGACAGAAAAATAGCAGTGCTATTTCTTTATTTTCTTAAACTGCAGATGGGGATCTGTTCCTCCTCCCTTTGTACTCAAACTGCTTCAAGATCAGACCAATTTTTATCTCCCAACTTTGGATATACATTAATTCACATTACAGTAAATTACCTTCTTAGGAAGGTAAAGAGTAAGGAATACCTTGCACTTTTTTTGTACCAGCTCCTGCCATCCTAGGAAGATTAATAACACCGGTGGTCAGAACATGTAGTGGAGGAAACCTGAACACAAGCAAGGCTTTTACCTGGTTTACAATGCTGTCCTTCATTTCACACAGCTCAGCTATCCTGAGAGACTGAGCTTCTGGGCTTTGTTCTGCACTACCATTCAAAGCCAGACCCTGTTTGAGCTCATCAAGAGTTTTGGATTTAGCTGTAAGTTGATTTTCTAGCTCCTAAATAATGGGAAAAAAAAAAAGAAGATAAATAAGATCTTTTAATGAGACCATAGAAAAAAAACTTCTGTATGAAGAGCTTAGATAAACATTCCTTTTTTAAAACCAATTTTGCGTAATTCTTCAGTCAGGCAAGGGTTAAATGTGAACTGGTTTTGCAATGGGCAAGTCCCTGACATCCTAACAACTTCTAGGAAGTTATTTTCAGTTTGTCCCTTTACTCAGAGGGACTCCCATTGGAGAAATTCCAGTCAAATAAATTCCAGTGAAATCAAGTGAGAACAATCTCTAATGAATGGAGATACCTGGGAGAATAACTCCCTCCCCAACACGACCAGCAAGATTATCAGATAGCCTTGACGTGCTGGGGAAAGCTCAGCAGGGAGTTCGTCACAACGCGAGGAACTACCGATGTTATGGATACAATGATAATGGCCACAATGGGCCATGACATTTTCCTATAATGCTACACTTAAAGCCATGACCTTTTTTCACCTCTCACTGACCACCCCCAAAACATTTTCAAATTTGGACCTCATTTTTATTGACAAAATGAATTTTAATGAAACATTTTAGCCAACTGTATCCTAGCACTGTGTGTTGCTGTGAGCAGGTGAGTGTTTAGTCCAAGCTACCCTTGTGTCTTTTTTCCATTCTGGCCCCTCCACACATTTCAGAGACACAAGTAACTCAGTGTGTAACAGAGCACTCCAGACAATAAAAGCAGTCTGCTACAAGAGAGAGATGTAACCATGGCAATGAAAGAACAAATATTCCACGTTAAAAAAATAGAGAGGGAACACTGTACTGAATGAAAACAGCAGACTGTCAGAGTAACAGGAACCAATTATTAGCTGGCTGCCACCTGTATTAATTGTGAGGGATCTGATGCCTAGAAAAACACAACAAAGCCCACCCAGATCCTTGAGGCTGCTGCAGACAGACTACACTACAATTTAGGGTACAAGTAGAGAGGGTTGCTGTTTCTCCAAATGGGACTGAGTAGTTTCCATGACACTTCCATCACAGAGCTCTTCAAACTAATGGGATTGATAGCTTCTGCCATGGCTGTGCTGAACTAAGAACTACTTCTCTTGAAGTATCTCAGAATACAATATTGCTACACAACAATATTGATGCACAACACTCCAAATACCATGAAGCAACAGCAGATGGATCTTCAACTGGTGAAAAAAAAAACCCACAGAATAGCCACTCATATTAAAAGTGGCTCTGACTCTTTATCACCTGAATGCAACATGATTTAATTAAAACAACATTGTAGAACTCTTCTGGGAAATGGCAACTTCCTTTACACTTCTTTCTGTTAAAATCTGTGCAGTTCCTTAGTCTGGATTCAGCAAAGTGTGCTAAATAGGGTTTTTACAATGGCATCACTGATGTAAGGCTTTACCTTGCAATCATCCAAGGTGTTCTGTGCAGAGATCAGACTCGCTGGGGTCCGTAAGGATCTCAATCGATCACTCTGAGCTTCCAGCCAGTTGCGCAGAGTCTGGGCTTTGTTCTCATTCTCAGTAATATCCTCCAAAATGTGCTCCAGGTCTTGTATCTGAAAGTCACAAAACTTACTTAAATCTATGGGTGGGCAGAAACAGGGCTTCGCCTTCCATGACAAAATTTGAGATTACAAAATCTACACTGAAAATACTCTTTAGAGAAAATATTTTGAAAGGAAAACCTAGAAAGTTTTGCAGACTCTTTAGGATCTGACCTTTTCCCTGGGAAGAAACAAGGCACTGTGTGTTCTGGAGCTGGGAGACATGACAAGTTGGGGGACCCTGGGCTACGTGGACAGATTCACATGGAGTCTGAAAATCTCATTCTCACTAAAACCCATCAACAAGGCTACTAAGATGAAGGGAACCTCAAGTCTCCTATCTTCAATCTCAGCCCTGTGGATCCATTAAATCCTAGAGCGCAATTTCATGAAAATGGTTAGAGAGGATAACTTCTAGCCTGAGGAAACTGAAATTTCATCATGAAAATTTTCAGCTGTGCTGGAAATGAAATTTCCACTTGAAAATATTTCTGGAAGAAAAGTTCACAGTCTTCTGTAGATAGAATGCAAGATGTCAGGCAGAGGTTGCAATCTCTGTACAGTTCACGTCTGTGTGCCTGCTTCTTTACTTGTGGGGTTGTCAGCGTTTCTTCGCGCTTGACAGGGTTTCTGAACTAAAAAATACTGGGAATTTTCCACCTGACCAGCAGTGCTTGTATCTGGATTCAGAGGGGGCAGCTTCTCCCAAAGCTGTATAAATTGAGACACAGAGATAAAAGAGGAATGTGTTGGTAGAGGGGATTCTAAGCTTCCCATCGTCTTTTCCATATCATGAGTCACACCAGCTTTTCTGGGCATTGGGGCACATAAGCAGCAGCATCTAATTCTGGATGCATGGATTATTTCTAGCCTCACTAGAATAGAATAATTCTGAGGCACTGCCTGAAACAGATTTTCTCCAGAGAAACAGATTACGTGCTGATAGGAAAATTCTGCATGTAGACTGACCTTCAAAGCACTTCATTGGGAAAGCACATTTAACAACTGTAGGAGGAGGACACCAACACAGAGTAACCCATTTCCAGTGACCCAGGAGGGCTGGAGCAGGGCTGGGAACTGACCCCTGCTACATCTTGTCCAGGAGGCTCGTATGTGCCCATCTGAATGCAGCTGTCAACACTACTTACTTAGTAATCACTGTTTTCACAAATCCAACTGCTACAACAGGAAAACTGCTGGTAGCTTAATATATCCCTGATACAGAGCAGTGGCACAGGCAAGATCAGAGCTGTAAGAGAGAAAGCCATGGGAACTTAACCCAACCTTTCTGTTGAGGGATGCCTGCAGCCTGTGCCACCGCAGGTTCATCTCGCCCAGGCACTCAGCAAACTCTGTCCTTTCGTAGCGCTTGCTCTCCACGTCACAGGTGCTCATCTGCAGCAGGGACTGGTTAACAAAATCTACCATCCATTGCTTAAAGTTCATTTCCATCATGTATTCCTGCAGGGGGAAAAAAAGAGGAAGAACAAAAATGTAAACCAATCAGTTTTGAAGTTTCATTCTGATCGGTTCTGATGATGCTTCAGGGTGTGGCTATGGGACATTGATGACTTTCTTTGAACCATGACCTAAAATATTTTTCTGAAAGAGACCTGGCTGTAGGAATACTTCTCAAATTTTACTGTTTTGTATTTGTGTAGCTGTTGTCATCCACTGAAATTTCTGCAGAAAATCTCTATCATTACATGGGTAGTTCAAGGTAAAAACAGGCTAGTGATGGAGCAGGGAATAAAATCCAGGGGTACCAGACCCTGCCCTTAATCCATTGGACAAAACCATCACGTTGCCATGGGCCCAGATTAGGCTAAGACTAAGGTTTTGCCACACTCCTGCAACTCATAGGCAAATGCAGTAAGAAACTCTACTCCTGTTAACAAAATAGCTGGTATCAGAACAGAGTATCAGAATATCTGGGAGGAAAAGGTGTCCTCTAGCACCAGCCTCTCTTGCCCAGGGAGATGAGTGAGAAACTACACATATAAGGGAATGACTTTTTATTTCAGAGGGTATTAGGAGAAGAGAGTAGGAAAGGGCTCCTTATTTATCTAGTAGTGCCTGGGAAAGCCACAAGGGAATACCACAGTAGAGGTAGTGAAGCCATAGCTGCTTCCCTCTAGGAATTTGTGACCCTCATCCCAGCTTTCTTCTCAGCACACACAACCACACTTGCTGACAAGTGCGAAAGATAAACCTACAAACTCACCTCTAAATATCCAAAGTGTTAAAAACAGCAACTCATCTACAGGTCCCAACTGCCAAATCCAAATGATACAGACCAAAATGTTATATATGTGCTATACCAAGGCACTTGGAAAGAAATGTTTGCATTTCTTATGTGCAGCACCAAAGTGCCTGTGAGCTGCAGCTGCAGACTGAGAACTGTCAGCCTGTGTGAGCCCCGAGCAGGGCTTGGCAGCTCTGCAGGGGCAGAGCAAAATATGGCTCTGTGGGGATTCACGCCCAGAGGCTGGGCTCCCTGGCATCTCTGGAGTACACAGCTTGAATCCTTCCTGTGGCTGGAGCAATCAGCCTCTGCCACTGGTGCTCTGACATCTGAACAGCACCAGGAGTCTGCTGCAGCCTCGCTCTCTGCAGGATGTTCATCTTGTCCCTCTTTCCTAGCAGGTTATTTCTTTTGATGACACATAGTATTCAAACCCCCTGTTCTCTAGTTAAATGGATTCTGGTTATGGAGCTCCATTAGGAGGTATTCCTTGTTAAAAAGATAGACTAGAACACAGCACAAACACGGTCTGTCTTCCTAAGGAAGCAAAGCTTTCCTGCTCGTCACATTTTATAATCTAAATGCAGGAGAGAGAACAAGTGAGACAGATGGGACAGCATGAGAAAAGGAGATTACAGCCCAGCAGGCAGTAGCTGTATTGCAGAACAGGCAGTGGTCTGTGTGTCATGGAAGCATAAGGTTTTATAAAGGAGGATGTTACAACATGTTTCAGACTGAGAAACCCTCTAGAGAGCAAAGGGAAGGACATGACAGTGCCTGTAGGCTGCTTCCATCCTTTTTACAGCAAGCCTGGACTTACAGTTTCCCATTTACCTTGTACTTCTGAAGGTGGCTCTTGACTTGGGCAGCACTGCATTGTGAATTTATTGGCTCCTCACATGCCTGCTGTTGTTCCACATGGTCCAGCCAGGTCATTAGCTCAGCAATAGCTTCCCGTGATGAAAGCTTTTCCATCTGAAGCTGAGGTAAAGCATATAATGAATCCTCTACATTCTGCTTGTTAGAAATACCAAGGAAAATGACATTTCTATTTTTGGAAAGGCTCAGGCACTATAATCGCATTACTGGGGCATGAACTTGAAAGTGAGCCCTGTGCTCCAGAGGGGCAAATGACTTCAGTTCTAGAATTCATGAATCTGAAATAAAATTCTTTCTAATTGTAACAGACATTCATGCAAAACTGTAAAGATAATAAATATATGTAAAACAGCCCAGGAAGAACACAGCAATACTTAAACTGCAGTACAATACTGGGGTTATTCTGAAAGCAAGGCACAGCTAATTCAGAAAAAGGCAACTGAATCCCAGCAGCAACATTTTAACATAATTATTTAGCTTGAACTGAGAGATGGCAGCAGAGTCTCTCACTCACCTGGTGCAGCTTTTCTTGGATGGTTGGGAGCTGTGTAATCAGTTCTCCCCATTCTTGCTCAAACTTTACCAAAGATGACCTAAGTGCTACAATATCAGCTTGCTTCACATGGAGGAGCTGGCTGGCAGTGCTCACCACTGATGACTTCAGGGAAGATTTTTCATCAACTTCCTTAGAAAATGTCTGAGGTGCACAGGAGAAATTTAAGAGAGGGTAAATATTTATATATCTATTGAAATGAAGACAAACCACTTTTTCACAGGATGAAATGCCTCAACAAACAGATTTTATCAAGATGGCAAAGTTCCGAAAACCTGAGCTCAACATGTTCTGGCAGATAAAGCATTTTTTTGCCCACCTTGATATACAGTGCTGAATGCCACCTTTTGTTCCCACAGAGGCTGAGAATATCCTGATCCCCACTTCACCCAGAGGTCCAGGGAGCAACCACAGTCCTCATACCTCTGGCCAGCTCACATCTACCGAGTCGAACCTTCATGACGCTTTGCTTTCCCCCTGCGCACTGTTCCTTCTGTCTGGCCTCACACTGGGGCCGAACCTCCTGGCCTGTCATCCAAGTGGAGCAGGCAGAGACATGAAATGCAATCCAGCATGTTTCTCTTTCCTGACTTTGGCTGATCACCTTCACCCCTGTACCCTGAGCCCACACTCCAGGTTCAGTTGTTAAGTGGCTTTGGGGCACACAGCCATTCAGTGCTGTATTATGTGGGTGGCTCATGGTCATGGCAAACACAAAAAAACCCTCTCAAAAGGGTCATTTTCACCAGAATTCACCAGAATTCATTCAGAATGTCTTATCTAAACCTGGCAGCAGAAATGACTTACAAACAAGCTGCTGATGTTGTCCCTGATGGTGGGAAGATCTTGTGACACATTGAGAGACTGCTCCTTCCAAAAATTCATTCTCTGCTGAGCAGAATCCAACCATTTCATTAACTCCTCTGAGTCTCTATTGTAGCTACAAGGAGGAAAAAAACCACAAAATCACACATGTAGTTGAGGCCAGGAGACATTTGCTCTCCACGTTGTCTTCCCTGTGAGAAGGCATGTGCTATTCTGGCACCTCTGCTGCTGCATAACCCTGCAGAAGCATGGCTTCAGCTGTCATCTACAAAAAAATCACAAACTAATCTCTAGCTGGTACTTCAAATTGGTTTTGTGTGTTAGACCCACCTGACCAAGAGTTTCAGTAACGTTTGAAGTCGGTGTAGTTCATGGCCAACTTTTTTGGTTAAAGACAACCACTGCTCTTCCAGCTTCCCAATCTGGCTTCTTATTTCTGGACAGCTCACAGCAGTCAGCAATTTCTTTCCTTCTTTCACCATCTGGTACAGCCTGGCATGCTTTTCATCAACACTGCTTTTGATTTTCTGTCAGAATATGGGAAGTTTGCAAAACAGTAACATTTTAAAGACAGAAAACACAACTAGAAAAACACATATCACTGGTTGTAACTTCTTAATCTCACATTTCCTCTGTAATGTATTTTATTTTCCAAACGATAGGAATCTGTAATTCATTACATGCAAAAGGGACACAGGTTTTTGTGGGTTTGTTTGAGTTTTTTTGTTTGTTTGCTTCCTCTGGGTAGATCAAGACAAATCTCGATGTATTTTCATACATTATCAGAATGACTGTGTTATGATTTGATGGGCTTTTCTGACACCTGAAGACCTCAGGCAATGGACACTATCAGATCTAGCTGCACTGTCCTAACATATGACCGTTCCCACCATAAAATTATGGTCTTCCCTTGCTCCTTTTGAAAGTGACTGTTCCTCCTTCAGGCTCTATCCTATTTAAAAAAAAAAGCTACCACTGTTTTGAAGGAAAGTGCTGGGATAATTATTGAATAATGGTGGCAGGGAGGAATGAAGAGTGGACAGTGAAGTCATTACGTAAAAAACAAAGGTCTGGGGGTATTTCTCTCACTGGAATTAAGCCCTGGAGAATTTTATTCTGCTCTGTTGTTGAAACTGTGAAGCTCCACAGCTTCACCCTCCACCAAACATCTTCTACAGCCTTATGACTTTATTTCTGAAGTCTTTGAAGACAAATAAAGACTTAAGAATGAAGAGCTAGTTAAGAACTTAAAAAGCCAAAGAAAAACAGGCAACTTCACATCAGTGGCTGTGCACACCTTGCATGTCTCCTGCCTCAGTGCAACAAGTGTCAAAAGCACCTGAGGGCCACCATGACTGTAAACATCTATTGTTGATTTATTACAAGGCTTTACTGTAGCTCAGAATTTTCTGGGCATGCCCAGTGATGTCTTTCCTGCAGTCAACTAGATTAAATCACTACAGTCCTTTTTTCCTTCATTAAACATTCATTAATCATTTATTAAACACTCATTAATTTGCTTTTATTAAACACTTATTAATTCAAAATTTTCTAACAGAGTGTGTCCTCTGAAGACTGAGAAAGGTCAAACCTGTGAGGAATGCAGAGCAGTCTCTGAAAATACATCAGCAAGGTTACTGAAAACTATTTCTTCTTAATTTTATAAAACAACCATAAAGGCTGCTTTCATATCCTTATATTTACATGTGTTTAAAAAATGGTTAAAATATTTCCAGCTGGGGCCGAGGTGCCAAATAAAGATGTAGCTCTGTCATCAGAGATGCAGCTCTGTCATCAGAGATGCAGCTGCAACCAGTGCTGCAATAAGGGCTCAAATATTTGGTATTTTCAGATATCTGAAAGCAGTACGTTGATTCTCCTTTTCCATAGGTTTTACACCATGGCATGAAAATAATTTCTGAATTACAGAGAAGGGGCACTGTGCTCACTCCAAGGCCCCTGCTGTTCTTGGGATTCATGGAGCCTGCACAACATCCATCTTATCCCAAATACTTTCACTGGAAGATTGAGTTATAAAGTAGTTGTAGTCATTACTCCCACTAAAATGGACTTGTAGCCCCTGGCTGAAATTAGCAGCCCAATCTTATCCTACTTTTCAAAGCCTGTTTTGAGCTTGTATCCACACACAGCTGAGGAGACAAAGGAAACAGTGCCCTGCAGATCACCTCCTCATATACTAATTAATACTTTTGCTGGTTCTACTGGTCCACAAAGAAAAGCAGTGACAAACACATAAATACCTCTAGGAGTGCAATCCTTTCCATTAATCTTTCTTCAGTTTCTTCAACCAAATTGACAGAAGGCAACGCAGAGGCAAGTGCCTCTAACTCATTGAAAACTAGGCACTGCTCATCAAATACCATCCAATCCTAAAAAATACATTGAATTGTTAACACAGCATGCATTCATCTGCATTTTAATACACCAGACTCAGGCCTTAATGCCTTCTCTAGCATCAGCAGCTCTGCTTTAATGAAACATAACACAAAAATAGGTGAATAATATGTAAATATTGAAGTAAGACATGATTTTACCACAGATGAATTAATTATTCATTCTCCAATATCTTCAAGGATTCTTATTTTAAAGTGGTGTGCTCAATTTTTGTTCTCTAGGGATATTCTGAGATTATTTGTTAATTTTTTTAAGTTTTATTTTAAAGTGGTGCTGGTATTTTTCTGCCTTAAAGGGCTCTTCTGTCAGTCCAGGCACTAAAAGTCACTGCAAGAAGTCCTAAAGTGTTGAAATGAAATCACTTTCAGAGATTTTCAAGAAGAAAGTTGGTTTACTGACACACATAGAATAAGTAATAAATAGACTGTTGCTGTCCAGTGGAAACAGGAAAGGACACCGACTAGCCAAAGAATCACAGGTGGGACAAGAGCTGCCCTAGATGCAACTTTTCTCCTTCCCTCCAGCTTTTTTACTCTTGGGTGTCTTTTGACTTATTACCTTTAACAGGCTCTCTAAGTGTATACCATACTGGCAGGCCTTCTGCTCCAGCAATTTGACTTCATTCACCAGCTCTCTCCAGAATTCCTCTCTCTTTTGCAGGACAGCAGGACTCACTCTCTTGGAAAACGCTTCCATGTAAGCCATGCGTGTCATGAGGTTGCAGAAAAAGTCCTAAAAAAACCCCAAGTTAAAGCACAGTTCATTGTCAGCTCTAAGAGAGATCACACTCCCACAAGCAGGGGAAGATGGAGAAGACTCACTGAGAAGCCAGTTTCAGAGTCTCTCAAGGTTGCAGTCAGGAGACTTCTACGCAAATTCTGCATCCCACCAATATGGGCAGTTACTGATTATTTTACATTTAGTCAGAATCAGTTGCATTCAATGTTCTCATTTTGAAAGAGAAAGATCTACATTAATACCTTCAAATTGTATGACATTATATGGATGTTGTAGGAAAATGATGGAAGAAAGAGTCTAGCTATAAATAAATCCATAGTTTAGCATGAGGTAGTTATCACCAGACAGTCATTATCCAGTTTGTTTCACCTGGGTGCCAGGGGACACCAAGGAGTTCTAAGGCTTAAGTAGTAAGCAGGACACCATAATCCTTTGGGATATCTATAAGAAGGATGTGTTTTTCTGACACATCAATGTGTTCTGAGGTAAACAGAAGTAGCAATTTATCACCAAAACCGGTACTATTTTGGTCTGCTGAAAAACTTGGCTTTGTTTCCTGCTCATACTCCAGCCCCTCCCCTTTGCTATGATCCAGTCACTCTCCTCCATTACACTGGAGAGAAACCAGCCACAGAAAACAGTGCTCCTTGCTATGCTGACCTGAGCAGTGCTGTGATAAACAACTTATACCTTGTAATTTTTCAGGTGAGACTGCAGAGCTGCTCTGCTTTTTGTTAGTTGCTTTGGATCTTGTGCCATCTTCTCTCTTCCAACAGCTACCAGCTCTGCAAACCCACGAAGCAAGTCCTCATAGTGGCTTTCACTGATGGAAGGGGAGTTCAGCTCCACATACTTGGCTTTCAGGATCCCCCACATGTCATCCAGAACATCCTACAATGCAAATGCAGTTTAGTGATTCGTGAAGGACAGAAATGAATCCCACAAACCCAGAGAAGACAAAATAATCCTCAGCCTTTTGACGCTGAAAATGCATGTCTTAGAAGAATCAAACCTTGCTGAGTAAGTCAAAACTGTGCTCTTACCTCTAATTTATAAGCTTCCTGGATTAAGGTGATAGGTAACTGCAATCTTTCTCCATGGCCTCTCAATTTTGCTACTTGGTGTTCAAAGTTTTGCAGCTCCACAGCACAGGCATCAATTTTCTGAATGAAGGACAAAATAAGCCATTAGGAAGAGTTCCATTCCATTAAACTTTTCATTATCACTGGTAGTGCAGTGCATCCAATGCCTGGATCTCTCCCGTGCTAGCACTTCAGGAAATCCAATGAGTTTACAAACTAAATGGACAAAACAGTTCATGGCATAACTTACTGTGTTCACACAGCACAGCCATGAAGGGAATTCAGGTCTTGTGAATCTCAGGACAACATTCAACATGCCTTTCCATCTACTAATTCAAGAGCAGCCAATAAAAGGAATCATGGACTCAGAAAACACAGCTTTTTATTATGATTCAGAAATACTCAGGGAAGGAGACAGGATCCCTCTGAAGGAAGGAAAGCTATGTACTTCTGGCATTCCTTTTCCAAGAGTGGTTACCTGACAGAATACACCCAGTCCTTGCTAGGGAATTCAGCAGGGAACACAGCTCTCAGTCTGGCAGAAAATTATGCCTCTAAGCAAGGTTATGAGCCTTGCTGTACCAAAAAAGCTTCAGAACACCCTCCTCGCTTTGGTAATAAGAAGGTAAATGGCCAATGACCATTCTGGGGAGGGTATGCAGTCTGTTAATTTTTAATTTTCTGCTAATCCCAATAAAGGTCAACGAAAATAGCTTAACTGGTCAAATTCCATATGATAAAGTGCTCATAAATGCTGCATGAGAAAATACAAATACAAGAGTCCTGTTCCCACAAAGAAAAGGTAGTTTGGCATAAGAAAAGGCATAACATGTGTAGCTCTTTTTCTTCCCTGCCATAGCGTGAGGTGTATTTGCTCCGGGAGGTTGTGGAGAGACTAGTTCCTCCACTCCAACCACTAAAATGTCTGCAATTAGGTCTGAGTATGGATTGGGGTGTAGTAAAAAAAAAAAAAAAAAAAAAAAAAAAAAAAAAAGGGGGGGGGGGGAAAACAACAAAAAACCAACCCCCTCCTTTCCCCC
>NW_008238988.1:1080071-1087049 GCF_000691975.1 Corvus brachyrhynchos
GTGGATGTGGGTAAAAAAAAAAAAAAAAAAAAAAAAAGAAAAAAAAGAAAAGGGGTGGTGGTGAATACAGCAAATACTGAACTCTCTCCTTTCCCCCATTTTTAAAACCTAAGTTAGACTCAAACTTCAGAAAATATGAAACTTCAAAGATTGAAGAAAACTAGAAATAATAGCTAATACTGTAAAAACCCTCATTTCCTTCAAATAAAATTACCTGAAGCTGTTCAGAAACATTATGTCCATGTAGTTCATTCAAGCATTGTTGCAGAGCAGCTTTTTTCTCAGTTAACTGATCATAGAGTAGCCTGGTTTGATTCTGCAAAAGAAACAAACATCAGAAATGTATCATATATCAGGAGTATAGTAATGACCAGACAAAATTACACAGCAAACAAAGTGATTACCTCTTTAAGCAAATGCAACAAAAAGATTACCTCTTTTAGCAAATGCATTTTTTTTCCTCTTAAACAAAAAAAAAGAACCAACACCAAAATAAAGCGTATGCATTATGGGCTTAGAGCAGTAATTGGAAGAGGGAAATTCTGAGTCTGTGTAGTATATAAGAAGCAGATTATTCTGTCACAATTATCCTCTGTGACTGTAAAAATCTGTGAAACTGGTAAGGAAATCAAATTCTTTCCTTCTGAAAATGAGAAAATGAGCCCATTACTGGTGACTGATGGAGCTCTATGGATTCTGCATAAGTTAATACTGCAAGACTTGTTCTGCTGCTGTTTGGAGACAACATCTCAGTGTTCTTCAAAGGAACTGCTTTATTATTCAGCAGTAAAGGTCCAGGATGACTTGCAAATAACGAGCACACCGGAGTTTTGCTGGACATTGCAAATTGTATTTCAAAGACCAGACTCTTCTGTCCTTACTTCAGACTAAACACCTGATCTGAATATTTTCCAGCAGTACTTAGTAGATTTAGCCCATCACCAGAATCTAAAGAAAAGTTTCTCATGATCTGTTTTTCCAACGAAGAATAAAAGAAGGAAAAATTGTGAAATCATGGCTTCTGCTTCTGTGGCACAAGATCTAAAAGAACAGTAAATGCAGTGGGGTCAAATCAACCCCCAATAGATTGCTAAAAGTAACCCAGTGACAGACATGGCACCAAAAGGGAGGAAGCCTGCCTCTCCTAAGGACACAGCAGCAGAAAGAATATATGAAATCCTCCTTGGCCTAGTCCCTACACACAGAAATTTGCTTTAGCCTGCAGCTCAGCCTGCATGGGAGCCCGGGTTACTTCCATACTTTCTGCAGGCAAATTTCCTACTGTGATCCAGGCCTCTGTGACAGTCAGCACTGCAAACAGCACTGTAACCAGCAAAACTGAGAGAGGCCACGACAAGTTTTTTAAGTAGCCAAAAAAAAAAAAAAAAAGAAGAAATAATAAAGCCCATTGGAGGTTGCTCATCTGTAACCCAAATGCATTAACACTGACATGTCTAACAGATGCTGTGAAACAAGATGTGAATTTGGCAGTGGAGTACCAGGTAATTGCTATTATGATCCAGCCCAGCTTTCATGGAGCTACTCCTTGAAGCAGTGGCAGCTTGAGTTTGTCCCAGCCGCGCCTGCAAGTTGTTAAAGCACTCGCAGAACACATCTGTGCTCCCACCAGCACAGCTGATGGACTTCAGGAGATCATCCTTTTTATCACTCAGATCAGCATGAAGTTTTTGCAGCTCCACAGACAGAGTCTAAAGGGTTGAAAGAAAAACAACATGAGTGAAAATGGTCTATGGGAGGACTCTTGCCTTTTAAGAAGCAGCAGGACTCGAGTTGATAATTGTTAAAAGCAACAGGCCCAAATCTGTGCAGTACAAAATAGTTTGGTGGTCTTATTCCTGAATAATACCAGCAGAACAGAGGGAATATCAGGCCATATATATTCTGCTGCAGCAGAAATCCACTGGGGTTTCTCCTTCCCGGAAGGATTTAGGACAGTTACCTCATACAGAGCCTGCTGCACAGCTGCTTCTTCGGTGGAGAGCACCGAGGTGTTCAGCATCTCCTCCATGTTATTCAAACACCGGCTGATTGCCAGGAGCAACTCAAACAATTTTCTGTCCAAATTGGAAGAGACTTCCTCTGCCACATTATCCTGGGTAAATGCAAGCCGGTTTTCAGTACTTTCACCCAAAGCATGGCTAGGATTCATTCAATTACGTAAGGTTAGAGGTTTGCTCAGCTAATACTAAAATGGAATTAATGACATACTGAGGGACAGACTTGGATATATGCATGTAATATTCAGAGCTGTCAAGGCCAGTGCTGAGACAATGACCCTTTATATACTGGACAGTGGCTGTGCTCTTACAGGTCTCTAATCTCAGGCATGAGCACAACAAGTTTGTCTTGTCAGCTCCAATCCTGCAGATTAACTGAAATCATTTACAGGCTCCTTGATCTATATAGTGTGAGGATTTTTACCCACACTAGCAAACCTTTGGATTCAGGTAGCAGAAGTATTATAGTGGAAACTTGGAATGTTTCCTCTCGAAGTCCTCAGCCTATTTGTACATTATAGTTGATACCCAACACAAAAGCTCACTATAGGAACGCCATTTGCAATATTATGATTACTGGCTCTTTACCAGTGTCCAAGCAGTGTCCTGTGTCTAGAATCCCTGGGGTTTTTTGCAATGCTTAGGACATGTCATTTTTACCTGTGCATGCACCACATTTGCTTCCTGGCTTAGGTCTCCCAGCTGGACAGTGTAAGTTTTCAGTTCTTCCACAGTTGGGGTTCCTGCACCTGAGAATGTGCCTCGAGGCAGCACATTCATCTTTGTTGTGATCTAACATTTGGAAAAAACATTGCAATTAGATGAACAGCTCAAATGAAGACAGGCTATGGGCAAGAAAATAACACTCTTCTCAAAAAGCATTAGAAGATTCAAAGCACTAATAGCAGCATTCCCTTTTTACTGGCAGAAGCTGGGCAGGCTATACCCCGATGGGAGATTGACTGAAAAAGGAGCCTCTGATGCCCGGCTTTATGGGCTAGAGCTGTAGCTTGTGTTAAGGCAACCCTACTGCCCACTGTAGGGTAAGTCTTGCCTGAAGAAGAGCTGACATTCATCCTTTTACATGTCTGATATTCTTCCACATATTGCAGCAATTTCAGAGAACTGGAAATCTAATCATTCTGATTCAATATGAACAAAACTTAGTAATAGGAATTACAGTTTTGTCCAAGCAGTAAAATTCTGCAGTCCAGAATATGCACACAGCCCAAACTCCACTTCTGATGTCTGAGAATTCACACTGGCAAGTGGCAGAAAAAAATTTAAACCAGAGATTTGCTTTGACCAAAATGTTCTCACTTGCAGGAACTGAGACTTCACCCACATCCACGGGAATCAGCTGGGAGCTTGCTGGGTAACTCCTCTAGCTCTCTTGAAAGAATTAAGAGATAACATCTACTCTGAATATTAACCACAGGGATTCACCTAAGTGCTCCCACACTAGCTTAGTAGTCACTATTTCAGAGACATGATTTACCTCAAAGTAAGTTTAAAAGACAATCATGGATACACTGTGCAGTAACAATGTCCTCTAGAGAACCCTTGCAGAGATTTCAATTATCTGATAGAAAGCCATGCTACTATGACACAGAAAGATACACTAATTGCTATCTACACTATCAGAGCGTTTTATGGAACTTAAACAAACCTGAGGTTCCACAAGCTGGCAGAGAGGAGATTTCATCTTTGATGACAGCTCCTGTTGTAAATATTGCCATTTATTACCCATTTGATCCTTTGGAGCTAAGTTGGCATCAGCCTGCTTGCTCTTTGAGTCAGAATCTCCACTGCTGTATTGAGAAAACATTGTTAGAATAGCAAATACTGAAGCAGAGTAAGTAAAACTAGGTTTCCTGTATAAAATTCGTTTCTCTTGCTCCTGCCTCAAAACCAGAGTGAAACCAAGTGCATGGATGATTATTAATCCAAGCTTTGATAAACTTTTTTTGACTTTTCCCTTCTCATGAAATATGCCAGGAGCTTGCTGGCAGCCTCCATCTCTGAAATGACAACATGGGGAACACAGTCCTGTAGGAAGTCTTGGTTCCATGCCAGAAGGTGCCTGAGCCCAATGTCCCCTTTTCCAAAGCTGCTGCTTTTACACTGGCCGGGTTTGTCTGTGCATTTGTACCACCATGGCTGTGAACAGAGATACCCAACTTGCCTCCAGATGGGCCTGATTTAGCTTAGGCCAGGTGTCAGTCCTGCCTGATAGCGAGATCCCAAACTCTGGAGTCAGCCCAGTGTCAAAGAGGCTGTCACATAAATGAGCCCCCATTTCTCTGGACTGTTGATGGCAGAAATCCCCAAGCTTCTGCCATTTTTCTTCTAAAGGCACACAGAACCAAAGAACAGAACCAAGGCTTCAGCAGGGCTAGGCAGTTTTACATCACTGAATCTGGTAACTGATTCTGTCATTCTGTACCTGGATTCTGATTTCGGAGTCACGCTGTCCTCAAGCTGTGGCTGCATTTTTTCCACGCACGACTCAATAAAGTCAATGAGGCTTTTCTGCTCAGCTGCTTTTAATTTCAGGTCCTGTGCACAGAGAATAGCATGAACATTATGTGAACTGTAATAATCTGAAATGATGATTGTGCTTTTCTAATCACGTTTTATGTGAAATCATTTAGCAAAGAAAATAAGACTACACCTGTCAGAATAAAATGCAGCTTATGTATAAATGTGACTTTACAGAACAAACCATTTTCTGCAAACATGCATTTTTATGGAATATATTTCTACCTGAGCTGAAGTTTTAAAAGCAAAACCCAATCAGAAACAAATTACATCTAGAAATTTAAATGCCACTAACTGCAATCCTTACACAAAGAAAAAGGCAAGGGAAAATGGGGATTTGCTCAAATACAAGTTCGAGTGCCATGATTTCAAAGGAGAGTGGCAAGTGAAAAGTGAGCAATTCTAGCAGCTCACAGGGGATGTGGAGCAGCCTGGCCCCAGGATGGCAGGAGAATTAATTACCTGTGGGTGCTGAAGCCCCTTGTGCCAGGGCTGTTGGGCAAGGGGGAGCTGGGGCGTGCTGAAACCATCGGAGTGTAGGATCTCCAGGGGCTCTGGGTCGATCCTCTCCCTGCTGGGAACCTGTCAAGAGAGACCTGTTGTGGGAAGGCTTTCAGACTTGACAACAGAGCAGAACCCCACAGGTGCAGCTTGGGGAATGGGCAAAAGCAGAGCTGCCTCGGACTTACCACACACAGAATCAGCAGCACATGAAACACAACTGCTACTTTTGCAAAGATTTTTGTCCAGTTGAATTTACTGAAAGTTTTAACATTCTAACCTTCTGCCAAGGTCCTCACATGTCTCCCCCATAGTTACTTTGCTTTCTTTGCTTTTCCTGCTAGCAGATTAGGTGATACTAACCCTCCCCTCTTTTTGTTTGACCAAATTACAGGGATGTGCAATTTATGCTTATAGATTTGGTCATGCACCTGGGTTTTCAATCTGTCTGTGCTCACAGACATATTTCAACACGAGCCAGAGGGACTGAGGCTGCTCTCAGACAAACACATCAGGTGGGCTTCTCTGATCCCTTGCACAACAGAGAGGGAATGAGCTCTGAAGCCAGGAGTTACCATCTCACCCACTGGGAAACTCAGCAAAGACTGTGCAGCTGTGGTGCAGGAGAGCTGACAGAATCACTGCATTTAAGCATTCTTCAAAGAGAAAGTTACTAAAAGGCCTCTCTGCTATGATAGTGTCACAAACATCATGGCCTTTTAGAGGCATTGAAAACCAAACCAAACCCTACGTCCTTTTCGTGTGGTCTTAGCAAAATGCTGACCTCTGTCACTGAGCTCTTAAAGCAGAAAAGATGCTGTTCAGAGACTCATTAAAAATCCACTCCTTGTTGTAAACTACAAGTAATTATACGGCACTGTGAAGTAGAATAATGGCAACTCTGACATTTCTCCCTTCCTTGCTTCACATGGTGAGCTCTAACTGTTCTGCAACTACAGACCATTGAAGCACCAGGGCTCTCAACTCTTGCCCTTTGAACAACATTCATATGCTTTACCTGCTCTTCACTGTACTTGTCTTGAAGCATCATCTGGACATTTTCCAAATTGCGCTTCACCTCCTTCAGCTTCAAGGAAAGAGCTTCTGTCTTTTGTTGGTAGTCTGCACTATCTCCACAATCTTCCAGTAAAGAAAGGACCTTTTGTTCAATCTCTGATAACCTCACCTAGAAGAGACAGTAGGTAATTACTCATTCTCAGAAGTGCAACACTCCTTTTCTGATAACATTCTGAAGTCAATGCTCACACCTCCCCTGTCTGAAAAGACCAGAAACATGCAAGGAAAAAGAGAAATAGCTGCAATCCCCCTAGATTTTCTCCAATATAGTCCCTTTTTATTCTGGACAATTAAATGAATTTTATACAGAGTTAGTCTTAAAACGGTTTCAAACAAGAGCATCTGCAGGAAGTTATATTAACTCAGGTATCAAGTAATAAAACAGGAGAGCAGAAATGATGAACTCCATCTGAATGCAACCAAGAAGACAACACACCTCAGTGGGGGAGAAAGAGGCAATGCACAGACTGCTCACATCAGTCTTTAGGAGGAATGATGCTGAACTACCAACACACAGGAATGTTTCCAAGTGTCAGCCAGGCCATTGTAAACTGCTGGGATCTGATTTTTGATCCAAGATGCTGTGAATCAAAGTGTAACCCTGCATACTTTAAACTCATGTTTTTACGGTGAGCATGGAGAAGAAAGGTACCATGACTCAACTGCAAAGTAATCAACTGCAATAAAGCAATTGCTTTACATCACATGCCCATATGTAGAGACTGTTTCTCTTCCATTCTGTGTGTATTTTTCTGTGTAGATCTTGAGTAGGTTAGAGAACCCTCTTCCCCTGCACAAGTTCATGTCTTAACATTGATCCAGATTGACTGATGCCAGCAGG
>NW_008238988.1:1087127-1100034 GCF_000691975.1 Corvus brachyrhynchos
AGCAGGAATTCAGCAGTGCTTACAGCTGCCTGAATCCTGCTTGTTTTCACCAGCTGGAACTGCCCTGGTGAAGCCTATGCTGACAGAAACCCTGAACGGGATCCAGACACAGCCAGCTACTTAGGTGCATTCAGGATCCTAATTCCCACAGAGTTCAGCACCTGAGCACTTGGCTGAATCACAGCCTAAACCTAGAGGCACTCCAATTAAAAACAACCACCCCAAACAACAACAAAACAGCTGGTAATGTCCCTCAGTAATTTGAAGTGGTGACATTTTGGTATTGTGAGTGAAATTTGTTGCTGTAGGTAGGCTCAGTGCTTGAAGCAAGCTGGCACACCAGACTGGCATCACGGGGAGCCTCAGAGTGGCACGCCTGCACACTCTGTTTTAATTTGCACATGCTGCATGCCAGGGCTCCCTCCCACCCAGCCCCTGGTGCCAGTCCTGTTTTCCTCCTCCCATTCTCACCAACAGGTACCACCCACTCCTTTTGTTCCACTGCCATGGGGGCAAGAGGCTGCCCTAGGTGCACAGCAGTAAGTCCAAATATCACCACTGCTCATTGCTATCTTCCTACCTTATAGCAAAAACTACAAAAGTAAAACTTAGCAACATGGAAGCTGTCTTAGACCAGTCTTTTAGATCGTTCTGACAAGCAGAAAGTGAAAAATGTCAAAAGAAAAAAAAATACTCTTTTGTTTCTAGCTGACTTATCGTGGTCAGGACCAATGAAAAATTGCATTTTAATAGAGGATTCAAATTATACTGAGCCGTGGTTTTGAAAATAATCCAAATCAAACCAAAGCTTTACATATACTCCAGAATTCTACCTAAATCCCCATGATCCATACAGATCCCAACTCTAAAACCAGGTTTTAGAGTAACCAAGCCCTGGCAGAGCTGCACCTGAAGCTGAAGCCAAGCAGTTACCTGTTCTGTGCACAGAGGGAGGGAGCTGCTGAAGCAGGAGAGAGGCAGCAGGCAGAGCTGTTCTGCAGACACACCCCCAGGGAAGGGGGCTGGCTGGCACGGCAGCAGCAATGTCACCACCTTACCTGGCAATCAGCAAGCTGCGGCTCCACCATCTGCTGCCTCTGCGGGGTCTGAGGGTCTGACCTCAGGGACATTTTAGTTTTGTCTAGCCATTGCTCCAGCTCGGCCACCTGGGCCTGGCACACCAAGAGGACGGATTCTGGCTCAGGCCTCCCGCCATCCAGCGCTGTCTGCGAGCCCAGCGCGGCGTTGGGGACTGGAGGCGGCTGGTGGCTCTGAAGCAAAGCACATCAAAGCACCGTGGTGAGCGACCTGGTTTTGTAATTTCCCTCCCCTCCTCTTACCAGTGAGAGATGATTAACTTTCACACTCACAGAGCCCTGAAACAACTCTGTCGCCACGCTCCCAGACTTGGGGGGAGAAACAAACCAAGAAGGAAAAAAAGGAAAGAAAGGGAAACTCAGCAGGCAGGTGATCCGAGATCTGGTGTAACAGGTTTCCAGGCAGCCATTTGCATCTGCAGGGATCTACCTGAGCAGGGCAGCTATACCTGAGCGCACAGGAGGTGGATGACTCAACATTAACCTGTTCTCCCCTGAGGAGAGATGTTTTTCTGTGGGAGTTACACGTAAAAGCAATGCAGTTGGAAGCTGCAGAACAAGTTGTTGGACAATGCTTACAAGCTACTTGCGTGTGTTCAGTTCCAACACTTGAACATGCTTTATTTGGGCTCTAAGTCACACAATAAAAAAAATGGTGTATTTTTAAGGACATCTTGTGCAATTCTTCTCAGATATGCTTCTTGAAGAAGCAATATTGCACTGCACACGTCCATAACAAGAAGTCCAAAGTACTTGCAGATAATGAGTGGTGACTTGGAAGGCTGCACAGGTCTGTATATGCCTCCACACATGCAAACACTGGCACTTAGTAAGTAAATCAAGCACAACACCACAAGAGCAGAACTACCTGAATGCTCCCATGGCTCCAGAGCACACAGGCACCTGAGATGGCCAGTACTAGTGCACAACCTTCACATTAAAATGAGATTTGGCATAAAAAAAAGAGAGCCAAAATGCATTGTTCCAGCTATCAATGTCATCACAGAATGATAGAATAGTTTGGCTAGGAAGGAGCCTTTAATGGTCATCTAGTTTCAATCCCCCTGCCACAGGATATTGGAAAAAATTTCTTCACCAAAAGGGTTGTCAGGCATTGGAACAGGCTGCCCAGGAAGTGGTTGAATCATCATTTCTGGAAATGTTCCAAAAAATGTGTAGATGTGGCACTTAGAGATGTGCTTTAGTGCTCAACGGTGGTGCTGGGTTAATAGTTGGACTCTATGATCTTAGAGGTCTCTTCCAACCTAAACAATTCCAGGACTCCGTGATCCTAAGAGCTGAAGCTGCTCTGCCACCAGACTGCTGCTCCTGGTGTTCCTGGAGCACTCATGTTTCCCTCCACTCTTTTGTATATAACCTATAGGCTACTGCCTACTCTTATCTTAGCCTTTGCATGTCTTCCACAAAGCAACAACACGTGTCAAGCTCCTTAATTCCTCCTGTAACTGCCATTTAAAAATTCCATGGCTGATGTACGTTTACATCACTCAAACCCCTCCATTCATGCCTGGATGAATGACAAGCCAGCAGCTTCCCTCCTGAAAATTCTCCATTTTGTTCCCTAGAAAACTGCCCTTTCAAGGAAAAAGTCAAAATTTATCATCACCCAGAGCAGCAATATGAAGAAGCCACAAAGGATTGCAGGTATTCTACCATATAATACTGCAGCAAACTCCAGTAGCAAAACAGTGGAACAGGGCCTCTGCCCACGAGGTAGGTTCCACAACTCACTCAGGATGTCCCCTTGTTCAGGCCTTCAAACTCACCATAGCCAGACTGCCATCAGCTTCAGGACCTTCAGTGCCCTCCAAAGCTTGCAGAGATGTTTCTTCACCATGTTTACTGGGTGATTCAGGTATTGCTTCCTCATCCTGGAAAGACAGAGGCAACAGTGGAAATATTTGTATCTTCCATACAGATGTGCAGTAGCGGAGATGTGGCACTTTGGGATGTGGTTTGGTGGTGGTCCTGGCAGTGTCAGGTTTATGGCTGACTCAATCTTAAAGCTCTTTTCCAGCCTAAATGACTCTCTGATTCTATGTTCCATTGCCTTGCTGTGGTAGAGAAGCCTCAAAGAGCAGCAGCCACTCAACCTACTGTGGTCCTGGCCCAAGAGGATTCACAGAGAGCAGTTTTGTTATGCCTGTGGCACTGATGTACAGAAACAAACAATTGCAGCTATCACAACATTACTGAGGCACCATGAGGAACAGAGCAGAATGGCAACAAAACTGTAGCTGATTGGGTGTCCTAGATGCTGATTTTCTCATGTACAAAGAGAACCTCTTCCACAAATCACCCCCTACACTTTAGAGCCTTTCCAGGGTTCAGTGAAACAAGTTGCTGCTACTAAATGTGCATTTCTACCTTTGAGGGCTTTGTACAGCTAAAAGGAATGAGTCATTGAATCATTTTGATTGCAGAAGAACCTTAAGGTGACTGAGTCCAACCAGTACGTGCAACAGAAAAAGAGATTCTACACAGCAAGATTTAGTGTGAGATGGAAGATATGAATAAGGCTACCTTGTCCTGCATTTCTGCAGTTCTCTTGCACTGCAGGCTTCAGCAACACTTAGGACTTATGCGGATCTTTTCCACAAAGATGAGTTTCCCATCCCCACGGAGATAAACCTGAGTGCATTACCTGAACAATGCCATCTGACAAGGTACCAGAAGACCAGGAGGTTGCACTGTCTTCCTTGTGCCTTTCATCATCTCTTTCTGAAGGCCAAAAGCTTGCATCTTTCTCTGTGGCTGTACTTCCCTTTGAAAGCAGTAACAGCTCAGCTTTAGCTTGTGAACAGGAAGCTCAGATATATTCCTTCAGGCCATGTAAAGCACTGCAAACATCTAATAACACCTTGCTCTATTTCTGCCTTATCTATCATATCTGTGCTTCCCAAATCCCACCTCTCTTCTTGCTCTGTAGCTCTGCTGCAAGATGAATGGCAGCTGGATGACACTGATAGTTTTCTCTAGAGGCCGCAGAATATTCTCATTTTTTACACTATTAAAAAAAAACCTGAAAAAAACCCAAACAGACCAACAACCACCAAACCAGCAACAAGACACTAGCTTTTTCCTGTCCTGTCCCCTAAAAAGTCTTGCATGTAAAGAAAAATTGTGCCAGTGAAGATGTAGAGTGAGAAACCTTGAAACCAAAGTGCTTGGATCAGTAGTGAGGCACCACTTCTCCAAGCAGTTTGGACTTCTTTGCACTATCTTGCCATGGAGTTTTTTTTTCCAAAAGCAATTAATTTCATCATGAATCTTTATTCCCTGCTTTGCTCCTCTGCAGTTCACTTGGGCATTTAGGATCTCCAGATTCAGAGCCCAGTTTCCTGTAGTTTCCCCCAATCTCCCAGAAATTCCCTCCATCTTAACTTCACTCCCAATAGTCTAATCACACCTGTTTTTTCTTAAGTTCAAACATACAGATAAATTTTGTTGTTGCTTTTTCTGTTTTGGCATTCCAGAGGCTAATTGTTTCTGAAACACACCTCCACATATAAACATTGGTAATTAAGCCAATAAAACCAAAAAAAGGTATTTTGCCACTAACACTTCCATAAAGGGGACATTACTAAAAAAGCAATCCCACCAAAAGCAGGATCACACCTCACTGAACAAGGTGCTGTGTAATACTGGCACTAGAATATTGGCACACTGGCTTGAGTGCAATTCCTTTGTATCCTGAAGTGATAACAGATATTTTGGAGTTGAAATATTTCAGATTTTCACATTTTTCATAATTTCTCCTTTACCAAAATCTTCTGTCTTACATACACAGCTGTATATATATAAAACACACTGGACTCACCTTACTGTGTAAAGAACAGTCTTCTGATTCTTCATCCAAGGAAGGTAGAAGAGATATCACTCCTCTTTTTTTCAGCTACAAAAATACACACAGAGAGACAACCCCATTAATCATGACAAGAACGGTAAAAGCCTCTTCACTTCATGTAAACCAAAACAAATTTACCACTTGGGATCCACTTTTGGAGAAGCACTGAACATCTGGCAACCGACATTAGTGTCACTGAAAGCTGCAGGTTCTAAGCACCTCTGAAAATTGGGACTTGATGCTGTTAGGTTTCAACAGCACAGCTATAAAAGGGACAAATTTCATTTTGCCCCATGAAAATAATTCACTGAAAATCCCAGAACAACTGATTATCAACAAAACTATCCATGGAGCACTTTGCTGTTGATTGATGCAAACTTCATGCTTAAAGTGAAAAAGGCTAAAAAATAGCCAGAGGCACACCACTCCTGCCTTCTCCTAGACATGCATCACACTCGTCCTTCTGAACACAAAGGGAGGAGAGACAGTATTGATTCACACGGGCAGGGGTGCTCCTCTCTCACATGCCACTCCTCCAGGAGCAAGAAGGGTTATTTACCTCCCCTCTTTGGCCCTCAGGTGAGTGATCACTTACCTGCTGACCAGAAATATCAGTCTCAATCAGGTCACTCTGTGCTAATACAGGGGCTGGAGGTTCATCTGCTGCTTCAAGCACTTCTTGCTGTAGGCGCTGGTGAAGCTCAGACATGGAATTCTTCATCCCGGTAAGGAAATCTTCCTTTCTTTGGCACAGCTTTATGATTTCCTCTTTTACAGCTTCCATTTCTCCCTAAGGAGCAACAACATCTGTAAGCATCCATTGTTCTTACTTAACCAAACAGCAACGTAACAGATGATACCAGTGATGCCTCTTACTGGTACTGGGGCCATTTCCCCTTTTTCCTTTTTCTGGGCTTTGGGACAGTTCCCCATTGTCACTGCAGGAGATGTCCAGGTACATGCAAACCGACAGCAACAAATTCACTGCACGACAGCAGCTGCCACTGGTCATACAGAAGTTGGTAGTGTGGAAGGAAATGTGGCAGGCTGGAACTAATTCTAACTAGGTCCTGCATATCCATGAGAATACCAGTTTCCTCCAGGACAGAGGGAATGCAGATGGGTTGCATTACTATGTGTGTCAGAGCAGGTGATGTTACCTCCAACTACCTTCCCTGGAAGCCTGACACTCAACACTTGGGAAAGCCCTGAGGAGGGCAAAGACAGCAAATGAGGGTAGTTCAGGGCTCAGTCTTTGCCGAGCTGGCCTAAAGGAAAAAAACCATTTGATGGGTGTTAGGGATGTGGTTAGGGCTAAAATTATCCCATGTCTTTGAATGTGATACTGGGAGAAATGGACCCCAACAAAGCTCAAGGAAAATGTTTAATGTTCCGCGGAGACCAAACAATAACCCAAGCAACTGCACTAACAAAGGGGGAAACACATATGTCTTGGTCTCCTTCCTGGCCATGACTATTGCTCCAGCCAGTGTTCTGCCCTTCGAGTTTTCTCCCAGGGCTTTTCTTACCACCCAGCCTCCAGGTGAACCAAGAAATCCCAGCAAATAACAGAGTAAGACAGGGCATGGAATGAATTGCCTATTCCCTTCATTACTGGAAGTGCTAAAGCCCTTTGAAGCACTGTTACTTGCTCAGAAGACTGAAACCTGGCTAAATATCCCTTTGCACACTGGGCTCAGTTGATCACAGCAAGCTTTGATGCCAGGCTCGAAGTGAGAACAGCACTGGCTCCACATCATGCTCTGTCATTAGGGATGTTATGCAAGTAATAATCTGTGGCAGATGAAAGCAGCAAGCCTGCTGGTTCTGTCTCCACTACAGCTTCTGTTAATAGCTCTAGGGTGGCAGCATGACAGGGAAGGTGAAGGCAGGAACTCCAGCAAATTTTCAAAGGACATGGGAACTCTGCTCTGATGATGCTTTCTTCCTTTTGTACCCTCAAAACCACAAGATAAAATCATCCAAAGGTAGAGGCAAGAAAACATCATTGAAATGAAGAAACAGACATTCATGACAATTTGGCATGTTTTTATCAATGTCCACTAGGAACAGTATTTCTATTTATTTCACTGCAGGAGACTTGCCAGCATAGATTTACCAGCTACTCTGTTGCAAACTTAATTAGCCATAGCCTCCTCAGAAACCAAACCTTTCTTAAAATCACTTCTTTTTCTGACATCCCTCAGTAAGACGGGAGATTCCACTGCCCACTCCTATTCATGCAATGCTGTAACTACCAAGTTTTCTGCTAAAACAAGAACTATTAAACAGAAAATCCTACACTCAGAGACAAAAACAAGGAAGGATCAGGAAATGAGTCATGCTGAGTACTACATCAAGCCTCCAACATCCAACCAGCTGGCAGCAGAGCAGCTATGTACTTAGGAGCCTACTGAGTGATTATAGTTATTAGGCAAGCACAATGTAAGTGTATTAACTTTACTGTGACTGACTGGAAAAAACTGAGCATTTCAGAGGCACTTTATAAATAGTTATTACATTTAATTAGTAATTTCCTGACTTCTGCAGAGCTTAAAACACATCTTAATTTTGCATTAAAAAAATCAATTCATCCATTACAGAAAGCATCTGACTGCAGAGAGAAAAGCAACACATGCTTATCAGTTGATGAAAACACAGTGTGGCAGTCAGGACAAGGAAGGGGGTCTAATGAATCTAACCCCAAACAGAATCCCCTAAAGTACCACAGCATGACCAGCCATCAGAAAGGGACTCAGTTCTGTCCTTAGGCACTATCCCAAGCTGTCACCTCAGGGAAATTAGCAGGATGCTGAGCACAGGTAAGCTCTCAGTGCTGCTTATTGTTTCACCAAATCAGCTGTCATGAAAACAGCCCTCAATTTTTCTTACAAGTTGATATAGGCACAAATGACACATCAAAATCAGTAAGGAGTACATAATGAAAGATACACCCAAGTTGCAAAGTAGTATTAATTGTGATTAATTGCATGCTCACACTATGGCATTCAATTGCCTGCTTGACTGTGGTGGGGAAGGGAAGCACACCAGTATTTCTCAGTGCTCTGCATCACCATGATTAGTGTTTGTCAGGGCAAGTAACACACATGAGAGAGAAAAGAATGAAACCCACCTCTGGACAAGGAGTCTTCTGAGCCAGTGGTTGATCTTCATGTGATATTTCAACCAAATGGTTCTTTAGGAGTTGTTTCAACTTTTCAATTTCTTGCTCACATTTTTCTGTTTTCTCTACAGTCTCCTGTGAAATAGCAATCTCCATAAATAATTTTGAAATAAGGAGTACAGAAACAAACAAGTCAGTAAGGAAACAAAGTTGAACTGAAGAGTACTAAAGCCTCCTTTGTATCTGTAGTTATGTGTAAGAGAAACTGTGTTTGTTCTGCTAACTTTGCACAACTCCATCCCTCACTAAGTTTATTATTCACTTGCTAAAGACAAACAAGCTGCTCTATCCACAAGTTGAAGTCTGGTGGAGTATTCTGTCTAGGAGCTCCAGAGTAGAACAGTGAATTTGGCTATCAGGTTGAAATGGAGCAGATTTCATCACATTCATTACAATTTAGAAAAGGTTCTGAAAAAGAGAGAAATTACAGGGTTTGATATCAAATAAGGAAGCCTAACTGGTTTTTACTAGTGCTCAAGGCTTTACTGCCAGCTAGTTCTGCACTGACCAAAAATGAGCTGTGCTGTACACCAGGCAAACACTGCAGCTCAGAGGATAACCCAAACCACAATGACAATTCGAATACTTCCAACAAAAATGATAAGCATTCCCACATTGTGAACTTCTTCTGCTTACATGGCTTATAGGAAACCATAATTATATTTATAAACAGCCAAATTCACTTTCACTTGACAGTGACAGTAAAATCTCATCACTCCCCCCCCCGCCCAGGCTTTACTGTTCATGCAGAAACGGGCAATCTCCCCACACACTCATATCTGTCAGTCATAGCCTGTCATAATGTCTCAGATCACTAAGAAATTGTCACATCTGCAAGTTAGAATATTTTGTGAAAACATTGAATATGCACAGCATTTGGTGGTGCTGTGTTTGTGGACCCAGAGGCTGAGAACCAAAGAATATCAAAGGACTGTTCCTTAGGTGCTTGCAAAAGGTAATGAAGAAACAATGAAGTCAACAGGCTTGATCCTACTCTGCTGAGAGCAGCACCTGAATGACCCCAGAGGTCAAAGATCTCACTGCAAAGTATTCACAGACTCTGCCTTCCAGAGCAAGGAGTGTCACCTGCATGAATAGCAACAGTGCCATTTCTTCAGTCACTTCTTCCAAGCAGCACTCCCTCTCAAGAAAATGCAGGCTAATAAGGCTCTAAATAACCATTATTTTACTCACAGGTCCTAGAAGAAACTATTTTCCTCACTTAAAAAAAAGAAAGCCAATTTGAAAGGAAAGATATTAAATTGTGGCCTATAATCTTAGTGCCATAGGCAAAGAATTAAAGAGGAAAGAAAAAGGAATAGGTCCTCTCATGCTCAGCTTCAATGAGAAAGTAAAAGAAGATCTCCTAAAAGGAAGATTCACTTACCCATACCTTCAATTCTATATGAATAGGAGTGTTTAGTAATAAGTTAAGTGAGTACTACCTCAAATTTCCTTGACTAACTAAACAGTCTGAATATTTCGTATACAGACTCCAATGTCTTCTGTCATAGGCCAATATGTGAATACAGTCACTTACCTGAAGATAATTAATTTGTTTTTGCCTTCTACTCAGGGAAAAGAAAATCTGATTTTATCCTTTATCCAAAATACCAAATTATGCCACATATGTGGGACTGAACTTCTTCCTACAAGTGCTGCCTCTCTTTTGAGTTATTTCCTGGTTAACAGTTGCTCTTTACTTTTCATATTGTGGTAACACTAGAAGACCTGCCCATGGAAAAGGCCCACCTACCCACAGTGTATTTGTTTTGGAAGAGCTTAGTGAAAATGAGGTCAGGAAAGCATCAGATATGCAAATAATACCACTCTCTTGCACAGAAAACCAGTAGAAGCAGATGTGGCTTCCAAATCTTCTTCCTGATGACGTTATTTAGGTGTGGGACTTAACAGACCATAATAAAAAAACAAGAGGGCAACATTCAACCAAGAACTAAGGCACCTAAAATCCTGGCCCAGAGCACTTTCAATACCTATTACAGGCTTTGTTTCTGATTTACTGTTTCAGGTGTTACAATGCAACTAACTACACAAAAGTTACTGGTGCAATATCCCATTGCCTTATCCATAGCTAAATACGGACAAACTCATCCAAAGACTAATCCCTGGGGGGGGGAAAATGTATTTATTTTTATATATGAAGCTTGGCTGCCATTAGCTTTCCTCTCTAGCAGGATTCTTACCACATTTTTTATGCAGCACTCAAAATGCCATAGTTTAATGGCTTTATCTTTTGTTACACCTTAGGTGGTGCTAGACTTGTTTTGCAGTACTGCTGCTTTCAACCCATTCAACTGCACTGGAAAATCTCTTTTGCACAGCTTTTGATACACTAGCTGTCAAGAATTGCAATTTTTCCAATCTGTTTTCTCACAAAGAAATTTCATTCACCTGCAGATTGTTGGGTGTCTACAACATAAAGGCAAATGCTGAGCAAAAAAAGGTCACAGCTTTACAAAAAGGAGAAAAATCTAAAATTTGACCTAATACTCTACACAAACCAGTTACAAGTGTCATGATAACAACTGATAATTTCAAAGCACCCTGTTTCTGATTTTTTAAAGTGTTTTGAATATTCTCCATTATTTCATCTGGTAGCTCTAAAAAAAGTACATTTTACCACATCCATTTTTTCAGACATAAGAAATTGTATGGACCAAAAAAAAAGAAAAAAAAAGGATTGTAGGGATTATACAGCTCTAACATAGCCATTGCTTTTTTCTGAACTCCAAGCATGCACTAGTCATGTGGCATGCTTGAGTTTTTCTCTTTGTGTGGTGCTTTTAATTTCACAAACTGAAAATCAGAGCTGTTTTAGCTGTCACTTGTGTCTGCCGGGCCTCTGAAACGCCCAGTTAGATGTTTTAAAGCATTCTGCTGTACCCTAACACGTTAGGAAAACCAGATCAGCAAAGATAACATAACACTTTTCTAGGCGCTGTCAGCATCCTGCAAAGAAATGGATGGGTCAAACAAGAACTTTCATTCCTCTGCTGACGTGGGAACCTGCATTACCAAGCTCCAGATTTCCTCCAGCCTGGGCAATGAAGCACGACCAGGCCCTGAATTGGAACTTCCCTGAGCTGGTACAACCACACTGCTCAGTGAAGTGCTGCACAGAGACTCCTGCAGGTTTGGAGCTGTTCCATAACTCTCACTGTCCCCGAGTTAACACTCACTGACCCATCCGCACTGCCTTCTCCTGCTGCTGTATTACCTCTGTTTCCAAACCCAGCCTGGCCAACAGCATCTCAAAGGTCCCTGTCACATGCTGGCCTGCCTCAAAACAGTGAATTAACCAGGACACAGCTGTAGGGATTGGCCACTTTCCTGGCTCACTGACTTGGATCAGTAAAAGACCTTCTGCTGTTAGCAATTTCCACCTAATGGCTGTCAACAAGAATTTCCATGGTCAAGGTGAATTTAAGGAGTTGAATGCTGCAGATGTGAGCACCTACAACTAACACTGGACTTCCATCACCAGTGCAAACCTGGGGCATGAGACACCTGAGCCTTCATTTCTTCTACAACACGGTGTCAGCTGTGACTGAATTGGAAAACTGAAATGCATTTCAAGACTTCAGTGTGCTTTGTTGCAGGATCAAATTAAACAGGAAGAACAAAAAACAGCCCCAAACCATTACACAGAAGACACAGTAGATGTAACTACTGGCTGCAAAAGCAACATTGTTTAAAGATCAAAATTTCTCTAAAAAAAAGGTGGTCCAGGTGACTGTCAGAAAAAAAACCCCATCAATTACCTCCAGCAGCTCATTTTGTTCCTTAGTAATTTTTTCTAATTTCTTCAGTTCTCTCAAGAGTTGTCTTGCTCTTTGGAAGACTGAGAAAGGTTGCATTTTCAGCCCTGGCAGCTGAAGTGCATCTTCATAGGACTGTATATGAACAATAGTCTTCTGCATGGGACCAACATGCTCAAGTATAACCTGTCGGGATACAGGATAGATGATGGATGTGATACTGAGTTAGAAAAATCAACACCATAAATTTATACTACACTAATGATGAGCAAAAACTGTCTTTGGTGAGTTTCCCATTTAAGAAGAAAGAATATTTTAATCCCCATATGGGCCATTCACTTAAGAGTTGGACTCTATGATCCTTGTGGGTCCCTTACAACTCAGAATATTCTCTGATTCTGTGAATCTTGGGAAAAATAAATGAAAATCCACGGTGAGTTTGTTTAAAGCAAGACAAAGATATAATTTATATTTACAATTCTGGTTTTTCTGTATATACATACATAAAGTTTGCACAGTGACAAAAAAGTGTCACATTCAGATTAGTTGCTATTTACTAAGCAGTTCATTTCAAAGCAGAACATCACTGGCAGTGAAGACAGTTAAAAACTGGTGCAAATTCTTTGACGTCACTCTAGGCAAATTCTGGTTTTTGTCTTTTGTCCTGCAAACCAGTCATTTTATGATGGTCCCAAAAGCAGCCTAATAAACATAGATGAGATGATGAATTGAGATGAAGTCAACAGAAACCCCTGAAGACGACTTTCCTGTCAAGGACAGCATTTCATATCACAATACTTTGAGTGAATGCCCAGTTTACAACCACCTTGATCATTTTGGGAAGAACAGAAGTGTGCCCTTTCATAGCACAATACGTGTTTTATGGAAGACTCAGTGATCAATTTATGAAAGACAGAATGGCAATAGCAACTCATAACTTCTCGGTTCTCCTGAAGAAATATGAAATCCCACTGGAGCC
>NW_008238988.1:1100050-1111431 GCF_000691975.1 Corvus brachyrhynchos
CCTGTAGGGTTTTTAATGACTTAACTTTTTTGTTGAACTCCCTCTCAAGAAGATTTTGTTTTGAAATGCCCCAGTGGGAACAGAGATGGTTATTCTCTCATTCATAAGAAGTCTGCATCAGGAATTTTTGTACTATCCGGGCTTTGATTTACAGTAAGGAGATATGTGAACATTATTTTCTTGAAGAAATATTACTTCAGTTTTTCCATGTAATGTAGTTACCACAAAATTGTTCTCTGGATAACCAAGCTGCACAGCTTTATTATGAGAGTTACACTGCTATGAAAGATATGATGGTATTTTTATTCCTCACCTGAATATGAACCCATGATTTTTGTATTTTAGGCAGATAACACTGTGGACTGCATGTGGTGTGAAATAAAAGGATCATCTGCTAAAATTTGCCTCCATTTTTGGAAAAATAAGGCTAAATTTTTTAACTTCAGATTTCAGTTTGGTGCCAAGTAGAGTGGTGTGCAGCAATCATCTCTTGAAAATCAGGCCACAAACTTCCCAAAAAATGGAGATCCTCAAATGGGGCAGCTATGCCCAACATGAGTTTAAGTTACACAGTCAAGTTCTCTGTGGGCATGTTCTCAATAGTGCTTTAATTTCAAGTGTGTGTTCAAACCATGACTGTGCTTCTTGAAAGGGTCTCTCAACAGTCTCACCTCAGGGTTTACACTGATCAGGAAAAAAAGAAAGCCTAAATAGGAGTTTCCACAGACCTGTCCATGCTTAAGTTGGTCTTTAGGAGAAAATTCTAACAGATCTTCTGATGACAAGATTGTCTTCATTTCTGCAACATCCTTCTCAAACACTTTCACATGAGATTCAATGGCATCCAATTCCTAGATTTTGGGAACAAAAGGAGTATTTGTAGATAGCCCAAACACCAAAGCCAACTTGCAGTTCTGTCTTTTCACTTTAAAAAGAAATACTGAAAAATGACTACAGCACAGCCAGAATATGTTAAAGAATGCTATCAATCAAAAGGCTAGTTATTATAAATTACGTATAGTCATAACTTCTAAAGGAATTAAGTATTTAAGATCATCTGGTCTGTTTTAAACCCTGAATACAGAACTGAAATATCCTTGAAAATTCACATTCTAAATTACTAGTGGTAAGAAGACAGTTTTCCAGTGGTGAGAGTAACCAGCATAGGCAAGTGCTGTAATCATACTGTTGCAGCTTCCAATAGGAAAAGATTTACATCAGAAGGAAAAGGAATCCACATACAGCTGTTTGTGAACTCCCAGAGACAGTCACAGGGTAGAATAGGCTGGAAGGGACCTTGAAAGATCTCTGGCACCCATCAAAGCAGGGCACTTGGGGTCTGATCCTACTGAGATTTGGGTATCTCTTGAGCTGGGGATATTAACCCTGCTTGGAGCCCCGATCTAGTGTTTGACCAATCTCACTGCAAAAAAAAAAAAAAAAAATCCTTCCTACTATGTAGATGTAATTTCCTTTGTTACACTTGAGATCTCTTACTGCTCATCTTTTTGCTGCACATCCCAAGAAGAGCCTGGCCCAGTCCTGTCTGTAGTCTCCCATCATGTAGCAGAAAACAGCAGCAATATCAACCTCTCACCCCCAAGCTTTTCTAGGCTGCACCAACCCAGGCTCCCAGCCTTTCCTCCTACATCCTGTGCTAATCCTGAACTTCACAGCTTAGTTACCAAATGCCTTCTGATGGTTTGTTTCCAAACAGTTAATTTCCTCATTTGGCACACCTACAAAAACCAGCACTAAACCCTGTTTTCCATGCAGGTGATATAACCTGTATTTCCTAACACATGATGAAGCTCTCATTAAAAGCAGTTATGGGTCACCCAGACTTACATCAGCCACATGCAGGATTTGTGGAAGAACCTCTGCTATCTCCTGCTGTAAAGTTGCTACTTGAACATCTATTTCGTTCAGCTGTTGCATTACACTGTCTGTTTCAAAGATGGGTGTCAGCTCCTCCAGCTCCATGAAGATACCATGCAGGAGATTTTGCTTTTGCTCCAAGTCTTCCAAAGCCATCTGGAGACGAAGTAAGAGCTTAGTTTGATACATCACTGCTGAACATTAAAGTTACATAGAGGTAAGGATTAGAAGGAACAAAATGTTCCAGAAAATATCAGGCTAGTTGTGCATGATGTGACGTTTCTTCCCCTGCCATGAACTGGTTCAGCTTTCGGATTAACTGCAGTGAACACCAGAATGAAGAACAGCAAAGGCTGCAAGAAATGCATGTGATCCATTTGTCTGGGTGGTGTGTGAAGGAAAGGACTGAATGCATGTTTCCACTCTAATGCAAGCCCTGGGTGCATTTCCAAATCCACTCCTTTCACAGCCCAGAACACACAAAACATTCCAATTCACAAACACAGGAGACAATAAGCTTTTGCCACAAAAAATGTTCATGGGTTTTGGAAATCCCAGTCTCCCCACTGTGGCTACATGCTTTTGTAACTATCAGCCCAGAATGGGCAGCTACTTCCTGTCAAGAACTCTTACTAATCTTACTACAAAAATCTATGTTTAGAACACCAGCTTTCTCACTTGGTCTAAGCCAAGGAGTGGATGTACAGAAAACTCGATTTTTAAGTACAAAATTGCCAGAATTTTTTTGTTTGGCACTGGCCCTGATCTTCCCTGTAATATTACAAACATTCGATTTTTGAAATTACCAATCAGAATTCCCTTCAAGGAACAGTGAGCACAGCCTTCCAAACCACAACTCACTTCGAAGTTTCCATCTAGCACACAGACATCAAAAAAACAGCACTTTGCCTTTTTGGCTCACATACAATACAGAAAGAATCCTATATATGCAGGCAGTAAAAACTGACCATAGCCACTCAGCAGGGTTACAGAAGACAATCACACATTTTTGGAAGATGTACAACAGTTCAGCACTTGCACAAGATAGGTATGTCCAACACCAAAAAGCATCTGTATTTCATGAGTGTCAACTATAACTATTTTTCACTTAAAGTAGGTTTACTGAAAATGGTAAGTTATTTATGTCAGTGTCCTGGGTTGCAGTGTATTCTATTGCCATCCTCAGGAGCTGTTGAAACCAGGTGGGGCAGTGCTTCCTTGCCTCCTCCCCCCAGACTATCTTTCTGTTCATGGCCCATCATTGTCCTGACGCCTGACTCAGAGATAACTCCCTCCGGACTATCTTCTGTTAATGAGCCTAATCAACACTTGGCCTCATGACTCATTACCCCATTGTGAGATGCTCCACCCAGAGGGAGGAACCAAGCATCCCATCGTGGATATAATCTGGGACTCTGAACACCAGAGACAACCCTTCCACTGGATTTCCAGAGGACAGGAGCTACACAGCCACTGTTGGACTGCCTGAGGAAGAGCAGACCCTTTTACTACAGGCTCACTGCTTCAGAGGACTGCAGCCACCATTCTACCAGACTGCTACCACCACCCTGCCTAACAGGGTGTCAGGTTGTACCTTGACTCTGTCAGTTTGACAGTGTTTTCCTTTACTTTTTTTCTTCCTTTTCTTTAATTTCCATTATTGTTATTCTGACTTGGTGCCTCCCACTGGTGTGTTTCCAAACTAGTACAGTCAGTAACAATTAAGAATGGAAAACTGCATCTGTGCAGAGCAACTAGTGCTAACAGGACCATTTATCTGCATCAGCTCTTACCTGGAGCTCATCAGTATGCTTGCGTAAGCTTTTTGCAGAGTCATGCTGAGCATCTGCTCTCAGCAAACTGTTGGTGCTTTCTATCCAATCTTTCACATTCTTCAAGTGCTCCTCGTATTCTTCCATCTTGTTGGTAGCCTAGGAAATAACAGGATTTTACAGCAAGTCACAAGTGAATTGCTGTTCACTGTATAGGATAAATACATCTGTGGATAAGATTAAAAGAAATCAGGATGCATTTGCATCATGGTCAGTTAAATCAGCATGGTGAAATAAAAACCATTTTTCTGAAATGGTTTCATGATTTCAGGCTATCCCCTCTCATCAAAGGTAATTTTGGTGCTTGCATGCTTACATTTTATGGGAGCATTGTTACAAGTTACATGGCAATGATACTTTAATAGACAGCCCATTAGCAGAGTCTGAGAGAACCATCTCAACACCCACCCAGGGGCAAGCATTCCCCACATGAACCCCTCAGCCATGGTTTGAGCCAGCCCTTTGGGGTAGCCACTCCAGAAACCCCACCTACAATAAGCCTTACCACAGCAGGCTTGTGACTCTACTCATTTGACAGCCTCTGATGATGTTTCATGCAAAGCCTTCACTCTGGTTTTTTTATAGGATTGGTAAAAAACCAGTTCCATTTGGACCCACCTTGTTGAGAATGGCAGTTCTGCGCTCAGCACGCTGTGAGACCTGCTGGTACTGCTGCAAGGGGGCCACCAGGATATCCATCAACTCCTGTGCGTGGCAGGAATTCTGCTCCACTATATCCTGCACCTCTGCATCCAGCTCGTTGAGTTTGTAATGCCAAAGGTCCAGCATATCCCAAATTTGCTGCATGTGGACAGAAGGGAAATGACATATAAGGTCAGGCTCAAAGGTAACAGCAGCTCTTCACGTGGGATATGTGGAACTGCAAAGGTTTCAGAACTGATACGATGAGAAGAAAACACTTTGCATCTACTGGTGTGATTCACAGTTGAAAAAAGCATGGATTTTCCTGTGAGAAAGAATTAATACATATTCACCAGCTAAATGCTTGCTTGTACTTCTCCTTTTACAGACATAAAATGAATGGAAGACCACTTTATGCTGAACAAGGCTCTGTAGAAACAACCAAAAATCTTTTAACACCCACAAAAATTTTTTTTGCAAGATTACCTTCTGAACTTCTTTGGCTTTTGCAATGTTTTCACTCCTCTGTTGTAACATCTTTTCAATAGCTTGAAGGCCATTGTTAATAGTTTCTGCTTTTCTTTTCAGCACATACTGAGGAGAGTTCTGCAAGATTTCAGAGCTAACCTGCCAGAGCAAAGAGAAAACAGTAGGGGCGATTACAAAGATCTGCTTGTTTCTGTGCACCACTTTACCAAAAATATTAAAATTCTTTTCCGTTTCTCTTGACAAGTCACTTCAAAACACCAGAATGGAACTACATTTGAAGGGAGAAGCACTAATGTGAGCGAGTTCAACATCTACATGTTGTTCACTAATTTGCTCTCATTAAAAAAGCCTGGCTCGGAAAGGCAATCCCTGAGGAAACAAGCCCTGAGGCACTGCCACTCCCTGGGTGCTTTGCTTCACCCTGATCTGCAAGAGAGGCTGCTCATGCTGCATAGTGGGAAGGGTCACACTTGGATTTATGCTGTGAGAAACCCAGAATGACACCTTTATGTCTCAGCTGACAGCTGTGACTTCCATGTAACAAACAAGGGAATATCAAAGTGCATCATTGCACAGCAAATTTCTCAATATAAACTTGGAGATTTATCACTAAAATAAAAAGCTCTGAGGAACTTAATTTCACTCTGCAGGACTCCATAGAAATGAAAAATTGGTGCACTGGGGGGGGCCTGATTTTCCATGTAAAAAGAAAAACTCTCAAAGCTGAAGTTGAGTAATTGCCTGAGCACAGGACTGAGCAACACACCGTAAGCTACCAGGTTACAAAGGACTAGATAAAGTGCAGGGAGGGAGAAAGTCCTTGATCTTGCCCAAAAGTGACATCTTTTCTTACAGCTCCGCTGGCTGCTAGGGTTGGCCAAGCACCAGGAAATTGCTAAATTCTTCGTGTGCTGCAGCCCTAGGATTTAGGGGGCAAATGCACACTGAATAGTTTTATGCTGCCTTGATGCAAAAGATTTTTAATTTAGTAGTTGTTTTAGTTTGAATCTCCTAGTACTGTAATACTTCATCCTTGTTGTGGGATGAGGAATTAAGATAATTTTCAGTTAATGAATTAATTATCTACTCATTTCAGGACCAGTTCTTTCACTCCAACAGGTAATGTGTGCTTTGGGATAACCTTTTATCTCGGTAAAAGAAACAGTAAACAACCACAAAAGCTCAAAGCAGACTGTTTTGCTTTCCTTCTCTCCTCCCAGTTGTTGCTTCTGAAAAGACTAGTCCCATTTTGAAACAGAAACTATAAAGTTAACCAAATTAAAACTCACAAGCTTTAGTTAACATGTGCTAAATATTTTATGTAAGATAAAATGAAGGAATAATTTGATAGACACTAAAAAGTAACTGGATTTCAAAACTGTTTTATTAAACTTTCAAGTTTTATCAAGTTAGCAGAGCTTTAACTTTAAAATTAACATTAAACATTATTATTTCTGGAATATGAGAACTGAAAAGGTTTTTTTTTTCATTTTTAAAATAACACAAATGAGTAACAATGATGGTAATTGTACCAGGCTAAAAATTGGACCCCAAACTAAGAATATTACTCCATTTTCCCCTATTTTGCTTTCAGCTAACTGCTTATATCCCTTGTAGATAGAAAATACTGCAAAAAAACCTGATGCAATGGGATTCAGTTATTTAAATTTCCTGCCTGATTTTAAAGGAAGGCGACCGTGTCCTCAGAGGTGGTAAAAAGAACCATGTCACGTGTCCAAATTACATTAAAAAAAAAAAAAAATCCCGTTTCAAAGTCCTTTCTTAACCCAGTTTTGAAAATATTTTCTCATTCAAGCTATGGAAACTTTCCAATCAACTTCAACTACTAGTTCCCAGTTTAAGAATCAGATTGGATAGAAGACAGCATCCATATCATATTAAAACTTCACTTCTAAAGGTTCTGCCATGTCCATTTTTAATAAAAAATAAAAATGTTATATTCACACTGTTCACTGTAAGGTTATTCTAGAAGGAGACAGTTAACATGAGGAATCTTTCCTCACACATCAATTTTCACTGAGAAGAAAATGCAGACAAAAATAATCAACGTTTCAAGTTGAAATTTAGAGCTATATTCATCAAACACAGCTGTATTTATACATTGCAAATAGATAAATATGAAAACCACATCAACAGTTACCTTCTCTTCTAGGTCTTGCAACACTTTCTTGCAGTCCTCCAGCTGTGTTTCGATCTCTGCAGGAACTATTGTGTACATTTCAGAATACTTGGTCCGAAGTTTCTTCATGATATCCTCCAGAGCTTGACTCTCTCTACCAATCACACTCTGAAGCTCCTACAGAATTAAGAATAACTTCAGCAGTTTTACCCAGTTCTTAGTAAGTGCATGTGTGTAAATGCACAAATGCATATATACGTGTATGAACACACACATAACGCATTTTGTATTTCCTACCATGATTATGGTTTGGAAAAGTTATTTTTGTGATACCAAACTTAATTTGATTACCTCTGCAAGCAGATAAACACTAAGAAATACTGACTCATTTAATCAAATGATGCTTTTCAATCTGTACGAATTAATAAAACCTGATACTGCTCCATGTCGGGGAAGTGACGCACTGATACTCATTGACAGGTACAGCAAAGGGACTATCTGAAGAACTCCTGTGATTAAATGTTAACCTTTGTGCTCTCCCTTGTGCCCAAAGTGGATTTTTCCCTTTGAAAGACGTTTAATAGCCAACGTCCATCCCTTCATTATTATAAACAACACAAAGGCCACAAAAAGCAACAGGTTTCAGGCTGAAGTGTCTGCTTTCAGGCAATTATACAGAGCAGCACAGCAGGCTCCTCTCAAAACAGTAGTTTCCAGTTCTGCATGAAGAATGTAGGTTTTATGAGATAAAAGAAGCTTGAACAACTGTCTACAGCCTGTGGCCTAGAAATAAAATCCGAGCTAAGTCCTCCTGCAGAAAGAATGAAGAAATCCATTTGTTTGGAAGGTTTTCTAGAGTTTCAGGTTGGAAAGTTCTGTTTGCTGGCTTATGGTTCCTTTCCCTGGTGCTCAGCTGTTTGAGAAACTCAAATGTTAACTTAAGGTATTGGGAAAAATGAGCCAAAGCTCCTATCAGGCAATGAAAGCCACTAAAATTGACTGCCTTTGCTTTTTCAGTCAGGAGCAATGGTAATCCATTAATTCATAGTCTTCACTTGGGAACCTTCTCCTTCACACAAATGCACCACACAGAAATATGTAAGAGACTGAGATTGATTTATTTTCTGTCATCCCACAACAACTGGGTCTGATATTAAAAAAAAAACCCTCAAACCCACAAAACAGCTGTGTGCCTCATTCTCTCAGGGAGAAGGCTGCTGTTGTCAAATGGCCCAATTGAGATTGTGCCAATATTTATGAGAGTTCACAGATTTCCTAACTTGAACTGGAAAGAATCACTTACAACTCTCGTCTCCAAAACAAAGATGTCTCTACAAACTGGTTTCTGTGTATTACTGCATGTTCATATTTCAGATTATTTAGCTGGAAAGCAGATGCCTGTCAAAACTGTCCCAATTTTTTTCCTAAGGGACAAGATAGTAACACTTCCCCTTTTCATCTGTGTGGGTGAATTAAAACTTTTGTCACCCAGCTAAATCAGGTTTGTCATCTCAAAGTGTAATAGGTATTTCCACTCAATAGCTGCAATGGAGTCCTGACTAATGCTATAGATTTCATATGAACTAGATTTTCTTTGGAAGTAAGGGATGAAACTGCCCTGCAGATTTTGGCTCACTGGTGTCTGGACTACGTAAAATTAATGAATTCTTCAATCCTTTCAGCTCAATCCTCTCAAAAGGAACAGGCCTGCTGTGACATACTGCTAAAAAGAAATCACTTGATGGAATTGCTGCTAACATTTGCTTGTGCCATTGCTATCAGAAAAAGGAACAATGTGAAAACTCACTTTTGGGTGAAATTTAGGAGCTCAGAGTAGCAAAGTTTGGATGTGAGGGAAAAGAGCAGGCAAAAAGCACCTGCAGTAGTAAAATTTCCTTCTGGATACAAAGAACTCAGTAAAAAAGCAGACACAACTCTAAATTCTAATTCTAAATAATTTTAAACAGAAAACCAGCCCTTTCAGACAAATCCAAGGTCTCACCACAATAATGCTAGCTCATGGGTTTTCAGAACTTCCTAAACATGTAATAAACGTTTCTCTTTCAAGCTAAACCCCTATCTGCCACCGTGGTCTTTGGCTGCTGTATTTTTCCTAGAACTGTGCTAGGATGGGGACACCCAACCAGTTCTTATACAAGACTCAGCAAAGAGAGCCCAAATCTGTACTACACTTTAGTAGGCTAAAACAAATAAATTATGAAGTTCTATAGTTAACAGATAACTGGATTAAATAGAATTAAAAACAATTTTTGATCAAGATTTAAAAATTATGATAGCAATATAAACACAATAGGAGTAATTTGAAATGAATATAATTCAAATAATAAATAAGTAAGTTCAGGAACTGTTAGGAATAACAGTATTTCATAAAGTCAAGAAATGCAGAAATGTGTAGACGGCTGGTGGCTGCTGGTGGACACTGTGGTCTTGATCACAACTTGATTTTTAAAAATCATTTACCAGGTTAACCCCCAGTGTGGGACATCAAATCCAGAACATGTGAAGCTGTGCTGGGTAGGTATGCAGAGGGGAAAGGATGCAGGGTGTACACTAAGCAGCCCTTCCTAAAAGGAATGCAGCTGGCTGTGAATTTCTCTGCAACCTGGAAATACTTCCGTGCCTGCTACCTGAGTCACACAGAGGGGAAAAAAACACAAACCAAGACCATGGCAGGGCCAGTTGTATTCTGCTGAGCCAGATTCTTTGTCTTTAAGTCAATATGCATAGACCTTGCCATTAATTTTATCTGGAGCAAGTTCAAGCACCAGCATAAACCAGGAGATACTCTGAATGTCACAATAACAGAGCTGTTACCAACCTCCAGCTGTTCTGCCTTTCCATCAGCATCCTGCAGTAACACAGATGCAGCATTCTGTAATGCATTTGTCACAGCACTTATTTCTTCAGTGACCTTGTTCCTCTCTTGAATCTCAGCTTTCACAGAATCTTTATGGTCTTGAGCCTTTTGATACAACCTATGGAAGATTACCAGAAAGAATACATTGCTTTAGATTCTACACCAAGTAGGAGCAAAGAGCATGCTTAATACAGATATTATACAGGTAGATATCCAGAACCACATTTGTCTGTAATTTAGCTTTTTTTTCTGTTATTAAATCTGTGAGTTTATGTCACTTATAATCTCAGTTTCTTTAAAGTGAATCTTCAGATAGTGCTAAAAGAAGGACATTTGGTAGACCAAATCAGATAGCAGGCATATTTAAAGAGCAAGCAGAGGTCAAGTTCTCAGAGTCTGAAGATCCTGGCAGAGCATATGTTGCTCACAAAGATTCCCATGTCCAAAAGCAGACCCGGAGAAGCGTGAGTACAATCACCAGATTTGTAAAAAATCTTTGGAGTGAATTTTAGACAGTGGCACTCACATAATAAGATAAAAGTTGCAAAAGACACAAGGTCTGATTTTCCTAAGAGTGGACGATCTCAAAATTCACAAGAGCTTGGAACCTCTAAAACTGACTATTGTTCCTTGATTCCTACTGCATTTGAACACAAACTGCAGCCCACAAATGATATGGCCAGGCTCAGGTCCTCTCCCTAAATAATATCCCCCAATGCCCATACTGGAGACAGCAGATGGCTGAGATAGAGAATTGGTCTGACCCAGCAGAGCATTCATTGTCTTTTTAACTGCATTACAGCTTTTATATATTCTTTGATATCCACTAAAATCCTCTGCTTGTAAATAGTCCTAGCTCATATCTTCAACAGAAATCTCACACCACTTACTTTTTACAGCGCTCTTGCATTGCCTTTATCTCACACAAGGCAGGAAGGGCAGCTTCTCCCTCAGCATTTTCAGGTGTATTCAGGATGTTTCTTATCCGGTGAAGAAGCAAGAGTAAGAGGAGCTGTTGCTGGTTGATGTTTTCTTCGAATGAGTTCACAAAATCTAGTAACTCCACCAGTTCCTCTCTGGTGGCCTTTTCTTTCTCTTTAAGGCTTTCTGGCTGTTCTTCCTGGAGCTTATCGAGAATTATTGTTTCTCGTTCCAGCTAAGTAAACACCAAGGCAAGGCATGAGATAAACTGCTCTTTTATTCCACCACCTTAAGTTACATTATTCATTTACTCACATGGGTGACTAAGTATTGGGAATTACAGAGTCAGAACTTGAACCTCTGAAGTGTGACAAAACATCTGAGTTTGCTTTAACAAAGCTCATAACCCCGTGCAGAGTTGTTCTGGGTTCAGAGGGTTGAATAAATATCCCCCCCTATTTCCGACTCTGCGTTCAAGAAAGGGTGGGGATAACTGAGCAGCGTGTGGGAAATGATGTCCTGCACTGATCTCAGCCCTTTAGAGGCCATTTTACTCACAGCCCCATCCCTACCCCCCCAAACTTACAGATGCTGAGCAACT
>NW_008238988.1:1111885-1127809 GCF_000691975.1 Corvus brachyrhynchos
TCTTCACAGGTAATTTCCAGTCCTTTGGCTGCCTCAAGCAAACCCAGCCAGTTTTCCCACAGCACTGCTACAATCCTGGCCAGGGCCCTGTCACTTCCTCTGCATAACCTCATGAGCTCTCCAGAGATCTGCCTCAGCTTCACAAGCTCCTCTTCAGCAGAGTCAATGTTGGAGACTAAAATCTTAGAGGAAAAAAACCCACATAAATAAGTAAAATGCTACAGTCAGAAGTATTAATGAAGTATTCAGTAACATGATTAGGATCCTCTAGGAAAATGGCAATTGCTCCACTGAGCTGGCATAATAGGGTCATGATAAGAGAATTCATTTGGCTAAGACTGTGGAGAAAGATGGGGTAAATGAAATGTTTGATTTCTACAGCAGTAAGATATACTCATTTCACATGGTCTATTACACCTGGTCTTTTAACAAGTATATAAATGTATTAACATATTCTGTGGTTTTATATATACATATAAGATAAAGATTTCATCCTAATATAAGTACAGAATAAAGAATTCCACTTCTTTCTACTATGATATCACATAGTATATATAGTGTGCATAGCTGCACTAGTTTTGCATGAGCTTTTCAAGTTCTTCAGAGCCTTTCTTACCTTGCTTTCTTCCAAATGCTCCAAAGATTCTTTATAAGACGTTGGAATCTTAGACAAAGACTGTCTAAGCATCTTTTCCAGTTTCTCAAGGTTATTACACACTTTATCTTTGGTTTCTGTATAGCTTTTGTGTTTTTCAAAATATCTGCATGAAATAAATGATGCAAATCAAAATTCGTTGTTGTTGCTCCTCTCTCCAACCATAATGCCCAATAGAATAAAAGTTTTAAAAAACCTTATGAACTTCAAGTCCTGACTGTTTTGCAAGTTACTGTCAATTAGCATTTGTTAAACACCTCAGCTTTGATGCCTGAGGTACTGACCACTGGATCATGATCATGCAGTTTAAAAATCCTTTACTCTCTATCCCAGACTTTTTCTATACGTGTATCTGAAGGCCCCCCAGACTTCTTCTGTACCCGAAGGAAGGAAACTACAGCCTGTGCCTTGTTTGGGCTTTACTTTCTCAAGCCATCAGAACAGCCTGTGGAAGACATGAGTTAGGGACCCTCTGAAAACTATTCTAACCTCCACCAGCACTTAAGACTGTAGACCAGAGACTGTAGAAATGTGCTTTCTTCTGATTCTGGCACCCTATGATCCTCACTCAAGCCCCATGTTTTGGAATATACAACAAATGACTGCACTGTAAATTAGTAGTAATATGGCAATTTTCTTTCCTTAACAATCACACCTGAGAACAACAGGAATGCTTACAGTTCTTTCTGCTGGAGTTTATGAATACCTGAATTTCCACCAGAGCAGAAACACCACTTGATTTATTTTCAGTCAAGTTTCTCATAACAAGGAACAAGATCTATGAAGATCTCTTAAACCCACCTCTGTTCATCAGCTTCCTTTCTTTGAGCCTTCTTCCTTAATGCCAAACTCTTATCCACCAGCTCTCTTAAAGCATTTTCCAGACATACTTTGTCTTCTGGTTTCACTAGGTTTTTCAGCTTGGAGTGCAGATTTTCTAAGTCAGCCTTTGCAGAGTTGAATTCTTTCTCCTTCCACTGTGGAGTCTGACAGATCTCCTCTGAGCTACAGAGCTCTGCTGCAGCAGCCTGGGCTGGAGCTTCATAGTCCTCGAGGAACCTGGCAGCCCTCTGAAGGGCCTTGGTATAAAGCTCACCAGCCCTACATGCCTCCTCCAGGGCACTCTGAAAGCATTAAAAAGACAAAGGAACAATAAAGAAAGACTGCTGTGCTCCTCTGGATCACCCCATGGTCTTAAAATTTCACACTTGGCTGTCTTTGAGACCAATGCTCCCAGAACTGGCCTGAGGAGGTGAAAGAGGACATGTGGCAAACACATTTTGCTACCTATGTAGACACAGAGCAGTGGTGTAACCCATGGACTGATTGCCCTCAGGACAGGAATTATGTTCACCCTTCCTGATCACATTGGTCTGACCTGTGCTTTAATCTTCTTGGTCATTCCCAACTGGTAAAACTTCTCCTTATAGCAGAAACAAGGTGCTTGGATTTTTTCATCATTGTCACTATTGAAAATGTTGCCTATAATCACAGGATGACTGCACCCAGTCTCTCTTCAGCTGAAGATTTCAACACAGCCTTTTCCTTCCTCCTCTTTACCATTCTTTTCTTGTGCTAATCCCCACTGATTGACTATAATCAAATTGAACACAACTTTCTTTGTATCCTTGGTTTCTATCATGATTCCCATCCTATCCACCAATGCAGAGATGATCAGGGGCCAATTCAGCTGTTAGAATAAATGAGGATGTGAGTCATGAAAATAGAAATGCCACAGTCACAGACACCTCATCTAATTATTGGGGAAAGGCATATGTCAATACTTCACTTTCACTGAATATACTTACAACACGGGCAGCAATGTCTGCCTTCAGTTGTGCTTCCTGGCCTTGCAGTGTCTCTAACTTTGTTTCTACAGAACCAGCACGAGATTTTTCTTCTTGGTTTTCCCTCCCTTTTTCCATTATATATTTAAGAGCAGAAAACTTTGCTTCCATCATATTCTGAATTGCTTCCCATCGCAGCTTTTCATCCTGCATTGTATTTATGTCTATCACAAGTGGCTGCTGGAGTTCTAATTGAATATGCTTTATGATGTGGAATATATTTTCTGCTTCATTCTGGCTACCTTCCTTGTTCACGCTCTGGAGCCCAGAGACCAAGTTTTGAAGAAACTGATTCAACTCCTCAACGTTTTTCTCCAGGCTCTTTATTTCTTTCCTCTTTGATTCTTTAAATGACGTATCAAAGATCTCATTTTTGTTTATTTGATTTGCTGCCTCCTGGGTTAAGTACAAGATTTGCTGAACTGCCTGCAATAGAATCTGTGCAGATATGACATTCTCAGCAGGAGAAGAGCTGGAGCTATCATTTAGGATATTGGCTTCTTTTCTCACAGTGGATGTCACGGTCTGGATTTCATTTAGCAATACTTGAATCTTATCCCATTCCCTAACAATATTTTCCAAGTGTATTATCTTCCCTTTAATTTTATTTTTAATTTTAGAAAACTTAGTTTCCAATTCATCCAGCTGCAGTGAGTCCCATTTCAGACCAACGCATTCAAATATTTCCTTGTACTTCCTTACTTGTGACAAATTTGACTGAAAAGCTAACACTTTTTCTTTCAGTGCTTTGCATTTGTCCTTCAGTCCCTGCTTGGCACCTACTAATTCATCATCTTTTAGGTTCATTTCACCATCCTGTAGATCATTAAGATCCTGCTGCAATGAAGCTATTCCTTCAGCAAACTCTCTGGAGACAGCTGTCTTTTTTTCTACTTCATGAAGTTTACTTTGAATTTGCCTCTGTGTCTTCCTTGCTCTGTTCTTCAGACTTCTCAACTGATCAATCAAGAAGAGTTGCTCAGACAGGCTCAGCTGCCCAGCTGTGACCTGACTCTCTTTACAGTGGGATGAGATAAGCCCTTCTATTTCCTGTATGTCCTTTAGCATCTCCTTTAGAATGGCTTGTTGGCTGACCAGCTCTGAGCATGTGCTGGTTTGGTCTGGGTCAGGCCTGGCCATCAGCTCGGCTTTGCGAAGCTGAGAGTGAACTTTGTCTATTTCTGCAGTGAGTCTTTGCCTCTCCTCCAGCTGGAGCTCCAAGTGCTGCAATCTTTGAGCAGATTTTAAAACAAGAGCCTTGTATGAATTCCTCAATGTTTGTAAAAGGAAGGTCATATCAGAGACCTCCTCTGGCTCCAAGCTGGGAAGGACGTGCTGGAGCCCATAATCCAGGGATACAATAACAGGTTCTCTGTTCAGGACTTCTGTGTTCATTAGCTGACAATTTCTGATCTGTGATTTGACATCACTGGGGAAAAGTGCTGCTTTCTGATCAAGGTGGGACAGTGAATCTTTGACCCATGAAATATTTTCTTTCAGCCTCTTCATCATTTCATGTTTCATGAGAGCAGGACCAGTGGTCTGAATATCCTCTTGAGGAGTTTGCTGTGCTGATAATGCTTCCAATTTGCTCTGCAAATCATGTATAGAGTTCTCCAAAGCCACCTTCTCTTGATCACTCCAAATTCTTTTCATCTGCAGCTCAATCCTTCTTTTTAATAGAGAAAGACCATGTTTAATATCCTGTAGCTCTGTGGTCCAAATTAGAGGGTCTTTGGCTTTTCCTGCAGCTGAGGCATGTAACTCTGCTTGCAAATACTGTTCTTGTATCAGCCTCTGAATATCCTGTGCTTTATTCATAAGCAGGTTAAATTCATCGATTTCTGCCACAACCTGATCATGTTTCTTTTGCACTGCTTGTTCCATGTGCTGCCACCAGTGCTCCAGTTGCCTCATTTGGCTTTCTGTCAACACTTTATCCATGCATGTCAAATGCTGAGATAAAACTTCTTGCTGACTCTGCAACTGGTTTAAGACATCTCTTTCTTTCCGTAAGGACTCTATGCATGCCTTAATTTTCTCCAGAAGAACTGTGTTGTTCATAGGACCCCTGCCAAAAATATGAGTAGTGTTCAAAAATAATGAATTCTCCTTATACACAGACGTTTTCAAAAACAAATTTCACTGTTTAGAGTACAATTCACTAACTTTATTCACTTAATCATACGTATCTCTCAATGTTCTCTTAGGAATTCCATGACCACCCCTGCAGTATCATTATTTCTTGCTTATAGGTAGAGCATTCACTGTTCACAGATATCTCTTCAGAAAAGATATGTTCTACTGTGTATTCTCTAAAATTACAGTATATACTAAGATAGATTGTAGGCCTCATTTTAAAAATCAGCAACAGTGTTACCTCTAAGTGAATTAACAACATTTTATAGTAATTTCCAGTTGACAATGAAGATAAAATTTGGTTATAAAAAACCTGAGAAATTTCCATTCATGCAAGATAAACTCTTCCAAATGAGTCTACTCAGCTTTTATTTCCAGGAGTATTTTTAAATGCCCATCTGAAGTACATTTAGCAGATAGATTTTTATTACATTTTTTAAATCTCTTTGGTGCAAATTAACAATTTCAAAAATTTTAAAGATTTTCAAATTATTTTGATACGTTACTGTGACAAACTAGTTTTGTGTTTTGAAGACTAATTCACAAAACACAATAAATATTTTTTGTGCACTGGTTACCTCTGAATTGGTAAGCTAGACTTACTTACTGCCATGGAACTCTTCCTATCAAGTAAGGTTATTTGTCAGAATAAAGACATATTTCATTCAGAAAAAAAATCAGAATCAGTGAGTCCTTGAAGAAAAATTAGTATTTCACATCTGCCACATTTTTTACAAAATATTTTAAGATGGATTTTTTATAGGCTTTTAGCCCAGCAACTACTTCTTTGTTTTGCCTAAAGAATAAAGAGAGTAGATGTTGTATAAGGATAGCAGAGAACCACCAGAAATTCTTCTGCTTAACTCTGTTCACAAACTTACAAACCTCTAAGACTTCTCTTGAAGTGGATATAACTCCATATTCTTGTCTGAGCATTACTGAAGCACGGCACAGAATTCCGTGTAGGGCCATTATTTGCTCTGCAACCTCTTAACCAAACCCCTCCACTATACTTACATTTTTATGTTATCTTTTTCTGTTGACAAATTTTTCATTGAGGATTGTGCAGCAGAAAGGGTTTTCTGGTATTCATTAATTAAACAGCACTGTTGTTGCTTCACTGCCTTAACAGCTTCTAGTTCCTGGAGCAGCCTGTCCCAGCAGGGCACCGCAGGCTCCACGGTTTGCAGCTCTGCTCTGCTTGATCCTGTTCCATTGGGAATTGCTTCTTCACTATGGCACAAAGACTTTGCTTTCCACGTTTCCAGCTCAGTTTTTAAATTCTACAATCAAGTCCACCACAGAGAGAGAGGGGATTAAAGGATGATCTTGAAGACTTCAAGCTTTCAACACAAAATATGGCTAAATAGTGATTCACCTACAACCATATTCCTGCTCATCCACAAGCAAAGGAGCACCTCATGGAAGCACACCTGCAATTCTAGGTGCATCTACTACTGTGCTCTGGAAGAGCAGTACAAACTATGGGGTTTACATGGGCATGCATCAAGGCACAATGTTTGCAGACTAACTGACTAATCATGCACTCAAACCTCAGATAAGGCTACGGATAACAATTCTGGTTTGCCCAAGTGAATCACAATTCTGCAAGTGTATCACTACATTAACGATGAGGAATGGCTTTGCAGTTTCCGTACCTCCAGCTCTTTTAGTTGCTCATTTATAAGCACCATATCCAGTTCAGCCACTTCATTTTTCAGCTCATTGACCTTTTGCTCCTCTTCGAAATATTCAGTGTTTATGTGCACTCCAGGAAATAGCTCCTTCTGGACAACCACTTCTGCACCTGCGTCCTACAACACAAAACAAGATTCTTATTTCTGAAGGCTCTAAACTAATAAGTTTTCTGACTGCAGCACCCTGCTTCACATATTTAACCCATGCCTAAATCCTGCTGTGGTTTGCCCCACAGCCTCTGTGGATCAACCAGGACCCAGGAACTGGAAGCTCCATCACTGTCCCCCACCCCTGCAGTGACCCCAGCCTGCCAGCACTGCTCAGATAGCCTTGAAATCTCTGCCCAACATTTTAAGTGAAACTCTGATATCTTCACCTTCAAATAACATCCTCCCTGCACCCACCTCTGCTACTAATTAATTCATAGGTCTGTTGTGTCTTCTCCCTCTCTTCCTTACATATACATGGAACTTTTATCTTCTCCTCACACCCACATTCCTTCTGCTCAGCACCTGCCCTGACAATCCTATTGTGTCCTTCACCACAACACCTCTTCAGCTCTTCTTCACAGGGCAGCTAATGCATGAAGCAGCTTGGCTGTGACACAAAGCCCCACCTGCCACTGTCGCAAGTGCTATCCAAAATCTGGAGTAAGATGAGAGCAGTAGGGAGTCAGGCTCAGTCAAGGGTAGGGAGGAAGTGATTAGGAGGCTCCAGAACCAGCCCCTGATTCCCATGGCAGAAGGACAAGTCACTTGGGCTGGGGCCAGGTTTAACATCACCTTCAGCTACTGCAGACAGCAACATAAATGAAATGTCACAGCTTAGTTTGATCACGTGATGATACCTTAAAAATCTTTCTGCATTTCCCTTCTCCCAGTACCTGTCTATATCTGGTGATCTGTTCCATGTATGAACTTCACATGAGTGAATGCATACAAATACACAGATATTACCACAGTGTGAGCTTCTCCATGGTACTAACATCTAAAATAAACAACAGTACAAAAATTCTTGTTTGATAAACTTAATGTATTGCTACTTTAGATACTGTTTTACTAGAAGCAGTCAGCTACCCCTGCAGACATGTATCACTTGTAAGCTGTCACTGTCATCTCTCCCTTCAAAGGTCATGAGCTATGCAAAATACACCTCCTTTCAAGTGTGGGAAACATACAGCACATAGTATCAAGAGAAGAATAGTTCTACTTATTTGAACTCTTGGTTATTTTCAGTCAAAACTGAAGAAGCCACTCATGAAGTAGTCAGTCAGAGAACGTTTCAATTTCTCTGTGTACATATCCATAACAGTTGTATCAACTCAGACATAAGATTTAATCTCAAGAGACTTTGGAGTGCCATAGAACTGAAGAAAGCATTAAAACTCAGCTAAGCTATCACACAGAAAGGAGGAAATCCACTTTACTGGACTGAAATATCAACACATCAAAAGACACAGACAAGTATCCTGACTTTAAGAAAAATGTTGCTGTGTACTTGTTTTGCTTGTTTGTGTGATGTTCTCGTTGCCCACTGTGGCACTGCCTCCATGGATACAGACAGGGAAGGCTGCACTGCAAATTCTGAGTCCAGTTTTGGGCCCCTCACTACATGAAAGACCTTGAGGTACTGGAATGTGTCCAGAGAAGGGCAACGGAGCTGAGGAAGGGTCTGGAGCACAAGTCTGGGGGTGTTTAGCCTGGAGAAAAGAAGGCTCAGGGGAGACATTATTACTCTTTACAACTCCCTGACAGGAAGGGGCAGCCAGGTGGGGTTGGTCTCTTTTCCCAGGTAACAAGTGACAGGAGAGGAGGAAATGGCCTCAAGCTGTGCCAGTGGAGGTTTAGATTGGTTTTTAGGAAAGACTCCTTCAATGAAATGGTGGTCAGGCACTGGAACAGGCTGCCCACGGCAATGGTGGGTCACCATTTCTGGAGGGATTTAAAAGATTTGTAGACATGGCACTTGGTGACATGGTTTAGTGGTGAACTTGGTAGTGCTGGTTTAATGGTTGGACTTGATGGGTCTTAGACGTCTTTCTCTACTTCAACAATTCTATGATGATTGCATTGTTCCTTAAATGCTTTCAACCGTACCCACTATGACCTCCATAATTTTTCCAAGAGCTGAGGTTAGTCTAACAAGTCTGTAGTTTCCTCGATCTTCCCTCACACCCTTTTTGTAAATTGGAGTAACACTGCTAGCTTCCAGTCAGCAGGGACTTCTTCAAAATCCCAAGGCCTTTGGGAGGTTTTGTTGGGTTTCCAGTTAGAGCAGATGTGCAAGTCCCAGGTAAGACCTGCCCATGGACAGGCCAGCTGTGGACCTGCCTACAGATTCACCTCGAAGATTAGATCCAACCCTACCTTCAAATTAAGAATGTGGTGTCCAAGATCAGCAGTCACAGGGCACTTCTGTAACTTCTGATGTAACTCCCTTACTCTTAAAGAGTAGATTTAGTAATGTACCTTGTCATTAATTCAGCTTGAATCCTTTCTCCTTTCTCTATTTCTTTTATTTTCTTACACTGGATCACCCTTGGATTTCAGTTTTCTGATCTGCCTTCCTTATGATGGCAAAACTATCATAACTAACTGTAATAACATGGAAAGAAGTCTGTATTGATTAGCAGTTTGAAGAGAAACTCTAAATATCATGAAGATTGATTATGATGGCTCTAAAAACTAGGGTGAACTCTTTTTTTGAACAGATCCACTGAAAATTATGATGCGGCAAGCACTTTGGATGAAGTTCAAAACTATCATGGACATAAATAAGAACTATACACAATGGTCTTGATTTTGATGTAATTGTCTCTTCTTTTAAAACAACTTCAGCTGAGGCCCATGGGAAAACAAAAATGGAACAACTGGCAAATTTCACTTGAAATAACACACTGTGGGTTACCTCATGTGCAGGAACTGAGGGATTAGATCCCAGACCATCTTTCTCATCTGCTGCAGATTCCAGGACTCGACCTTTCTGGCACACCTTCTGTTGAACCTGCCCCCCATCTTCTCTATATGACTGATTCTCGACATCACTAGGTTTCTCCTTTTGGTGTAAGAAAAACAAAAGAAACCAGTAATCAAAAAGCTCTAATCAAACCTGCCGAGCAGTAATTACAGTGCTTGAGATGAGAAAGTTATGAAGCCCATAATTATAGGTAGATGAGGGAAACCATAATTACATGTCATAATTTACTGTGGGCAAGGTTATGGCAAAGGAAACCACTTACAAGAAGCAGTGCTGTAATTTCACCATAAACTTTTAGAATAAATTGCAAGTGCTCTGACCTATGCTGTTTGTATTTCATTATTCTAAGCAGGGACCTTGAATTGTGTGCTCCTGGACACAGTCTTGAATGCATTTTTTAAAAGGCTTAGCTTTTTCCCAAGGACTTGGACTTGTACTGTAGACAGAGAGTGTCTGGTTAGACACTCAGGCAGGACAGTCCCATGGGTAACCTGGAGATTTGCTGGATGTGGGTTTCAGTATCTCACAGAGTTCACTAAAACTGAAATTCTGAGCAGAGTCTGGATCTGTAACATCTCCCCTCTTCAGGGAGGGGATGACAGCAACGAGACCCCTGTCAGCCTTTTCATCTCCAACAGGAACTTGGCCTCTTCCCACTCATTATGGCTCCAGTTCCTAAACACTGCTCTGGTGTCAAAATTCACCTTGTACCAGAGTGCACCACACAGGGCACAGCATTTCAAATGCAGCCTCACACATGCAAAGTAAATATGTAAATAAGAAGTCTATATAAATGCAAGCAGGTGAAGCACAACAACAGTATTCAGGCAAAATGGTCAGGAGATTTCACAATACATCCAGGTGACTTGGAATGCAATAGCCCTTGGAGTGAAATATCCTCAGCAAACCACTAAAGAACAAATCTCCCTCCATACTAATTTTAAATGTACAGGATAGAATTAAGTGGGCTACCACATACTAAGTGTCACATCAGACAAAATTCACTCAGTGTAAACTTGAGGCTTTTCTTACTCATCTATTAGTAGTATCATCCTCATTGCAACTAAACTGTATACATATACCCTCAAATTCAACCCCTCCAGTGTAATCTCATCTCCAGTTACCTGTGCTGGATGGGCTTTTTTCCTAGATTCATCCCCTTCAATACCAACACCATCCTGATGTCTTTCCAGTTCTGCTTCACCACCCAGAACTGCACTGTCCAGAACATCCTCTTGGACCCTGTCATGTCTGTCCATATCTGGGCTCTCCTTATCAGCCTCCTCCTGATTTGAAAAATGCAAAATGTTTACAATCAGTAAAAGTCACAGTACAAAATTTAAGCTTGCTAAGAGATTTCCCACTCCACAATCTGTCTACTTTCTCTTCAGTTTAGTTTAATGAATGAAGGAGAAGGCTGAGGTAACTCAAACCCAGAGAGCTGGAAACCCCTGGTCAGAGCAGTTTGCCATTTTGGGACCTTAACCACTCAAACAGTTTCAGGACAAAGCAAACAGAAGTAACTGCTCACATGATTTTCAACATGGTTACAGAAGTTTCTGATTAGACACATTTGGTAACTATTGACCTTGCCCATCCCCAAAAATCCCAGTATGGACACTTTCCACTCTGGTATTTCATGGTCATCTCTCCCAGATACTCTTATTACTCCATGGTCAGGTAAATGAGGGAGTATTCCAAATCACTCCCTCAAGCTTAGCACAGTTTTTTACAAGTCGTTTACAGCATCAGTGTCCTGAGGTCCCATAAAGATCAGCAGTTCCAGGTCAGTGACCTCCCATCACCTACAGTGATGAAACCTGTTGAATTTTCATCCCTGGAGGTGTCCAAGGCCAGGCTGGATGAGGCTCTGAGCAACCTGGCCTAGTGGAAGGTGACCCTGCCCATGGCAGGGGCTTGGAACTAGATGAATTTTAACATCCATTCCAACCCAAACCATTTTGTGATTCTGTGATTTTATGAAACCACAGGTATGTGGTGGATTTTGCATCATGGACAAAGTGGGTCCAAGCCCTGGGGGTCTGCAGAGGCCATCACTTTGATCTCTTGCACTCTTCACATGAGCAAGGCTGAAAGGATGATTTGGAGAGAACATAATTTATTGTTCCTTTAATCAGATAAGGAAAACATGCCTCTGTAAGACAATAAATTTTAAGGACTTCCATATGGATTTCTACTGAACACACACACACATATATATATATACTGACAGATATTAAAATACATTTGTCAGGTACCTGAACAGCCTGCCCTAATCTCTCTTTGCTGTGATGGATCTCTTGTAATGAGCTGTCTGACAATACACTGCTTTCCTCCAAAACTGGAGCATTCTGCTTCTCTTTCTCTGATGTATTTCCATTTATAACTTGACCCTAAGAGAAATGATAGAAAAGGAAATCTACTTGTGTTGCCATAAACATTGTATTTTAACATAGAATCCCTGAATGGTAAAAATTATTCTCTCTGAAAACAAACAGGACAAATACTGTGCTGCAGTTCTAAACAAGTCTCTCTGGCTTAACAGAAGCTCTCAAAGCTCTTTGGCAGAGGTGTAGCTGCAATTGTTCCATCTCTACACCTTCTCCCTTGTACCCTGACCAAGGATACCTGCTCTAATTAGTGGCAAGAGAAAGTTACATGCATTTAAATGGAATTATATTTACACAGAAATCTGTTCTTTTGAATACATTATTGGCTTGCTACAGACTTGTTATAACAAGGTTGAGTTCTTTCCACTTCTTTGGTTTATACATTTGTATTTACAGGAGGCTTAAATTCAGTGAAATTAAGGATGTGATACACAGAAAACATTTGAGATGTCTTTTTAACCAGTTTTTCATTGTTACTGTCAACAAATAAACTCACATCACACATCTCCAGAGGCTCCTTCAGTTCCACTGCTGTGGGGGTCTCCTCTGCAGAGATTCGAGTACCAGAAGTGATCTGTGTCTCTCTCTTCAGCATTGTATCTGCCTTATCTTCCTTTTGTACTTCATTACCAAACTCATCTTTTAACTCAAGGGCTTCACTGAAAATGTTTTCCTTCTTTTGCTTGACATTTTCAAGTCTTTCTTCCAGACATTTGTGTTCGCTCTGAAGTGTTTCAATCTCATCCTTAATAAACTCCTGTTCCGGTGAAGAGGTATTTTGTTTAACAGTTTCTGCTAAAACCAAACTTTTCTTCACAGTGTCTTCACATCGACTAAGAGGTCCCTGTTGTTCCTTTAAACACAAAGAAAACATTTTATTTGAAAAGTATCTTTACTCAGTATGCCTAATGTTAAGATCTATAGTCAATCCCTAAAATCGTAAATACTTGTTGTGAACAACAAACTGTGTTTACAGGTACATGCCAACCTATTTGCTGCAGAAAGTCAAATACTAAACCAGTAATTTTGTCAGCCATTTTTATGCACAGAGAACGCCTGAAGCCAAAAGCATTACAGCGATAAAATAATCCCATAGAGCACACTGGGTGGTACACAATGATCCTTCTGTGTTCTGAACAGATTATTCCCCCTGCCTTCTCTCCTATTCCTTTTTCCTTCTCAGAGGAATAGCAAGTTCTGAAGGATAGGGAATTGCAGTGATCCATATCTGAGGTATAGTTTCAGCTTACAGTAGCTCTCTACACTCACAGCTACAAGACTGATCTGCATTCTGCCAAAGAACAAAATAATGTCTACTTATGCATGAAGGACACTTCTTAGAACTGAACTTGGCTCACTGACATTTTCCTTAGCTTTCCACACTGGCTAATTTAAAGACACTGACTAACACCAAATTTAGTGATCTCATTATGCCCTGAGAGGAAAAATAAAAATCCCCACCAACCAAACTGAAGACTCCTGTGTGCTTGAGCTAGGACAATTCCTCCTGAACCTTCAGTTCAGTCAACAGTAAAGGTCCCCCCAGTTCATTAAGAGTGGCTTTAGTCCTACAATTATCTGGATAAAATGAACATCACATACTTTTTATTTTAGAAAGGTTTCGTAGCTTTTCAGTTTGACACCATGAGCAGTTCTCTTTTACAAACGTGATGGTCTCCATGATGCAGAAACTGCAACATACCTGTGATTTCAACTGGTTTTGCTCAGCTGATGATTGTTCCATTGCTGGACCATCACACTCAGCAAGCTTCTCAGAGACAGTTTTCAGCTCAGTGCTCAGGCCTGTTACCTGCTGGTGCTCTTGAACAGGGCTTTCCAATGTCTGCATGATGGTCTAGAAACAAAGGAGTTTCTACGATTAGTCCACAACTATCTCAAACACACATCATCATCCACAGACTGTTACAGCCTTTCCAGGACCTCATCAGCACAACAAACTTGCTTGTTTCCCATAAAGTATCTGGCTAACCACGGGTTAACCACAAAACCATCTAGCTTTCTCCCCAGCACATCATGGACTCCATCATGAACAAAGTTTTTATTAATAGCAGGAAGCAAAAAGGTTGGCATTTCATAGGAATGTGCTCCTAAAAAGGGTGTTTTCTCTTAAAATAGATGAAACATTAGAGGCAGAGTGCCACACAAGGGTACAAATCCAATTTGGACTACACTGGGTGAAACCAAGAACAAGCAAGATGCTGGAGAAGAATCTTTCAGATGTTTTCTAAATTCATCCTTCCAAAAGGAAGAAACCCTACTGTGGCTTGAAGAGTGTAAGAACAAATGTTTCATATTATAGCTATTCAAATCTGTTTATACAGGTACAAAATGTTCTTCACACTTACTTTGGTCTCATTTGTTTCAGTATTTATCCCTCAGAGAAAGAACGAGAAATTCCCTGCCCTTTTTCAGAGGAATTTCTTCCACTCCCAGCTTTCCCCATGAACTTCCCACCTGAATGACACCACAGCTGAGCAGTGAGAACTGCAGCCAACAGGAAAGGAAAGGGAGTGAGGTCCCAACCTGGAGCTGGCTGAGCAGATTTTCATGTTGGTGCTTTAATTCTGACCATTCTGCCTCTGTGAAGCAGGGATCAACAGTGTGGCCCTGTAGATGCTCTTTCTGGCTTTTCAGTTTGCTGAATTGGGAAGTTAAGGCTTCTGTTTTCAGCAGGAGGTCAGCATAGTTTGCCAGCTGAGCTTGCTTCTCCTCCAAACCAGGCTGAAGGGCAAAAATCTCCTGCTGTTGTTTCTCCAGTTCCATTAGAGCCCGTCTCAGATCTTCTTTGCTTTGCTCATATTGCTCCCTGTTGCACTGAAATGGTTCTTGAGGGCTAAGAAAAAAATGCTGTGTTTAATAGTATTGAAACAACAAATGTATTGATTACCTAGAAAATGTCAAACTGTGAACAAGTCGAACATTAGAACAAACTTGAGTGTACTGAATACTTTTTTCTCCAGATTTTAAATTAGTGATCAGACTGGAATTTTCAAGGTGATGAAAAACACTGAAGTTACTGCAGATGAACTGGACCTGCACGCAGGACAAATTACTAACCCTCTTAAACCTTAACCTGTAAACCCACAGTTTCCAGCATCTGAGACGCAATGCTCATGCTCTGTATTTTTCTGCTTTTCATTGCAGCAGAAATTCTGTTTAAAAAACTACAATATGGTTATGAATCTGCTCTCCTTGACTTCTCATGACAGCCTCCTGAAAGGGAATGTTCTGTAGAAGATACACATCACATTTAGTTGGGCGGGGGAGTCTTTGAAAAGAGATACAGACAACAAAACCAGCATATGCAATATGGGCTATGTTAGTACAATCCAGTGATTACTTTCCTGACCTTTACATCGGATTTCTCTTTGTGTGCTTTATAAGCATGCTTGCTGATCTGCTGCAGATGAACAGGTTGCATTTGTCCACAGGAAGTATGCAATGAGACATAAGTAACATTTGTATGTTCACATTTCGTGATGGAGTTCAGATACCTTCCAGATGGAACTTAAATGCCAACATTAGAAAATATGATCCCACACAAACAAATCCAAATAAATAGTCCGGATATAATTCTGTCAAGTACAGCAGGATAATCATGGACAAAAGCAAAGCTTCATTGTTTTGGGTTCTGCCCCTCAAGATTCATTTTTTTTGGCAAATAAACAAAGCACAGCCTCGCATACATGAAGTGCTTTTGCGTCAAGTTCCCTGTTCCAGCTTCTCACTGCTGCTGCTCCTGTGGTGCATCTGCTGTTCACAAGTCTGCTCCTGCAAGGACCTGAGCATCTCTTCAGACATGCAGAGCACCTCCTCTCTTGTCTCCAACTCACTGTGAAGAGAATGCTCTGCATTCTGCTGTGCTGGCTCCTCCTGAGCGCCTCTTGTGCTGTGGGTACTGAGAGCTCAATAATACCAGAAGGCAACAGAAGATTCTCTGGATATTCACGACCACACCAGAAACTATCTCTGGCTATCCCCCACCTGACCATTCAGGCCAAACTGTGACCTGCCCCTCCACAACTCTGCAGAAATACAATTATTCTGTAAGTATCTCATTCTGCTCCCAAAGAACAGAAATTTAATGGAACCGATGCAGGAAGAAGAGAAAACAAGTCAATATAGCAGTAAGTGATCTCCACTGCCTCTTGGCAAATTCCACATTACCTGCTGTATTCGGTGGCCAGCTGACAGACTC
>NW_008238988.1:1127836-1148005 GCF_000691975.1 Corvus brachyrhynchos
TGCTGAACCTCTGGTTTCTTATTTTTCTCATTTCTCAATATACTTTCTCCTAGAGCTACCATGCTCTGTATTTTGGCCTCTCCTTCATCTCTGAGAGTTGTGATTTCCTGTTTTAAACAAGAATCAGAAGCAGTGCATTTACAACTATTTTTGTTACAAAATAAAAGGTATTACCATTATTTTTTCCATACTTTTCACACTGCTGTTCAAGGCAACAGAAGTCTTCTTCCAATATATTACATAACTGACACGTAAACAGATAGATCCTCTAATTTTCAAAGTCTGGGATAATTAAGCTGATTTATTAATTATACTCTGCAAAGAAGACCCGTATTGTGCTGACAAAAATAAAAGCTCAAATGACAAAACTAAAGACCATGAGCAGCTATCTTTCAGGAGGTTCTGACTCATCAAGCATTAGCTTGAGGTGGAAGGTGAAAAAGGAATATATTTAACACAATACCTTTATCTGATTAATCCGTTCGTCTGATGGCAACTCACTTTCTTGGGAACTCATTTTATTAAGAGCCTCCTCAAACTTTTTGATCCAGCAAGAAACATCCTGGGCAAGGTCTTCAAAATTCGATCCTTCCACTGGAAGTCTCTCAGTATTCCCTGTCATTTCACTTACACGTGTTATCAGTGCGTGGTACCTACTAATAAGATTACTGGCTTCTGAAAGGGTTTCATATTCTGTCAGCCCAGCCTCCCTCAAGGAATTTACTAGCTGAGCCAGGGAATCAAATGGTTTCCTGAAAAATAAAAAAAAAAATTAATCAACATCTATTTGTCGTAACAACATGGAACAACCTCGTTTAAAAGACAGTTCTTAGGTAGAGACCAAAAAACCCAATACCTCTGCATTAATAGTGTTTTATAGACATTTTCAAGTTCTGTAGCATCTTTATTGATCTCTTTTACTTGTTCCTCCTGAGTAGAGAGCCATTCTTCCAAGGCCATGCTGCTTTCTTCAAGGCTAAAGGAGGTAAAAATACAGACTCAGGTCAAAATAAGAGGCATTACATGGCTAAAACCTGCTGGCACCAGTGTTTTGCTGAAAAAGTAACATAAATGCTGTGACCAATCAAGAAAAATTTTAAACCTAAGCTTAATTTCAACTATCTTCATTCATGTCACTGAAATTGTCCATAGTTTCCACACAGGTCTGCTACGAAATTGAAAAAAACCACCCACATGAAAGATACAACAAAACATTTCCTCAAAATACCATCTTTTATAAAAAGAAGGGCGGTTTGCCATTCCCTGTGGCTGTTTAATAATGAATCATTTTATACCACTTGTGATTAAAATGTCAGACACAAGATTAGTTCCCTACCTACTGAGCTGCTGGAGAGAGGCACCAAGTTCCTTTTCCCGTTTCTGACATTTGGAGATCAGTCTTTGGAGCTCTGCCTCTTGATCTCTCACACGACTGTTGAGGTGGTTAATGCTTGCTTTGGGCAAGTAAGGCTTCACTTTATTCAGTAAAGCTTTAACCTCTTGGATGTCTCTATCTCTGCCTTCAGATGTTAGGAAGTGCTGAAAAGGAGCACAAACACAAGATGCATTTGTCAAATTTGCTGTAGTGTAATAGACATTTATGTTACAAGAGCTTTTCAGCTCCTGTTATCTCCACAGGTATTTTTTTCCAGCAATTCCAGTTCCTGAAAAGGAATATATGTTAATTCACAGTTTGCTGATTATTCCACATGTAAATGGAAAAGTTGCTCTTTGTAGAATAAGGAGAAAGTGGAGTTGATGACTTGTTTTTTTCTCTGCAGTACTGGTACACACAGAAACAGGCAAGCAGCATCCAAATCTAGCACTGACATCACTATCTCCTGCTGCTGCTTAACTGTGATTGCTTCTTGCAGATGTGGCTTTTCCATCTGTTTTCTGTTCATTCTGTCTGACTTGGAGAGAAAATCTGGCTACAACAAATCAAATGCAAATTTTTCACATTTGAGTCCATTGGAGGTCAGAATTTCATGCTACTCTCTACATATTTGACTTTCTGCAGCCTTGCACACTGAAGTACCTGGTCAAGGTCCACTGACTTTCATTAACTACTGTCCTCTCTCTCACTTGCCCAAGTTGTCTGAACCTGAACACTGACACTTCATTTCAATTAAGTTTTATTTTCATTGTCCTTATTTTCCTAATGCTTTAAGTTATATGAGATGTTCTTTCAGCCTCAAGTTATAAAACCACTGCAGTTGAATTCAGTCCCAAGAACAGTCTCGTGGGTAAAAAGAGCAACACTTCAAGAACTATCAGCTTTAAAAATTACAGTATTTTAATACTTTACCTTTAGCCTCTGCAGTCTTTCCTCCAGTATGGGTTTTGTTTCTGAGGGCAGTGACCTGAAAAAAAAAAGTACATTCCAACTTTTTTCATTAATTGCATTCTGTAGAAGAAAATCCTATTTAACATGAAGACTTCAGACAATTTGCAACTATATTTATCAGTGCTATTGTCAAAGGTTGCTTTTTACTACAGCACATGTAACTGAAAATGCTGCAGCTCTTATTTTTTTTTTTTTACCCAACATTAGTTGACAATCAACACAACCGTTCTCTAGGAACAGTCTGTTATACACAGCAGTTTGGGCAAACAAGACCTGAATAGCCTAGTGGAAACTTTCCTCATTTTCACACACATTAATACTATTTAAAAAACGTTTGGAGACATGAGACTACCTCTGGGCTGAATTTCCAACCTGCACAATCCTGTGTCTTGCTTAAAGTCAAGAGTAATAACATTAGTTATTCTAATAACTAACTTTAAATAAAAAAATAATTGGAAAAAATTAAAACATTGGATTTCTAAATTAAAGTATTTTTAAATTAAATACTCTGAAATTTCTTCCTGAATTATGCTTTACACTTCTTTTATCTATTTTTTTAAACACAAAAATAAGAAACAAAATACTTTCATTCAGACTGAGTGGTTTGTTGGGATCAAAAGCCATTTCTCTCCAAATTTTTATCTTGTTCAGAACCCTGAGGCAGTTTGGGATACCAAAGCAGTTCCAGATACCTAACCAATTCATTGCACAACCTTTAAGTCATTGTGGTGGTCAGTGCAAACCTGTAAAGGTAAATAATTACGAAATGTGTTCACTTACGATTCAAAACACCAATAAAGTGATCTTGAAGCACATGTTTCTTGTTATTAAATAAATCAGTGACACATTTGAGCTGCTTATTTAATTCATCCACATCAGGACAATCCGTCTCTTCCTGGAGTAATGCCACAAGGTGTTCTTGTTGCAGAATTTTCTGGTGTATCTCCTAAGGTTTAAAAAAAACAGGGACATTTTTAAAATGTTTTGAAAAGAAAATTTTGAAGAGGAAGCAGAAGTTCACTGTACAGAGCTGCTTTAGTACAACCTAGAGTTTTGCAAAAGGGTTTAGCCCTGCCTATGTGTCAAAATAATTTAAGTTATGTTGGCATTAACAAGGCAATCAGTAGGTAGGTGTAAGCACTAAACTCTCCTTGAGCAGTGTGTATACACCTGTAAGCATACATAACCAGAGAACAGATATGTGAACAGTGCCATTGTATGTTCCAGAGCATATAATACTTACAAGCTAAAATGCCTTAGCTGCCACAGGCATTATTTCACCCCCTAAATTCCTTATTCTGTGAATCAAGACCCCATGGGCTGAAAGGTAACTTAGAGGGAGCTGGAGAATTAATTAAAAGCTCCATCTTTCCTCCAATGGCTGTAACTTCGCTGCCCCAAACACTAGTGGTTTCACACCCACAATGTACATAATCCACTCACTGCCCCACAGGAGGTTTAAATCTTGCCAGCCTAAGCCTCCAAGCTCGAGTTTCAGCAAGTATTTGGCTGAAATTGTCTACTGGGAGCTCCCCTTGCAGTCAGGCTCAGGTGGCACAAAGGCATTCTCTGTATATTACCCAGTCTCAGAAACTATACAGCCCAAACACCCACCACTGCTTGAACATATCCTGGGTGACAATATTGCTGTTGTGCCTAGGATTAACCATTTCCAACAGCTGCAAGGGTTAACTAAATATATCTGACAATTCCAGTAAAAAGAGGCTTTTCTTCCATGTTTCTGGCAACTTAAGGAAATATTCAAGCCAGGCTCTTCACTTGAGTTATTCCAGCAGTTTACAATTTACACAGGATGAACACTTATGAACACTTGCCCAAGAGAGAAATTGTACACAAGTTTATAAAATACACGCTATTTGTGGCATGCTACCTCTAGTTTAGTAAAGATCTCTAAGGTGTCTGAAGGAGATAAAGCTTTGAGAAGTGATTCAGTCATTCCAATCTGTGTCTTGGCCAGATCAAGGTCTCCTTTCAGTTCTGCTGCATTCACGGTGAGTTCACTGGTCCCTCGCTTCACTGACAAGAGCTCTTTTATTAGCTCCATTTTTTGCACAACAGATGATCTGATGACCTTAAAATTGGAAATAAACATACGTCAATTATAACTGGATTGATTTCCTAGAATACTACAAAAATCCATGAGAGACATAAAAAGAAATTAAGTGATCTGAAGTCCAGATGTTTCAATTACAGTTTGTTTCGATTTGTTTCCCTCCCACTCCAGTACTTAAGTCCTGCTTTTCTGAGGAAGACTGATCTCACTTCATCTTTATTAGCATTTTTACTGGTGCTGTTTTATTAACGAATTGATTTATCCATCTCTTCAGTGCCTACTCTGAGCTGGATAAAAGCCTTACTTGAGCTTCAGCTGCCATGAAAAAGAGGGTGACAGCTCTCTTTGTAACACACCTCCCTGCAGTGATTCCACTGGGGAAAATTCCTCACAGTGACCCAAAATAACGCCAGCAGAGAGGTGGGGAGCTCTGGCTCGAGACTATTCACTAAGGATCAACAGGTCCTGAATGTCGTTCCTGACTTGCATGAGGCAGCAGCTCAGTGGGATCACATGGTGGGACACCACCCTAGGGACTCAGGGCACCTGGTGCTCCCGAGGAGCACAGCGTGCACAGAACAAGGTTGCTGAGTCCTTCCCTAAGCTCCTTAGATCACTTTACCCAGTGAAACTCCTCTGAGTTCACTGCCTGCTGAGGATAAACACAGAAATAGCCAAACGGGGTCAAGCTCAAGGTGCATCTGAGAGACACAGCGAGCAGGTGATCAGGGAACTGCTACAGGAGCAAGGTAGGCTAACACGGTCCTAAACAAGAATTTATTCTTTGCTGTGTGAAGCTAACACAGAAAGATGAAGATTTCCTTGTGATAGCCCAAAGGAAAACATCACAGTAAACATCACTCTATGCAAGAAACTGCACATTACCAAGCTGCATTAAGCTATGTCAAGGCAAAGGTAGAGTTTAAAACACACACTCAGCAAAGCTGAGTTCCTGGGATCCCCAAAGATGTGATGAGGTTCATTGTGCCCTGTTGTTGGCCAGCAGCTAACACCAGATATCACTGATACCAACCTCTCTGAGCAGGCCCAAGTGCCTAAAAAAGCACAGAAGTGAGAAAGACCTTTGTGTTTAAAATGACAGGTTTGGTTCTAACAGCCTTAGAGATACAACAAATGAAATGCCACTGCCCACTGGCAACAAAATGCCTCCAACTCTCCTTGAGTAGATTTAAGTAAAACCAGTAACTGATTGTGGCAAAGCAATACTAGAAGCAGGCCTACAGTAAGGAGTACTGGTGTAGCAGCTGTAAAAGCTTCTTTGTACCTGTAGCTCCAGTGGAGGTTCATTACTATTCAGAAGTTCTTCTATCTCAGCCACCGTGTTGTCGAATTTTTGGAGTTTCTGCTCTTGGACTCGTAAGCATGCCTAAAGGCAGAAAAAACCGCATCAGTAACTCTGCTTCCCCCCAGATTAAATCTCCATGTTTCTGTTAGAAAATTATATTAAAATATTCTGATTATGCCTTTTGGCATATAGAGGTGTCACAATTTGTTCATTTCCTGATTTTCATTTTAGCAATTCTGGCATTTTATGTATTCAAGTCAGAAACACTATGTTTCTCAGGAAAAGCAGCTGATAATGTAAATCCAGCATATATTTAAGAATCTTAATTATTTTGCTTCAAGTAAATTTTCAGGAAGGTAATTTTAATTTTGCATTTATGTCTTGCTGCTCCTATTAAAAGGGATATTCTCAGATGTCACAGATTTGAAGTCAAGAATTGGCATCCTGGTGGCACGTGCTTTGGTATGGATGTGATAAAATACAACACACATTGTAAGCACTTTTTAAATGTAAATCCTTTGCATATGGAAAGACCTCCACTCATTTGAATGTACATTGGAACAAGTAATGTGAAGGTAAAATGCCAGCTTCAACTTATGAACAGGATAATCACATTGTCTCATATTCTCAAATCGATATTCCAGGCTCCCTGAGGACAAAGCATTCCTTTTGTAGTCTCTGTACAAGCAATTACCAAAACCCATTCATGTGCTGCAGCCCTTAAAAGAGTCTGTATTTGCATACAGGCTACAGGGGAAAGCAGAACTTCTCTCACATTATTTATACTACAATTATCCTTAAATACACAGTCCGCTAATTCACTGCTCTGTTCTTTTGTGACAGGCTCCTTGAAAACACATGCACCAGTGCTCTGCTCACAAAGGACCCAGGGTTTCAACCCTGTGTAACATGATACACATTGCAACAGTTGGGGGTCTTTTTGGAATTAACATAAATGTAGAGATGTTTCAGGGTCAACAAAAGAAGAGGAGTAATACAGCAGTAAATCAACCCAGTGCCCTCTGCACTCGGGATCGTTTTACAGAAATTCCAACGTACTGGATTCAGTTTTCTCTCCTTCTATTCCGCTTTTTTAGTAGCTCATGGGAACATGGTTTCTGTGTCCCTTGCCCTCTTCTCCCTCCTCTTCTGAGACTTATCTCTCACAAGGAAGCAGCAGAATAACCTTAGTGTAGCCACTCCAGCACAGCCCTTCCTAAGGAGGAGCAGAGTCACACTGAGGGCATGGTCACATCATGCTGGACTTGAGCATTTTCCAGGTAACAAAATGGCCCTAAAGATGCATTTTCCAGCTGGTGCATTTTCACTGGAGCCTCCAGGGACCTAAACTACTGCACGTAAATTCTGGCAATACAACGGTAAAGACAACAATGATGTGACAAAATATCCAGTGCTGCACAGTGGGTATGCCACTGTTTCCTAGTGAATATCTGTACACAAAGAGCACCTTGGCTTTTTACTGCTCTGCAAATTAAAACAAACGAGCAGTGCTAACAGTAGGAGGAAAGCTGCAAACATGCATAATAAAAACCAGGCCATTTGTAGCTTGTAAACACTGAGGAAAACCTGCCTGCAAATTTTCCAACAAGAGGATACAGGATATATTTCTGTCTCAATCACACTCAAGCAGGAAATTATTTTTGCTTAGTAGACACTGGTTATGACCATAACAAAGCGGCATAGCTGGTCTATTGTGGCCCTAAAGTTAGAAATTAAAATATTTACCCTGTATGTGAAGCTCTTCAATGGCACAGACCTAGTGCATGTGATTTTACACCCAGCTGCACCCTGATACCAAGAATTAATGTTATAATCTGTGCTAACGGGGCACAGGCATCCCAGGCTCTGCTGCTCTCTACCCCTGTGCAGCCCCTAGAGATGTTCAGCAGCCACTCTCCACTGAGGCTGCAAAAAGTTACAGTGAGGAACATACTGGGACAGGGGGAAAACAAACCACCTCTGCAACCTCTTCTTGAGCTGTGCATTGCCCAGCTGTCCCAGAGGCTCCAGCATCTGATAGGCCTCTGATAAACTGATAGGCCGTTTCTACCTAGAAAATGAATCATTAGCCTATACACACTCTCTTCTTTCTTCTCTGTGCACCACTGTACTCCAGGCTACAAGCTCTACAGGCCTTCTCTTTGCTCCATGTGTTTGTACACACAAAGGAATGAGGGGGCTTTTGTAGTCAAAAGCAGCATTTGCAGCGTTGCATTGACTGAAAATCATTTACTACACATATACACTATCTGTGCATTTGTTTCCAAGACCTGTATCCCCAAAGACAGGCAACATCCTTAGTGAAACTGCCCATGCAGATACAACTGCAAATGTTACAACTTCCTCTGCAGGTATTTCTATGCAACGTGCATGTTTACAGCCCAAAGTCTGTATCACTATGGTATAAATGAAAGGTAAAAAATTTCCATTCAAATTACCTTCAACTGAGTGAGGTCCTCCTCAGTCAGGCAATGGTCTTCTGCATTCTTGAGCTCTGCGTTTGCCCAAGCGTCGATTGTGCCAGATAAACTCAGGAGTTTGTCCCACAAAGCCTGAGCTCTCCCCAAATTATCACAGTAGTTTTCGGTCTTCTCACTGATCTACCATTAGATTGATAGACAGAAAGCACACACGGGTTTTAAAGTATGTTGAGTTATATTCTAAAAGCAAAAGCAGCACAATAAAAAAGGAGCAAGATGAAACCACCCACAAAAACAAGCAAGGCAAAGGGAAAAAAAAAAAAATCTCGTGTCTTCACAGTAAACTGGTCATGGAGAAGATATTTAAATCCCTGCCACACATGTCACCAAACATACCAATCACAACAGCAGCTTGCCAGTTTTAAGGCAGGTTTAGGAAGGAGCCTTGCTCATTAATGTTTATCTACTCCCAGTAAATACCATTTAATCTCAGTATTGATGCACTGCTTAGATCGACAGCAGCGAACATTTCTCACCAAAAGCACCAGCACTCTAATTTTCCAGATTGTCTCTAAAGTCTAAATCCATAGAAGTTGTTACAGAAGCTTACAGATTCATGCAGAAAGCACAAATATTGCCTTTCTGCATTTTCTAGAATTATTTACTGCCAAGGAGCACTGATGATACCAACTACCTGAGAGATCAGAAACGTTACATGCATAGATACTCTGCAAGCTCTGTCTGGTAAACAGTTGGATTTATCTCTTAAGAATCTCTGCCATATTGTACTTAATTTATTCGAAATATCACACCCGTGTCAGAATCAATTACTATAATGCATAACAGATAAGACCACCCTGATAATTTACTTTTTACATACATCCAGCCATCTGTCCACAATAATGTTAGCTTCATTCTCGAACGGAGGCTCCTCAAAGCTTCTCATTTTATTCAGCTGGAATTGCAGATTTTTGCAGATCTGATTTATTTTGTCTACATCTTCGGAGTGATCATTAAATTCCTCTTTTGCCTCTTCAATCTGTGAAAAAGACCACATGGATTTTTGTGAGCATATTTGCTTATGATTGTTTATTCAGCAGAATATTTTTAACTGATTTGCTGGGGGTTTTTTGGTTAGAGAAACAACAGCATTACACAAAATAATCTATTTTATGATGAGACTAGGAATGCATTCTGTGTTGTTACATCCCTGCCATGCTGACAGGAATATTTCCCTGTTAGAAATCTGTATCATTCTGTCATTGGCTGCAGAACAGCTGAGTGGGAATATGGATAATTTATTTCTAAGAGAGCCAAAGCCACAGTTTGCTTTTAAAGTCCTAAGTGCCAGATCCAAGGGGACCGTACCTTAGTTAGAGAGATAAACCTTGGTTACAGAGATAAACAATGCACAGTGTGATTATCATCTGAGATACTATTACAAATATAACCTGCATTTGATCCCTAGGTTTTGAACTTTTTACACAAAAAAAAAAAAAAAAAAAAAAGCTTAAATTCTACTTAAACACAGACACTGTCAAATATGGCACTGCCAGAAACTTGAAACATCTCTTCCTCCTGCTTTCTATTTAAACACCAAGCTGCTTCTTTGTGCTCAATTGGAATGTCAGTGTTTACAAACAACATGGAAGCTTCCTGGAAAAGAAACACTGACCTCTAGTGCTAGGCACTTTGATGTTAACAGCTCTCCTTATTTCCCACAGACATCCTGGGAAATTACATCTTCCCATACTGACACCGCCGGGGGAGGGATGGCAAAGCAGCTCTCACAAACCAAAACAAAGCAAAGGACTTTCTCTGCTGTTATTTTATATAACTCTATATAACAAATCATCAGCACCCAAGGACATGCCTGTACTGTGCCACAGCAATTCCAGACCACAGCTCTGGGAGTAGAAATTGCACAGCTCAGGGTGAGGAGGGAGGGTTGTTCCCAGAGAGGGGTCTCCATAGAAGCAGGGGCTGGGATAGTCAGGCAATGCTCCCCCTGCAGCAGGAGCCTGGGTGATACAAGGTGCCCCAAGTCTCGAGGGACCAAGAAGAGACTCTGCCTCAGCTAAAGGGGAATGGCACAAGGAGACACCATCCCATTGCCTGAGGGAAGACACCACACATTCCTTCTTAAATTTAACCATCCCAGGCACTGCCTGAGAGCAAACACTCCCAGATGGTATGGGTGATGCCTCATCAGAAAGCCTAAAAATAGGATCTGAACAACCAGTTATATAACCCAGGACATGTGAAACCTGTACGGTAAAATGGTCACGATGGACATGCTGCTGTTCACTAATCTGTTACCACAGACAACTATGTCCAGCAGCTGTATTCATTCAGCCAAGAAGCTGGCTGTCACATTTTTGTGTGAAAAGCTGGAAAACTTTAAATTAAATGAAGGGGTGTCTAGCAGTACCTGCTCATTCAGTATGAGTAGTTCATGAAGTAATGTAAAAGCTACTGCAAATGTTTAACTGCTGTCAAAGACAGCTTGGAGCAAAAGGACAGGACTTAATCTCATCTTCATACTAGATCCTAGTTCTTACATGGGGTTTGGTTTTGTTGCTTTAAGCCCTCTCCTTTATGAGACCTTGATTCACTAAGAAAAAATAGACTTAAATCTTCATAAAACAAGAATATGGAGTCCCTAAACGTATTTTGCAAGCCAAAGTGAAAGCAAGGCCTTCACATCTGCCCTGAAGGTTGAGGGTACAAGGGCAACTCTGCATCTGAATGTTCCCAGGAAAGGCTTTTCTTTCCTTTCCACTGAGTTCTTGTTACTCACCTTTGCTATTAGTCTGTTCAAATTCTCCTTCCCCATGTAGGAAGTTTGCTGGGAAAGCACAATCTCCTGTTTCTGGATGATGCTGGTCAGACTCGTTTTGCAGCTTTGATACTGCTTCAGGAGCTCCAAAACCCTCGCACACTGCTCCTGGCTATTAAAAAGAGATGCATTATTTATGGCCCAAGCATAAACCTGCAGCCTCAACCTCCTGTCTGCTTTCTTCTCCAATATTCACACACGTGGGGAATGTGACAACTACGTCTGGATGAGAGAAAAGGAGTGATGAACTGTACCAGTCTTAAATCCTGCAATAAGGTGCAATACCTGTATCCAGACAGTTTTTGGAATCAGAAATGCCCTTGACCACCATATGCCTCTGATCCACATTTAACTGTGATAAGCAGTTGTGTTGATCCTCTCCACCAGAAAGGTGAGCTCAGTCACCAGTAAACTGAAACATCACGTGCAGCAGATCCCACAACAGCCTGGATGGTGGACATCAGCCCATCCTTCAGTGGGGTATGAGAACAGGTTAATCCCACTTGTGCAAGCCATGAGAATTAACCAGAACTGTGCCAGCCCATGCAAAGCCTCTGGGCATCTTCAAAAACCATACGTGAAGCACAGATGCCCTGGGTGATCAACCATGGCCTTTCCCAGTCCCCACTCTCACAGAAAAACCAAGCTCCTTTTATTTTGCTGCAGAAGAGACTGTTTTCCCACATCCTTTTCTGTTTCTTTCAGCTTGTCTTTTCTTTTTCATTGTGCTGGGATGAAATTCAAAGCAAATACAGAAGACACACCATTCCCAGCAGCAGCCAGGTTTTTCTTCTGGATACCAATTAAGTCCAACACATCGCTGCATACCTGCTAAATGATGGGACTGTGACGTTTTAAAAATATGCAAAATTCATGAGCTTTGGCTGCAAATTTCCATGTGCAATTCTGGGCTTATTGACAGTTTATGTCATCACAATGGTAACACTGCCACTGTAGCAGTGTTTACTTTACCTTAAGGTATGGTCTAGAGCTTTTTTCTGTTGGATTTCACAAGCAAACTTCTTACTTGTACAATACTACTTTAAAATGCAGTTTTTCCTCCTTACCATTCAGCAAGCAAGAGCTTTGTATCCTCCCATAACCTCTCTGTAACTCTGCACTGCTCATTTGCTTCCTCTGCTTTCTCCTCGTCAATCTGTGGGAGCTTATTAGCAATTTCCTGCATAGGTTTCATTTCAGCAGCAGCACGATCCAATTCCTTTTCCAATTCTGTTAATGATTTTATCCTTTATTAGAAAAAAATGAAATACAGCCTTATATTAAAGTAAGCCTTTGATTTGGTTCACAAGGTAATTATTAAGTCCTCTAGAAATTCATCTGAGCTCCACATACTGTATTAAATGACATCATAAAAAGTCTAATTTGATCTTCAATTCATGTAATCTGACACAGGCCCTCAGATGAGTTATGCTGACCTCAGCACTGTGAGAAGGTAATCCAAATCCTAAAGGGCTGTTGGGTCTGTATGAACACAGTGAAATTAATTTGTGTTAAAAGGTAAGTAAAGCCCATCCACCTCACGCTGCACAGTTTCAGATTGGGTCCCCTTGCTGGGCACTGATGCACCTGATCTCCCTGTTTGACAGTTTTCTTACTGAAAACTAAGATCACAATCACCAATCTCCTATCTTTTTCTTCTTCAATGCTGCTTCAAACACACATATATAAAGGAGTTTAAAAAAATGGAGACGGCTTCTTTTTTCAGGCTGTGATGGAACAAATAAAAAATTCACAGCTTCTGTCAGTGTTCCACAGATACTTCAAATTTAAATGCTCTCCTGCAGAGGGGTCACAGGCTGACTCCACTGAAATTATGCAACTAAAAGAGCTTTTAAAAAGAGTTCACCTTTTTTGAATAGCTGGAATTGTTGGGTCCTTCAAGCCTACTTTGTTAATTCTGTCACGTAGATCTTGAATGTTTTTAAGGAGTTCACTGTTTTTTCTGGAGAAAGTCCTGTATAAGTCTTTTTCTTCTGTAAGCACCTGCTCACTTGGGTGTTCATGAACAGCAGCATTTAGCTCTTCAGATAAAGTCAGAACAAGGTTTTCACAGCAAGTCTTTCTCCCACATTCAGCATCTTCCAAACAGATATCAACAGTCTTCAGGCGTTCGTCCAAAAATTTAGCCTCTTCTGCCATACGAGAAACTTCTTGTGCAGCCTCCCTCAAAGCTTTTCCCTGTATTTCAGGTTGATCTGGGGGATCTGGGAGACATTTGATGGAAGACTGGATCTTCCTCAGTGAGGCCATAAAAGCTTCCAGATCTTTAAGGACTGTCTCACGGATCTGCATTTTATGGCTCATTTCTTCAAGCTGGTTTTGATAGTAAATCATAATTTTGCTTGCAGCTTGCAGGTCTATTGGATTAAATTCATCCCTTGCTGAACTATCTAGGTGTTCCAATTGTTTGCATACTTCAATCTGATTTAATATGGATCTCTGCAGCTCCTGAAATTGAGAAAATGACCAACCGTGTTAGCGAGTGAAAGAAAACATATATCCTGCATTCAAGCTGAAAAACAAATTATACTACCAGTAAAAAAGGATACTAAACAGGGTGGTTAAGACAGAAAACCTATTCTGGATGTCAGTGAAGGGAAGGAAAAAGAACAAAATCTTCAAATAAAATGTTATTCCACACACAGGGAATTTGATCAGCACTACAGAAAAAGCTCAAGACTCCTTCCAGCAATCAGCCACGAAGGAGAGAAAGATGATTTCCTGGGACTGAAAGCAGCAGGCTCTCACAGCAGGACATCAGTCAGAGCACAGGCAGGCCCAGAGATATTTATTACTCTGCCATCTTTTCAGTTCTTTATGCTATAGTTTTGGAGCAGACTTCCATGCATTTAAAAATCTCCTGGTGCAGCCTGCAGGCTCTCTGGTTACAGCCCTCAAAGAGCAGCGTGTTATGGTTGTGAAAGCCCAGCTGTGCAGAGAGCTGGGCAAAAATTCTGGGTCCTTGCAGCCAAAACTGGTAAGACAGAGTACACATGCTCTCTGCTCTACAGCCTGAGAGACCTAAACCCTACTTCACTGGAGAGCCAAGGGCAGACAAATGCAAACTTTCAGTTCTGTGTAGCTGTCAGTGTGCTCAGCCCAGAGGGCAAGCCCAGAATAAAACAATATTCACCCTGCCTAGTGGACCAGGGTGTGGGCACCAGATACTGATAGCAGGTGAACTAATAATTACTGCACCCACACAGAGCTTCCAAACCCATCCTGAGCTGTGCTCAGGTACTCCAGCAGATGTGACACAGGCACCTTGGACAAGCTCATGAATTAACAGAACATTATGTGTAGGACTCCACAAAGTGATGTAAGGCCAGGAGTGAACACCACAAATCTGCACCAAACAGAGCATTCCCCAATGAAATGTTAACAATGGTTTTTAAAGTAGAACCTACTGAGGGCCCCTGGCTGGCTCTACAGGACCATGATGTTTAAAACACAGGGACTAAAATGCTGTTACAGATTTTAGAAGGTTTGGGAGGTCTTGTAAGCAGTCCCAACCTCCTGAGTGAAAATCCCATGAAGTTCCCTACTTCCTAGACAGTAAAACCTATCCTAAGTTTTTGCTAGGTGTGGTCTCAGCATCTTCCCTTACCTTCAGTTCCCTATAAGCAAGGTCACTGTTCATCAGATTAAACTGCTGGATGTCCTTTTTCTTCAGCCGCTGATCCAATTCACAGAGAAGGATGGATTCATTTTCTATTGGCAAAACAATTTCCAAAGCAGTCCTCAAAGAGTTCATTCTGCAAGAAAAGTAACAAAACATGAACTGGGAAAGCAAGCAAGAAAAGACACTCAATATTTTTAAGCACAAAAAGCCACAAAAATAATGCAACTGCCTAACAGATCTAATCCTCACCCTCCTGAGGCCAAATGAGTTTTTCTTTGATTAATGAGAAAAGCAGTGTGAATCACCATGAATTTAACCAAAAGATGAAAGGAAATAACAGCAATACACGGGACTACTGCACAGTTATGTTACAAAGATCTGGCTCTGCTCTTCTTGGGGAGACTCACACTATCTGCCATGCATATATGAATGAAGGAAAATTAAGAACAGCTTAATTTTATGCAATGAAGAAGAGGTTAAAAGCGTGCAGGTATTTTCTGCAACACACACTATTCCCTTCACAACACACATAATTACTTACAATTCCTTAGCTAATATCATAAAGTGTTATTTTATACCTGGTACTTATAATATCCTGAAGTTCTTTCCACTCTCCTTGTAGCTTGTTTCTTGCCTCAGAGATAGCAGCCTGCTGCACTTCAGCCACCAGATTTTCTAAGGTAGACGAGATATTTTCCAGTTGTGTCCAACCAGAACTGATTTCACTGTCTGTTACCTAGAAGATAAGCAGTACTAATGCATTAATATGATCCTGTATTTCTCAGCGGAGAGTTTATAAAAATACAGTCACAAGAGTCTCTACAAAAACTGTGAAAACATCACTTGAAAGTAAGAGTATTCACTGCCTTTTCTCCCCTTTAAGACTCCATTTTTAGCTGCATGCAAACCTCTAGCAACTTTTCATGATGACAATTTCCATGTCAGATATATGCCTCGGCTACATTTTTTAAAAGGTTCAATAAATATGGGTCAGCCATTTTTACAACAAGAATGAAAATATCTCCACCTAGCTATGTTCAAAAGAAAAACAAATGTAGAACTGAACCAAGTTCTGAGATACTCAATAAGGCTTTGTAGTCCTTTCAAGCAAGGCCTTGAAAAATTGCAATAATCAATTTTTCAACATCAACTCTGTGCCTTTTGCTGTCGCTTTAAGGATCCCACAAACCTAACCAAGTTGTAAGTCCTGGAACAGTTCCATTCTGCACAAACACCACTTGATAGTTCAACTCTGACAGTTCCTGCAGCCCTCCCATTACACCTATTTCAGCCAGCAGATAACAAACCCAGAGCCACCAGTTTCTTCTCTCAGCAACACCTGCAAAACTCCACTGCTAAGGAGGAATGCAGTTCTGCTGAATCCTAAATCTTTGATTTCCCTTCTTCTAATAAACCTGGTTACAAGGATGCTGCTTTTCCCTTGGCAATACATGTAACAGAGAAGTGAGTGCTCTCCATGAGAAAACAACAATTTAGGCACCAGGTATATTTTTAAAAGACAAATACTTGCCTGGAGTTCAAGCAGCTTATTCTGAAGGCACAAAGTGCCTTTTATTTCATCAGTAAAGCCAGATGCTACTTTATCTCTGCTAAGCTGTAGAAGTTCCTCCAGGTTACTTCTTTGTTTGTTAAAGCTAAGGAAAGATGCAAACACTTTCAGAGAGAATATTACTTTTAATTAAATGGAACATGTCAGGGTATGGAACACACTGACCAATAGAGTACTATAAAAAAATAAGCACAGTCTATTGCAAATACGTATTTTATTTAAGTTCAAAATGAATGAAAAATGCATAAACGAGCAACATATTAAAGAGATTGCTCATATGGCTAATTTTTAAGTCTAAATGCCAGCCTGCATTCTCTAAATTCAGTGTTATGAATGTAAAAATGTCAGTTCTCTACAAAACTTGACACACTTTTTTAATTTTGCAATATTTCAAGTTATTAGTAAGGCAGATGCAGACTTTTCTAGCCCAAGAAAAGAAGTAAAACATTTACAGCTAAAAAATATTCTTGCTACAAAATGCTAATGATCAAAGCATTTAGCTACTGTAGCATTTCCTTACCAATTACAGATCAATATTCCGTAAACTGTAGTAGAAAAAGAACAGGGCTCTGCATAGCAAAAGTGCACCCTATGTTTGGTACATTCAACTAACTTGTGAATTAATTTGTCCATCATATCTTAACAACCATGCATTTTTTTCCTTTAAAAATTACCTCTCCAACAAAGTTGGTACAGCCAAATCACTGTCTTCCTCAAATTTGTTTGCACAGCTTTCTCCATTGTGGTGTTTCACATCTGGTTCCAAAACTGCATCTGCAGCAGGCCTTGAGGTCTGAGTAAAAATAAGAAGTGTGACAGTGACCTCCACATTGTTCTGTGTAAAACACAGCAAAGCCTAACAGACATCTGCGAACTCCTGAAGGAAGGAATTGCTTGATGTGTCCCAAAGGAGATGGGAGATGCCATTCACGAATACAAGATGTGTTTCAACTCAATCATGAGCCCAAAGAGCAAATTTTTGAATAGTTGCAGCCAGCTCATTCATTGTTTCCACAGATACAGACAAATGCCTCCAACTCTTCACTAGTTTTGCTCTCTCTGTCCTCTGAAAATTGTTCAGATTACTGGGACTCTATGGGGGATTTGCACTTAAACACAGTTTCCCACATGACCCTCCCATCTGAAAATGACTTTTTAGCAAAACATAATTCAAGGATGGAGAATCACATCTTCCCAGGATGCCCAGTGCTGCTGTTTGCATATTAGTTTTTAATATTTACTTAATCTACGTTCACAAGCACAATGGGATTTTGATTTCTGACCAGAGGCCCAAAGTCTTATCACAATAAAAAATGTAAGAGAAATAAACACTTTTTCCTTTTGGCAATGACCTCCTTTTGACATCAGAGCACTGTTTTCCAACAATAGGTCTGGACTTCTTACCTCCTGTACCATAAGGCTGTCAATTTGCTGAGAAGAACCAGACTCTTCTCCATTCTCAGAAGCCATAATCGAGTTCCTACAAGAACAAAATATCAAATACAAAGGAAAAAAAGAAATCCTAGCTCAAGATCCCAGCTAAATCCTTGCTCAACCGTGCAGCTGTGATGGAAGGGTAATCAAATCTTGTACCTGTTAGTTTATGAAACTTAATACTAAGTGTTTAAATGTACAGCTGCTCACAGTAATAAACATAGCTATGTACTACCAAGATACATTAGAGTATCACAAAATCTACATGTAAAAATGATTTCTATAAAGCCACAACACGCCATGACTCAGCCACCCACCCTTTCTGAGAGGACTGTCCTTTCCCAGCACGAGCCAGCAGTGCTGTGTAAGTGTCTGCCACCATTTGTTGAACCTTTTCTAGCTTTTTTTCACAGTCTGCAGTGAGTGCCTGAGTCCCTAGGACAGTTTCTTCTGATAGTCTTCCCAATGTTTTAAGGTCTTCCAAAGACTTGTTAAGTTCCTTCATGCTGCCTTTGTGGGAAAAAAAGGCCTAAACAAAGAAAAACAAGATAATAAACTCATGTTAAGTCATGAGGATATGCAATTCTTCTCATATTTTCTTTTTATACTTCCATTATCTTCTTGGATGAGTGCTCTTAAAAGTCTAAGCTGTCAGACCAAGAAACACACACTTATTTTCTCTTGGTTCTTTCTCAAATTGAGCCAAAAGTAAATGAGGATTTCTGGCAACGTGTTCCCCAGCTATATTCACAAGACTACACTGACTCTTGCTTGATTTTGAAATTCATTATGTTACTACAATTTTTAATTTTGGTCCCAAGTCTTCTTCACCCTGACATCAGATGGACATGTCCTACTGACTACAGGTAAAGTGGAATATTTTTAAAATATCAATTATTATACTTTCTAGGGTGAAATCAAGATATACCAAAAACCTGGGAAAAAATGGAAAAAGGATACCATCTACTTAACAAGGGGTTAATTCTAAGAGTCTGCAAGAACACTAATATCTGCAGTCAAAAAAGGGTAAAGAAATAACTTTGGCAGCCTCTTTGTTCTGTGTTTACATAACACAGAGCACAAGGGCCCTGTTCCACAGGCACAGGCTCCACAATGTGCCTAAAAAGGAGGAAGAAGGACAGCAAAGCATTCACAGAGGCAGAAAAGGAGTCTGTCAGGTACCTCATGCTCCTTGATGAGCCCTTTGGTTTTATCCATACTTAGGAGTTTCTTCTCTTTGCCTAACTGCTTATTGATTTTTTTTAAAGTTGCATTGAATTTCTTTTTTTCCCTTTCTACTATGAGCTGGACACAGGATACAATTTCCTGACGAACTGCCTGCAAAATACAAAACACATTGTTCCTGTGAGATGGTGAGCCAGGATTACACAGCAAGTAGAGACCTCAGAACATACTGTGACAAAAAAAAAAATGGTCTTCAAAGATGCCAGGCCTAATGAGACCAGACAGTGGATTCTCATTCCTGCATTATCTCACCTCCCATCTCCTACGAACATCATCTTCCACCACCAGTTTCTCGTGATCAGATGAGATATTTTTCAGCTGTTCAGCTGCTTTCAAAAATTTGTCAAGAACTTTATTGTCCAGAGCACTAAAAGCTTCCTGAGAAGAAAAAAAAAAAAAAAAGACATCATAATGAAAACCAAACAGAACTGAATATAACTTATTTACCTAAAAAAATGACATCAGTAGCATGTAAACCTGTGCATAAATCAATGTATTCATTGCACATACAGGCTGCATGGCCCTTGTGTGGGTGGCTACAAGGGCATGCTCCATCCCTGCTTATCTGCAAAAGGCTGCAGTATCAGTGAATGCTTTATGGAGAAAAGCAGGTGCTGCTCTTCTAACAACTTTTAGTGAAAAATTTGATACCAAAGATGAAAGATTAAGGTCGCTGAACTCTGCCTCTTCCCTAGGGAATACCCGGGGCCGTGTCCCATGGCTGTCAGCAGCTGGGTGAAAGGTCTCCATCAGCACCATGGGAACCTCCAAGGATGGCCTGGAATGAGGCTCTGTGCCCCTCCTGGCACGTGGTCACCCAGTTCTCTCTCTGCCAGCTCTGCCAGACGAGGCAACACAGACTTTTTGGGCACTTCCAGTTTCCATGCCCCTTTAAGAGATCCATATTTTGAGACAGGACCTGGATTTACCAGCTACCCTCCAGGAAAAAGAGGAGACTCAGTACTTATAATAACCTGCCCAAGAATTCAGGCATGTGACTCCTGATGGGAAGCTTAATTATTGATCAGGAAAAAAAAAAAAGGCTGTAGTTCTGAAAATGATGAGTTCTGATGGAGTGATGGAGTAATTTTAGCACGGGGCACTGAATAAACTGCCATACAGATTTATGTTCCTTCATTCAAGTTGTCTGCCAAGTTACTACAGTGCTAAATCAGAAAACTGAGAAAAGCGTTAATAGCTACCAACAAAAAAAAAAAAAAAAAGGACGGTATTTTTCTTACTTCAGACTTCCAGAGACCACAAAAACCTT
>NW_008238988.1:1148119-1185802 GCF_000691975.1 Corvus brachyrhynchos
AAAAAAAAAAAGGTCAGTATTTTTCTTACTTCAGACTTCCAGAGACCACACAGACCTTAGAAGTACTCAAACTGAGCTGGTACAGAAAACCTACCCACCTCATATCTTGAAATACATTCTTCAGGACTTAATTTTTGACTGACAAGTTGCACAGCCTTTGAAATGGAGGCCTCAAGTTCTTTCTGTGATTCTTCAAAATTGAGCAAAGCCTCCTTCTCTGAGGGTCTTTTCTCAGATTTGGACAAGATGTTGTTCAGGTCACCCATGACAGCCTTGGAAGAAACAGACTTCTTCAGAACATGCCTGAGTATCAGTAATTGCATTAAGTTATTGCTTCACAATATCACTCAAGTTTTTCAAGTTGAGATACTGATCTTGGAAATGTTCTAGATTTTGCCCTGACAAGAGTCTTGGAGACTGATTCCAATAGTATAGAACCTTTTCTATTTTACATGACTGACAAGGAGTCCCCCTTACCCCATAATGCTAAAATTAGAGATATCTCTGTGTGTATAAAGGAGTACCTCTACTTTGTCTCTGGCTTCTTTAATTCGTGCCTCCAGCCCAGTGGTGTGAGAATGCTGCTGAAACACCTGACTTGAAACATTCTGCATCAGGGATTGCAATAACTCTTCTGCTGCCACAATGTGGTCTTGGCACAAGGATCCTCTTGCAGCCAAACTCTGGTTGAACAAAAAGCATTAGAAGCTTTTACAAGTGTTTATTTGTCTTTTTGTTTAAACAAACTGAGTGAAAAAGCCAGCCTTGATCATGGATGGTCAATAATTGGCAAAGGAAAGCCTTATATTCCAGTTATGGTCAGTGTATGGCACTGTAAAATCTCTGTGTGGAGAGAAAGAAATTTGCTGCCATCCACAGGGGATTCTGTTTGCTGAAGCAATTTCTTTCTGTCAGTGCAATACCTCCTGTGCCTTTGCCACAGAGCCAATTAGATGTGTTTTTTAAATATGCTCTCCCATCCAAACAGCTTCTCAAATGAAACCACACATTTGGATATGCATCAGCTGATCATGAAGTCATCCAAAAGCAAGCATATACCAAGGCTCAGATTTTCTTGAGGTATTCAGCACTGCAAGGCAGGAAGCAGCTGGGTGTTTTGCATGCAGGAGTAGCGTGCCATGTTTGAATATTTATCATGAAAAGTCGTTATTGGAGCTGTTTTGATCTATGAATATTCAACACGTTTCTCCTGTTTGAAGTTGTCAATTAGCATTCTCCTAATTATAATCAGAGCTTTATTCTGATCTCGACCTACTGTACTGCAGGTAATGCGCGACCTGATCTCTCCTGCCCCCAGACATGGAGATACAATGCCAGCCACATTTTTGGAGGCTGTATTTCAGGGTGTCCTTTGTTACTTCATGTTTTTTTAACAAACTGGAGTCACACTGCAAAATGAGGCTTGTTTTATAAATATATGCCCATGATTACAAAAAGATGAACAGATCCTTTTCGTCTCTCACACTCCCAAATCTGTCAGCTAAACACAGTGCAAGAAGGCACAAAGCAACGGGAAACTAACACTGATTCAGGTGCAGTCATTGTAGGTAGATTAAATGAAATAAAGAGTATTTCTGTTTAATTACAGCAGTTACATAAAGGAGCTTCAATGAAACCTCCTTCTGGTGGTCATCTCCACACTGTTGGGTTATACAGGCCCTGTTGCAGAAATAGTAAAGGCAACATAAGACAGTGCTTCAGCTTCTTCACTGGAAACCCTGGCATCTTTGATCAGTCTCACCTTCACTGGCAGGTGAAGAAAATAAATCAGACTTTGTACTGAAGCTGCTGAGCTATATAAGTATTTCTTCACCTGCCATCTGGTGGGAGCTGGGGGTAATCCCAGGCAGAGAGAGATGGGAAACAACAGAGACTACTGGAATTTCTTGTCAGAAATTAATTCACGCTCTTTGTGGATATTTAGAGCAACTGCCTCTAAGCTGAGATTCCCCACATTACCCCACGTGCTGCTGAAAATACTTAGAGTATCCCAGCTTTTGATAGGTAAGCTTTGAATACAGCCAAACCTCCTCCCTGCATTGGAGGGTAGATAATAAAAGTACTGCCTGACCAGGGGAACTTCTCAATTTGACAGCTTGCAGAGCTCTAGACTGCTCCAAGTGCTGTGCTGGCCAGGAGTAATTAATATCACCTGAGAACAAGCTGCTGATCAGTGGCACCAACAGCACTTCATTGGCACCTGCTTGTCATCTGGACACACCAATGGTGGAAGATTCACTCACAGCTCATCTGGAAGCAATCCTGAGGAATAACATCAAGGCACAAGCACTATCTTGACTTTTTACCAGTGTTACAGCACAAAATCCACGTGAAGTTCTGTTTCACTGATGGTGGCTCATTTTACCGCAGCCATAAATCCGTGCTGCAAGATGAGAATCTGAGGAACAAGTATTTTAAGCAGCATTTTCACCTGCAAATGCTCCTCCATCTCAGGTTCCACAGGCCCCTCATGACCGATCTTGCTACGCAGACATCCCATCTCTGCTGCCCAGCTGTCCACCCCTCCAAGGAGCTCTTCAATTTTCTCCAGACTCCCTGGAAGCTCCGTGGTCTTTTCAGCAGCATTTGGGCTCTCTTCTCCAAGCTATAAACAAAGAGCAGGGTAAGATGTTCATTCCCATCATCTCCCCCCTGCCCTCCTCCAACACAGTCACCACTTGGGTCACTTTCCAGCTTTAGCACCCAACAGAGATCAAAGGAGAAATAAATCCCAAACATATTGGTAAATAAGCCATGTGAGGCTCAGTTCCTCAGCCCTGAGGGGAGTGGGACAGCACAACCTGTCCCCTTGTCCTTTCCTCTATAAGCAGCCACTCTGGAGAAAAACTCCTGGGCTGCAGCATCCCCCAGCCCACACCAGGGAATTGTCCAAGAGAACAGCACCTGGTGCCAGTCAAATCACAATCAGGAAGTGTGCTGAGAGTTTAATGGTACTGGCAGGCACAGGCCAGAGATCAAGCATTTGGTCTTGCCTTTTATATAAAAAATAAATATAATCATATGATAGTCATAATGTCCAAAGCAATGACAGAAAAATAACTCAGGAAGTCCTTAAGACCTTAGAAAGGCTTCTTGCACCTTACATCTGATTCCTCAATGTTTTTCCTTAAAGCATCTCTTATTAAGGGTTTTTCTAGCAAATTCTGGATTTCCCTCACCCTTTGATTGCTTCCTTTGATTTTATTGCATTCTCACTAAGCTCATCTCCTACAAAAATGTAGTAGTAATTCTTTGCCACCATTTACTGTCAGAGCAGTACCTTTAATAAATGTCAATGAAAGGCTCAACTCAGAAAATTAAGAGCTCTAATATTCCCAGGCAGAGTGAAAATGTCATTCTTGCGAAAGCATTCCAGGAAATGTAATATGTATGACATTAGGCAGGTTGTATAGGGATTTACAGCAGCCCAAAAACCTGTCAAGTGAGCTGGTAAAAAGTTGCACAACCTTAGAAATATCTATGCAGCAATAATTACTTTCTACTAGCTCAGGCACAGACTGTAAAATTTAGCACAGGCTAAATTGATTACTTCCACCTCTAGCAATGAATGAAGAGCTTTATTCTGCAATAAGATTTCCTTTTATAAGTGTTTTTGAGATTTCAATTTAAAAATTGAACCTTTTCCATCCTGTTATAATGAGAATTTAGCTGAGTCACAAAGATTAAATAATTGGATGCTGCTGTGTACTCTCTGTGCCTCAAGCTTTAAAAGTGGCAACCTTGAATTGACTGAAAGATGGATCAATCTCTGATTAGCAAGCTGATAAATCTAGAAAATATGGCTTTGAAGTTTGCATGGCAAAGAGTAATACAAACTTGTAACTCACAAAGTGTGCCTTCTTGATGAACTTTGCCCATCTCCTGTTCAGTTTCTTCAGCTCCTTGGCAATATTTGATCCAACTTGCTCTTTGCTGACTTCGATAAGATGGTTTCCTGCTTCATTTAAGGAACCGTGAATCGAATTCCTCTTTCCCAGGACCTCAGCAGGGATCTAGACAGAGGCATTGAAATCATTTAAAGCAGAACCCTGTCAAAAGTTTGTTTCCAAAATGAAAAACAGAAAAGCAACAACAGCAGCCCCTGTGAAATTTAATGCTTCCCTTTCAGGAGGCTTCCAAGTATCTCTGCTTGTCAAACAAAGAGAAATCCAGCCACGTACCTCTTTCGGATCCTCATTCCTGTTTTCTTCCAGCCACGTCTTTAATAAGTGGATGTTTTCTGTGTAATTACTCCAGGAGGACAGGACTTTCTGTAGGGTGGTATTTACATTGGAAATATACTCTTTGCACATGGAAATCTTTGACTCCACTGCCTTCAAAAGCTTGCTGATTTCTTGAGGATCTCCAGCTAGGACATGGAATAGGGATTGTTGTTATACACTTGGAAACAGAGAGGTTAATTAAATAGAAGCACTGTTTACACGGGACAGCAGATGGAATTAAAACTGGTGGCAGCACATCAGTTCAAAATAGAGCTCTTCATATCAATTTATGTGCATGAGCTTACCCAAGTCAGCACCACTTATGTTTTTCAAGTCTTCACAGATGTGAGTAGCAGTGTCCAGTTGTGTTTCAAGTTTCTTTTCTTCTATGAAATTCTGCCCAAAGTGAAAAGTAATTGATATGGGTAACACTGAATGACATAAAACTGGGTAAGAAATACACCTTGGGACACCTTCTTTCTTTTTCTTTCTTTTAATATGAGCCTACAACCTAGAGGTTAAATGTAAACTGAGCAAAGCCCACCCAGCAACTCAGCTGCACCCTTTAGTCTGAAACAGAGCTGTTCTTTTATTCTGCTTGTGCAGAGAGTAAAGTAAATAGAAATGTGAATACCTGAATGCCACTGCCTGAGCTACAGCCCTGCATGAGTCAGGGCTGCTTGTTTCAAAAAGTTACAGCCTTAGGGCAATACTGAGAAATGTCATCCACAACAAGTCAGGCAGAATTTAGTCACACTCAAAAAAGTGATGAAAGCAAAAGTTGGGTTTCCCTGCATGCATGGAAATATTGATTGCCTCGTTTCTGACACAGATCAAGATTCAACTGGGGATGGAGAGGATGAAAGAGGAAGAACTGGGAGCAGAGGAGGAGACCTGTGTGTGCACAGTGAATGAATGAGGGGCGATCCTCAGTCTCTCTCTGTCTGAGCTGATCTCACTCCAGCACTCCCCACTCCTACAAATGTCCAATCCAGCGGGCTACAAGACAACCTCCCCTGCGACTGTGACAAACCTGGGCCACCACATCACCACTCAGCCAGGACTTCACATCATGGGACCAGAAGGAAAGCCAGCAACAAGCCCTAAACTCCCTGGGAAAGCTCTATATTCTATCAGCTTGAGCAAGACCATGAACCACAACTGTAGACATAACATGATAATAAGTAGCTATGAAACCAACTGAACCAACAAACTCAGCACAGATTAACTCTGCACCACCATCTCACCACAGGGTGAGGCTGATACTGCTCAGGGAAACTACTATTTTATACAACCTGGTGTTGCCTCCTTCCACAGTTCTGAGCCTGGTGAAATTCCCACTGATTTAATTACAGATTTGCCAGTCTGAGAATCCTCTGAGAAAGTTCACTAAGGTGGAATTCACAAGGAATCCCATTAACTGGAGATGGGGAAAATCTGAAGGCATCAGCATTTTCACCTCTGCCTGTATTCCTGATGCAGTATCCTTTTGTCAGTATTTGGGGTTGGGCAACCCATCCCCTCTTAAAAGCCTTCATGTGGCATTAGTTTCATAACTTGAGTCCAGAAACTGAGCTAAGCGTAAAATGTAATAGAACAAGACAATCTTTATTCACCACGAAGAATAAGGAGGTAAAGAAGCTGGGAAAAGAAGAGGCAGAAGTGTGAATAATGGTTGGTTTTGAAGAAAGCAACTACTGAACTACCCCAGAGAGGGTTCTGTGGATTGGAGCTAGGAATGCAATACTACAGATGGCATATAAATAGTCTAGAAAGAAAGAAATCTTCACAGTAAAGACTAAAAAAGGGCAGAGAGAAAATCAGTCATGGCTTGTGTTACTTCTCCACACTGAAGAAAGAACACTCATTCATAGCAAAATGGAAGATGTTGGGGCAAGGAAAGCTTTAAGGGAAATGTACCTGCCCTTCTTTGAATAAATTCCAGATTTCACCAGGCCACCATGCTTCTACCAACTATAAGATCATCAGATGACAGACATAAGATTGAATCAAAGAGAGCTGGGAAAGAATTACCGTCAGGATGGGATTCTTGTATCTGAAACTTACATTCCAATTTTCCAGCAGTGATTCCACGGACTCTTTTGCCCCATATTTCAGGTCCCAGATATTTAGCTTTAACTTCACCTCATTGGCAATGGCTGAGCACAGTCCATAGTGGTATTCAAGGAAAGTGCTGGGGTTTGTGGAACGAATATTGTTGAATCTGCAAAGAGAAAACAGTTCCAGAAGTTTATTCAAAACCATTGGATATACCAGGCATTAATGTATAAGGATTTTATCCTAAAAAATCAGACTTACATGTATGTAAACATTTTTTTATGACAGAAATTAATTTCTAAGAGAGCAACAGTTCATTGTTTTAAAGCAGCAACAATTGAGCAGTCAATGTTGTCTGCTCAATGCATGAAAAACCTTAAATGTCAAAAAAAGGGGCCTCTGCCATCTGTATGTCAAAGCATCTCAGGTTATGGATACAGATTCACTGGTCATTTTTGAAAATATCCTCCAACAGATATTTGGGGTAGTACAAGCTATAGGCCACAGTGATTTTTAAAGGTGGAAATTAAAATTTAGAGAATCCCCACCACCAGGGAAATTTTTACATTCAAAATATTCAAGTTTCTTATCCCTAGTGGTTGTTCCCTATCCCCACTAGTAAAGGGCATGTGAAAAGGTGCTGTTAATGAGCTCCACTCTGTACACATAATTAAACATTCATTGGACCAATGAGAGATCCCTGCCTGCTCCACTTGACAGTCAGCCTGTGCTTAGGACAAAAATGCTCTTTTTCTGCAAGGCATGGATAAACTATGTGCTTTGCTCAGAACAGCAGAGCAAGAATACAGCATGAAGTAGAGGGAATTTCAGCATCACAACCTTCTTTTCATTTCCTCTAATTTTTCAGGCAAGACTAGTGGCATATTCTTCTCATCTTCATTCTTGAATGACTGAAGGGTGTCCAAGTGAGAATCAAAACAATCCATCAAGCCCTGGGGAGAACAAGACAAAGTAAGCCATTCATTTTGATCTGGAGTACTTCATCTGGCAATCTCCAAGGGGAAGAGCTATTAAGAACTAGTCAGCACAAGACAATCTTCCAGTGTCTTTACTCATAAAAGTGCAATAGAAGTATTCACTTCATCACCTTCTAAAGTGTGTATTTAGTGCAGTACTACCTGATTTCTCTTATCACTGTGCATCTACTTAAATATAAGGAACATGACTCTACACTACTCCTGCTACCAGTTTTTTCTGCACTTTCATTATCATCTTTAGGAGAAAAAAGCATCATTGTAACAGCTTCAGGATATAAAGCTGTTCTTTACTATCCCTTAGCAAAGACTGACAGCAAAACCTGTTGAATAAATCTATTAGGCCACCTGCTCCATAGTTCATTTGACTGCTCAATAAATTTGTGTCAAACACCACACTGACAGCATCTCAAATTAACCATCTGATGACCAGTGTCCCATGATTGGGGAATATTTACAGGCATGTGTCTCAGCATCAAATTCCCTACCTAGAAATAAAACATAAAATGTATTGCACAGAAGATAAGCTCATTTCTCAGTGGCATATAAAAAATATGCCAGAAGTTCATTTCTGTGTTATAAAATCCGGCACAAAGCATGTTAACTGAAATGGCTAAATCCTGGGACAGCCCTCAACCACAAAAATGGTGCACAGATTTTTACACTTCATTTTGTAATCTTAACACTGTATCAGTCAGACCGATACGAGCACTGTGGGTAATTTCCTAGATCTTAAGTAAAATTTGCATTATAAGGTACCACCTTGGCAATATGATCCCTACACAAGAGGTACTAAAAGGGGAAAAGATTCTCATCAGAATGTCTTCCCATGAAGAAATGTGGATTTGGCAGAAATTAAGCATTAATGGGTTTCCTCTTCTGAAGGAATGCGATGATTTTATCTACATGTTCAATGGGAAAAAAGAAATCCCTTAAGAAATTACATCAGTCTCTCTATCTTACTCTTAAAAATGCTTTAAGTACTTAGGTTGCACAACAAAAATTTTAGATCAAATGGCTAAAGACTGACAAAGCTGTTACCAGTTAAAAAGTCATCTCTCATATCAGGAACTGACTAGAAGCAGTACAAAAGAGTGGCGTTATCAAGACACTTTCAAGAACCCCCACTGCCCATTCCTTCAAATTTTCTTTAAGGACAGTGTCACAAAACCAGAAAACTTGTTTATAAAAAGCCCAAATATGGCGTTTAATGTCCAACCAGGCCTCAATACATCTACTCTTTCAGAACTTTCAAACTCAAAATGATGTTTAAACTATTATCTGTGCAAATATTTGAAGATCAGAATAAATAACTTGCATGGTACCAAGGTATCAAAATGTCTATCCTCGCCTTGAATGGAACTGCAGAGTAATTCAGCAAGTATTTAACTTTAAACACACAAACTTCTTGAACTATTTAACTTTAAACACACAAACTTCTTGAACTCCCTGGAATGTAACCTTGAGCTCAAGTGCTTTCCTGAATAGGTATGCATTAAGCACAGATTTAAAGATAAAGATGCAATTATCCTGTGTTATTACTTAACAAACAAACAAGTTGCAAGAACCACATAAAAAAGAACAGCATCATTTACTCATTCAGGCAGTACTCAAATTTAATCTCACCCCAGTGAAGTCTGAAACCTGCCTTATAGACCCATGCAGTTATTTAATTAAACTCATAATTCTTCAAAGGTATGTTCAGAAGAGCTTTTCATCTTCAGAAGACAAACATAGGCACACCACTTCCCAAAATGTCAATCAGTAACTTCTTAACAAGTGCTTTGCTGGGTCAAACTGAAGCAGGATTTCCTTTGTGATCAGCATACCTTAAATATTACAATTATTTCTCTGAAGACAGATATTGCTTTGAACGGGTCCTGCAAATCAGGCAAATCTTCCACCTGCAGACGTTCCACTTCCTGGAGCCAAGCCTCAATGCTATCCAGAGGGGAGGGCAACAGCTGGTCCAGCCTCACTTTCCACTCATTAATCTTTAAAAGGAAAACAAGTGGATTAAATCTCTCACTATTATTTTCTTCCCCATCCCCAAGATGCTGCCTAAGCTGGTGCTCAAGACATCCCAGGAACCCACTCCCTCATGCCTGTCACTGTTCAAAAAAAAGAGCTTCCAGTGAAGTCAGCTGCAAATCAGCCCTGTTTACCTCAAAACCAGGTTTGCTACCCACCTGTAACCTCTGCAACACCACAGAGAATCTGGCATTACTACCCTTTGCTGGTGACCATCCCAAGGTCCAGCATCAGGGAAATTTATAGTGAATTAAGTGCAAAAATAGGGGGGAAATGGAGATTAACAGCTTTCTGTCATGGGGCTGACAGGGGAACATCTCTTCCAAAAAGAGCAATTCCCAGCATGGCCCTACACATCCCCGTTTGAGCCAACACAGCCAACCTCACTGCAAAGCTCTGACCAACCAGGCCTCACTAGATCAGTATCTGTGCCACAGAAGAGAATATAGTAACACGCTTTTCCCAGTTGCATCACTGTCTGAGCCATAATTATGTCCCAAAATAAACTTTTAAGCATAAATAGGCCAAAAACTTTGATTGGAAGAATGCTCCAAGACAACCAGATGCAGGGCATTTTCCAGGGATGTTTCAGTCTTGAGGTTCAGGAGGCAGAAGGATAATACACAATCTCCTTCTGCCTCCTCTTGGGCACTGAATGCCACTCAGACTGGACTTCAGGTTCAGGGCCAATCCTCTTTTATCATTCCCAATAAAGCATCATCTCCCCACTTTTCCCAGTGTGAGTTCCTGGGCCAGTGTGAGTTCCTGGGGTCATGCTGGTAATGGGGTGAGTGAGAAATGCCTCTCACCTGAGAGATCACTTTATCCCACTCTTCCCTCATCTGCTGCTGGCCTTCACTCAGCTCAGCTTCACCTCTTTTTGATGACAACACAGGCAGAAAGGGGGTTTTCTCTTGGTTAAATGTTTCCATAAATGACATCATTTCCTAGGGATAAAATAGAAGAGTAATTCACAGAAGACGTCAGACAGGAGCTCACAGAGCCAAGTCCTGCCTTTGAACACACCGGGATGAGTTCCATAAACTTCAAAGGGTGTGATGCATGCAAAGGCAAGATAGCAAGAGGCATTCTTGTCTTCAGGCAGTATTTGGGTCTGAAATTATAGGTGCCATTCCCTAAGTCTGTATTTAACATAATGTCAGTGCAGTCAGAACACAGTTCTCCCCTCCCAACAAGAGAAAGGGAAAATTCCTCCTCTCACAGTTCCCCATGGGCCATTTTATCACAAACTCTGGCTGCAACATAAGCCAAAGGAAATGTTACTTCAGCACAACCTATAGCCAGCAATTCAACTATTCCTTTACAACATCAGCTGGGTAAAACCTACTGTTGTAATTAGCACAGAAATAGCAAAGGTAACTCTGTGAAGGGCCTATGTGCTTGAATCTTGTCCAACTCTTCAACATGAATTAAGACATTACTTGACTCTTTCCAAAAACTCTGCTCAAAAACGAAATAGCCTCTTTTTCGTAACAGAAAGAATTTTATCCTACCTTTCCTTCAATCATATGAGGGCATTTAACAACTTCATTGTCAGATTCCCAACTTTTGTTTAAAAGCTTACTTAACACTTCACTTCAGGCAATGAAGATCAAAAATATTCACAGAAGCAGATTCTTTTCACAGATGCAGTTAAATATAAAATGCAACTTACTTTGTACTTCTGGTAATATGTTTCATTCTCTGTTTCCATCAGCAGCTTTGCTAACTTCTTCTCCTGTGCAGCCAACCAGCCCATGGCCTCTCTTACTTTTTCCTGGTAATCAGAGCAGAAAATTTCATTTTTCCATTTCACATTGTGCCATAAAATAACACTCACTGAGCATATGATAAAGTCCATTCAAAGCTATTGAAAAACAAGTAATTCCTGGGGACCCTGATGAATTTTGAGTCAGGCACTATTACATAGCAGGGACAAAGTTTTAAATCGGGCACCTGGATATATGAAGGTATCAAGAGAAGACCTGACTGCAGTTCTTCTGAAGGGAGAGTATCAGTATGGAGGTATGTGAATAACCAATTAAACTCTCATAAGAGAGCATAGAGAAGGTCAGTGTTATCTGTGAGTGGTAACTTCTGTCCACTTTAAACGTCAGCTACTACACTTAAAGCTGGTTGTTCTGGGCATTTGCAAATCTGTCTGCCTCTTCTTTCATATTTACACAGACTTCAGAGAACACATGAAAACCACCAAGCTTGAAAATGTCCTCTGTAATAGTTAAATGAAAAACAAAACAACCCGAACAGCAACTCCACCTGTATGATCAATCAAAAACCTGTAACATGGAGTTTTTTCTACCACACAGGAGCAACAGAAAGTTCAAGCCAATTCAGTCTTGTCAGCCGCAGAATCAGAGGATCTACTACATCTACTGACTCAGATGTAAACTGGGCAAAGCAAGCACATTCATTTGAAAATGCCTCAGTGATAACATGTCATACCTGCATGTCTTCTTCAGACTCAGGCAAATTCTTGGAGTATTGCAAAAACTGAGCCACGTAAGTCATGATTGATTTTTCATCCGGATTCACAATGTCAACATCTACGAGAGCCAATACACCATTTACATAATTATGCAGCCTTCTAGGCCTGATCACATAATTACACACTATGCTGCAGTTATTAAAACACATTACCATAAACATGTTTATTTTGCAACAGCTTGCTTAACATGCCATTGACAGAAATTAATATGTAATGAGCATTTTTTTTCCTTGGGAATATTTTAATAGAACGTGATTAACTAATGAAAAAGTTTCTCCCATGAACAGGAAGGTTTCATATCCTTTCTTCTGCATATTGCTCCTGCAATTGCTGCCAATTCAAAAATTCTACAGTCCCTAAGTACAGCTGATGTTATAAAATAAAGAACCTCAGGTCTGAGCATCACAGCAAACATCAGTGTTCCATTTCAAACTTAAGCACAGTCTTAGGGATGATCTTAATCTCACTCCTAATAACCAAGATTTTTAAAAAGCTGATCATTTACCTTCAGGCTCCAGAAGCCGTGGGATATTCAGCTCCAGTTCTGCAATTCTGAAAGCCTCTTTCAGGTTTTCTTTATTGCTTCTGGCTTTTGCCTTCTCCAGGTCAACCAGACCTGGCCTCAAGGTTTGGATAATGGCTAAAAAAGCCAGTCCACTTCGCCAGCTGGACTTGAAATCAGTGACACTGACAGAGCCATGCCTGTCCCAGAAATGAGTGGAAACAAAATGTTAGGCCATCGAAAGAAACAGGCTGTAAGCACAAATTTAGAAACAGAATATAAATTCAGTAAAATGGAGTATGAACCAAATCCAAAAGAACCTTGCCTGTGAACATCTGCACAAGTCAGACAACACCACAGCCAGCACTACCAATCGCTACAATTACATATTTTTACACTAGTTTTACAACATGACTCTATTTCTTTTTGTCTTCTACTGCATTCTGAAGATAAAACTTTGCTGATCCAAATCCTTTCTAATATCACCTTTGTGCTCAACATCTATGCATTCTGTAGAGTGGAAAAGCAACAAGAAAAGCACTGCAGAACATGTAATTGTCTGCAAGGACACCAAGAACTGGCATTTTAGAAAATCCAAATCTTGAAAGTGATGTATTAGTGCAGGAGAAAGTATTTCTTTTTCTCTTAATTAGCTTAGTGTCTTTAAATCATCTTTTATTAATGTTCACAGCCTGAAGAGTGCTGGGAGGTGCCCAGTCATGGAGGTCACAGTGACTTCTGGGACAACTTTCCAAAAGCAGCCTTTATGTTATGAGTATGTTACAGCATGGAAAAGATGTGGGGTTTCAGGTGTCCAAATTTAATCACAAAACAGTGGGCCAAGTCTTACAAGATTTGTTCCTTTACCAAAAACTATAGGATTCACCGGCAACAAAATAATTCAACATAATGACAGTGCAGAAATGATACTGCAAACCAGACAGCAATATTGCTGAAAAACAGGCAAAGAAGGAGGAAAATTACATGGACAAAGAGCTGTTTTTGATGTGCCAATTAATCTTCTTGTGATAAAACACAGCTACAAGGCAAACCTCAGTGCCATTCTACTGGCAGAAAGTGTCTGATGTGCTGATGAAGGCCTTTATCTCCCACTAATAACATGGAATATTAGTAGGATTTTATTAGAACATAAAACAACCAAAGAGCTGTGGAGAAAGAGCTGACATTACTGTAAAGCATATTTGAAAGATCCTGGAGTGAAGCAGCAGCCCTCGAAGAAAATGTAAATATCTCTATCTCCTCTAGATTGTGTGCTGTGAACACCCCCACAGAAAGCAGCAGTGCTATCTGTACATCAAGCATTTGGATACATCTTGTTAGAATTAGGGACTAGGATCACCAGGATCAGGATCCTTCTTGGGGATCACACAGTGTTTTGACAGAAAAGTATGAGTTGTGGGAATCACAGAAATCCTACATTTTCCATTAAAAAAAAAAAATTAAGAAAATCCTTGAAACTTTGTTAATCAGTGCCAGCCATGAGGATTAAAACACGCAAATCATGTAAACATTCCACTATGCTTATCACACAGGAGCCCCTAAAAAAGAAAAGCCAAACAGCTCAGATTACACTGTTGTACTTAATTAGTAAGATGAACTTCGCTTTATCATATTTAAAGGGCTCACGTCAAAACATTTAGGGCTGATTGATGCTAAAAGTACTGGTAACCACAAGTGAAATTTAAAGGATTTTCTGCTAAGCTTTCACGAAGTAATGTTAAAAAACAGGGGAAAATACCACCACATTTAGAGGAAAGCAGTAATACAAAGTGTAGCATGCTAATTCTAAGTCTTGGATGGAACTTACAGCGAACACTGTTCTTTTGCCCACAGCAAAAGAGCCTTTGTAGCAGACATCTTCCACCGTTCCTTAATTTTAGCACTTTTTTTAGCTGATCTGCTTGCCTTTGGAGAGGAGTCAACAGCACTTGAACAATCCAGTGAAGGCTGATTGTAAGTACAGGCAAGTGTCCTGGCCAGTTCTTCAATCTATCAGAGGAGATGGGAGACTTATTGAGGCTTCAGTGAAAGATTACCAAGGCATCAGCGGCAGAACACCACAGAGAATTAGACAGGACTCAATCACAGCTGTAACAGTAGCTTTCCTGTCCCCCCCATATCAAATCAAGCTTTTTTATCTGCACAATCTGAACTATTTCATGCTGAATTCCCATCTTTAGGCAATTTTTTGGCAGGATATATTTACCCAAAGACCTCTGTGTTGCACTGTGGGTACCAGCAATGACATCAAGGGACCTTCTGATTCAATTTCTACTCTAACCAGTGACAGTAGCCCATGGCAGCTCTGTTTTCTGCTGTTAAGAGTGCCCCATAAGGCATGCTCAGAGTTTGCCTGCTCACTCAGGGTGCAGGAAAACCTACTTGATAGGCCTCAGAGATCTCCACTGCGTTAGAGATGCTCGGTTTAGGTACAAAGGTAAGTGCACAGGCCTTGTGCAGCACAAGAGTATTTGGCATCAAAGTACCTCTACCATGAAAAACATGGGCTCGATGCTGTTGGAAAACTTTGCTTCTTAGTGCTCTCCTGAGCCCCAGCCACCAGTTCATCCCAGTACACCGATGTTAATTCACTGCTGGGCTCTCCCTAGAAGCCAGTTTGGCTCCAGCATCCTCTGCAGCCCTACAACATGATTACATTGAGGCCCTGTGCTTTCACACCTCCCCATAACCTCATGCCACACAAGATGCACACTCTTATTGTATAAAAAACATGACTATGACACCTTCGTGTTATTTCAGGCACTGGTACTGAAAAAAAAAAATACAAGAACTGAACATTGTAAGCACAGTCAACAGGGAGGAGTGGGGCTGCCTCTGAGGGAGATGGATGAGCCACTTCACACTATCTGCTCTTTTTGGAGCTTAATCATTACAGACCTTAGACAAGCAAAATTTAGCCTATTTTTTAACTGGTTACTTCAAAAAACAAATCTCAGTATCATTCCTTCCTACCATTTGCAGCTAGATACTGTTCATCACTGCACTGGTGCATCTCCTCCTTGACCTGTCACTTCCACATGTCAGAAAATTATCTTTTGCTTTGCACTAATTCATCTCATTTGGCAATGACATAAGCCAACACATTTTTTGTGCTTTTCCCCTCTACTAAATCTCTCTTACATCGCTGAAATACTTACATGGAAATGAAATATAATGGTCCAGATTAGGCCAAGCACAATGGAAGGTTTTCCTTCGATAATGTCAGCTACATGAATATTTATGAGCTTCAGCTAAGGAGGAAAAAAAAGGGATCATTGTTAACAAAGAAAATGTTCCACCAGCTAAACTGGCTTTAGTTGTGAATTTTGACATTAATACTCACTGATCTGCTCTTTAAAAATGTCAAAGCATTTTCTATATTACTTCTACACTGGAAAGTATTAAATCCTTTTTCCCGTGGCTGCAAAGCAAAAAAAAAAAACCAGGTTATATCTTCAACCATAAGAATTAATTTTATTCTATATTTTGATAAGGGAAGTCCTGCAAAGATTCATAAATTACTTTGGATCAACTTACTTCTATGTGTTTCAGACTCAATGGTATAAAAATAAGTCACTTGAAACTAACTCTGTGACTCCAGAGGGATGATTCATATGGTTGCAGTTAAGCATATCCAGAAATCTTTGCTGGACTTGACAAAGGACTGAGGTAATATTTTTATTACTCTGTCTTACCAGATGTTGACCTGAAAGCACTTCCAACAGATCCAGAAGCAAATGTCCTTGCTGTATGTCTGTATACAGGTCTGAGACAACATAAGGAGGGGTATGCTGCAAGATAAATTTCAATCTTTTGTCATTTTGAATTCAACACACTACAAAACATCACAGATTACTCTGCTGTTAAATAATATTTAGCATCCTTTATTTTTTTTCATTAAGCTGCAATAAAAATCCTGCATCTAAACACCCACATCCTGTTTCTTCGAATCCATTACTTTGTTTGTATCTTATTCCCCTTTGTCCTGCCTCTGTGTTTTATAAGGGTAATTTTAGGCCTCACTTCCAAGCATTCATATTTTTCAAGGAGGTCTGTGGCGAAAGAAAAAAAAATTAAAGAAACGGAAAGCTAAACATGGCAGTTAATTCGTATTTTGAGATCTTAATATTAAGTACAAATTTGAGCATAGAGCTGCATAACTAAACTTCTTTTCCCCCACACAACACAAACTTATGATAAGTTCAGCAGCTTCTGCTCAAGGAGAGAACAAAACAGGATTTTTTTTTTTTTTTTTTTACCTGAGCAAGTCAGAGCCCCAGCACATGCTGCAGGAGCTGTTTTCTGAATGCTTAAATAGCACCTACACTACTGTGTGGTTTGTCTTAATACTTACCAGTCATGCAGGTCATCTCATTAAACTTATGTTCTTGGATTGCATAATAGAATGACACTTACCTAATCACAGTAAAACCAGTTGTAAACTCAGAAACTCATAAAACCCTGAGACATGTGCCTCAATCCACCACAAGTTTTACCACATGAGTAAGGAAGTGTGGTATCTACACACAAACCACCTCATACAAATGTCCTTGGACATGCCCCAATACAGTGCTGCTGTAACTAAACAAATGCTTCTCGGGGCTACTTTTTACATCCAGTGCCTAAAAAAAAGGTGTAGTAATTTGGTTTATTCCTAAAAAATTTAATCTCTAAGCAGCATATCTGAATCAGAAAGGCAAAAGGCATGTCTTTGCTAAAGAATCCCCTATTTACCTTTGCCAATATTGAATTTATCCAACTAGTGAAGGTTTTCTTCTGTGTAAACTCTCGCTGGACTAGGAAATAAAAACAAAAAAGAAAAGAAAGTTAATGGAAAAAATGATCAGGTTTTATTCCTCTTTCTCAAAAAGACACATGGCATCCACCTCAAACCCAAGGTCTGTTCTTCCAGGTATTAAGTTACTATTTAATATCAGTTTTTCTCAACTCTTGTTTTAGAGCTGATATTTTCTTGCTTGCAGAGTTGATACTGCAAAGACCTCTACAACCATCAAGCATAACCTACAGGATGAAGAGAATAACTAATGAAGGTTTTCTCAGAAGATCAGCAAATACAAAGAGCGGGATGAACACATTATTCTACAGAGAAATATGTCTACAACTGCTCTGTTCATTTGTAAATGTTCCTTCAAGGACTCAGGGCCATCATCAGTACAAGACACATCGTGAAATTCAGGAAAAGCCAAAATCCATTAAGTTGGATGCAGGCTGGAGTTAGGGGATAAATGCACATCTGTAGGTGAAGCCACACAATGAGAAATCTTTGCTAAGTGAAGGGCTGGAGAGAGTTATGAGGCTGTCATGGGGAAATACACCCTCTAACAGCATCCTTTCCACTGGTGGGCCCTCCCTGGGGTGTACAGACAATTAATCCAGCCAAAAAGGAGCACCCATGGTCTTAATACCAGCAAGAGGAAGAAGGAAGTGCTTGAACTTGTGCTGCAGCAAAAAACAGTGAAATGGGACTCAAAGCATGACCCAGTGACACAGAGATCCAGCTCTGCACCAGGGGCCCTCATGGTGCCACACAGTGAGCAACTACCAGCAGCTGTGCAGGGGGACAGGGAGCTGGTTAAGCCCATGTTTTAAAAACCAGAGTATTTAGACTGTTTCTCACACCTGCCTGTGGGCAGCAGAGATGGAGAAAAGTCCAGTTCCCCCAGAAGCTGAAGCAGAGGGTAAGCAGCAGAGCTGGACCAGACCAGCTCCCCAGACCCAGCCCTGCCAGGGGCAGTGTTATCACCTCACTGCCCAGCCCATGTTCCCTCCCAAAAAAACACTCCATGTCCAAGCCACACCACAAAACCCTACATCCTTAGGGGCTGGATGTCTGTACACAGATCTGAGGTGACAGAGGTGCTGGCCCCTGAGATGATGGGATCGCATCTGCCACCAGCAGCCATCCCAAAGGCTCATGAGAGCCAGCCTGAATACAAACTCCTTTTTAACACCCTTTCCATAGCAGCCTTGACTGCAAGCATTGGGGCTGGCTTCCCAGAATAAGCTTGCATGGAGAAACAAATCTGGGAGACAGGGTGGGAATAGACCATCTCTTCTGCCTCTCAAAGTGTGTTCTTGCTCAAAAGATTAATTGAAGGTTTGACACTGTAAGGCAAGTGCAATACTTCTCAGCAATAGATATGTATGTTTTGGTAGGCTGGGCAGGATGAAGGATACCAAAAATACCAAGCCCTTGGGGGGAAAAAAAAAAAAAGTTGACTGTTCTGCCCATGAAAATGAAAATGCCACTCACAGGAAAATGTCCCACACTTTACTACACTCTTGGAATCTGCAAACACAAACCCCAGTCATGGGGTCTTTTCATGATCCAAGACAGCCCAAAGGAGTTGCTGCAGAGCTTCATCAGCTCATGAAACACAGAAATTCACTTGAGGATAACCCTGGCTCCTGCTCCTCACCCCATAGGCTGCCTTCTGCCTCACTGGGCGGGTGAGCAGCAATAAAAACATTCATGTTACGTGCTTGAGCACTGCTTTGCATCCTGTAGTGAAGGCGTCTTTCAACAGCCCTCCTCTAATCTGCAACACCACCATCCTGCCAGAGCATGAAGCAATTGGCTTCCCCTGCTTGCTGGATCGTTTTAGGATTCTTTCTAAGCACCACAAAGATTGCCCTCAAACGGTAAGATAAGTGCAATCTTAAAGGCATGGACAAAAGCGACAGGACAAAATCAGGTCTTGTCGGAAAACAAAGTTAAGCACAAACATGCCACACAGCCCCAACAACGCTGCAATGCTCACAAGGAGGACAAAAATAGCATAGGGATACTGGCTTCATGTTAGCACAGGAGCCAGCCACACCCTTCAGCTGAACACCATGTGGGAGCCATTCCAATTACTCAACGAGTAATTATTGAGTAGCTGCGCTCAATTTTATCAGGCAGGCAAGGCTGGCAGCGCTAGCACTTGAAAAGGGATAGAGAGCAAATATTGACTACTCTGCCTGACGCCAGTGACTCCTGCAGCTGCAGCTCTTGCCAAACACACACTGCTGCTGCTGATTTGAAGAACTTGCATTTGGGGTTGGTTACAGATGGTTAGGATGAGACACTTGGCCTTGTTTTGGTTAACAGCCATATTAACATGCTCCATTATGCAATAGGGGCCAGATACTGCAAGTGTTGATTCACGTGGGCAGCTCTCAGGAAAATGTCTCACCTGGTGAAAGTACAAGGTGGTTATTCCACTGCACACACCTAAAAGCATCTTAAACCCTCCACAAGCTACCTAACACAACCCACTGGGCTGCCTTCCAAGCAGCTGCTGCCTCAGCTGCAATGTGCCTTATTTTCTTACCCAAACAAATAATAATAATAGAATCTCCCCCTGAACTAGTAACAGAACTCCATGCTTGCCAGCATTCCCCCAGCTTGTAGTGAAGCAGTCGGTGTTTCCACGCAGGCCACCCCACACACACTCAGTACAGATGTGCTCCTGGCACCGTGGCAGGAGGTTGGATTGCAATTTTCAGGCTGTGTTTTCCCTCCCAGCTCCCCTCTGACACTGCTGCTGCTCAGAGGCGCTAATGATTTAATCAAGCTCTCCAATTCTTATCTCTACCACGTGGTTAATTAATACGGATTTTTATTTTTATGAAGGTGAATGGATTCTTTGTTAGGCCTTTTTGTAGCACTCTAACTGACCTTGCCCTAGTTTTCAAAATGTCACTGACCTAGAATAAAAAAGCTATAAAAAAAACCCAAACCCTGATCATTCTCTTTACTTTGGGTCAAAACTCACTAAGCTAAAAAGTGGATCTGACAGAACAGAATAAGAACCTGGGAATCTGAAAATACCCAAAATCTATCATATTTCACCCTGTGTTAACAACTCTTCAGGAAGGAATAACACGTACAAGCAACGTGTCACGTAGGATAGCTAAAAATCAATACACACTGCTGGACAATGACTGTTTTATTCAGTAATGAGCTACCAACAAGTGCTACAAACCAGGCTGATCATTAGGAACACAGGGACATGGCAGGGACCACGTGAGTGCTGAACTCTCCCAGGAGGGAGAGGAGAGCAGCAGCACTGCCAGCCACTGTTTTGCTCTCAGCCCTCCTTTAACTGATGCAGGAAAAAAAAAGACTTAAAATTGGTCTCCTCTTCCCTGCTGCCTTTCGTGCCTCCCTTCCTGAGGTGGGGGAATGGCAGCTCCAAGGAAAGAACCATCTCCTCCTTTGGCAGGGAGCTGGGGGAAGCAAATAATTGCAGAACAGATGTAGCCTGTCCTTCCACACTCATCAAACCCTGTCACCAAACAGCAAAGAGGATTTCTTCTATCACAAGGACTTGCATATCACTGCTAGTGAACAATTTACAACTGTAAGACTTCTTTTTAAAAAATAATTTTAAGCAATCACTTTAAATTAATGAGCACAAGCCTGCCTCATCTCTGCTTCACCAGGAGGAATTACCTCTTGTGTATGATATTTTTATATCTTCCTTTCACTGAGGTCAGCTGAGGCTATGTCTACAGCAGCGTGCAGGGAGCTCATCAGGAACAGATCAAGAGAGCTGGTGTTCATAATGCAGTGTATCCACCACACGTGCAGGGACAAACGTTGTGTTGGGCTAACTCTAGCCCCAGTGCCCACAGACAGCCACAGCACCTTCTCTTCTTCAGTTTCATTCCGAACAACCATTTCCACACTCCCTGATTCCCCAGCAAAATGAACCAAAGGATGGGTAGCAGGGATAACAGGGAGAGCTTCTTCAAGACAGCACTGCTGGTATGAACTAATACACCAAGCAAGTACATTCTTTAAATGACTGGAACCATCAGAAGAACAATTAAATACTTGCCAATCCAGGGAGAGAGTGAGCAATTAACCACCAAGCCCTCTGTACAGTCCCTTCCCTTCCACCCAGCAACAGTTTCATATTCTGCAGACAGGAAAGCAGGGAAAAGACTTATTTCCAGCATTTATGTTCAGCAACATGGTGTTAAGCAATTAAAAATAAACACAGAATTTTTTGTCAAGATTGAGAAGTTTACCCAAAGCCCAATGAAGATGAAGAAAATACCTCTACAAGCAGGTATGGGTCTTTTCAAATCCAAATATTGTATAAATATTAACTAAATCACTACTACCACATCAGTGAAGCAAGTGGAAACTTTTCTACACTACTCCTTTCAACCTCCTTTTCCTTTTGAAAGCAAATTGTCCAATTTACCGCAAGTGCTGCTAACTCAGGAAGTGTGCTCACACCAGGCTTTGCCCTCTTGGTTTTCTTAAACCCTTTTGCTGTTCTTGTTGTCAGGATGCTGGAGCAGCCCTGCTCTGCATCACCACTGTCTTTACTGCCACCACAACGTGATGTTTAGTGCTCAGGGGCATAGGCAGGCTGCAGACTAAATTCTTCAAGGTACCAAGTCACATCATTTAGATATAAACATACTTTTCAAGATAAACACTTAAGTGGCTTTTCTAACATTTTAAAGAACATCCACAGTGAAGCAGGGATCTGACTCTAGTGGCCTCCAGTGCCCTTTACAGGTGCCTCAGGAGCCATCCACTCCTTTGGCATTTTAATGCCAGTTTTTAACCAGTTATGCACCAGGTAATGCCTTTAACAAATTGAAATTTACCTAGCAGGGAACACTTTTATGCAACTATCCAATCTGTTTTTTACATTAGGCATGTGAAGCAGACAAAAATACCCATGACTGAATGTTTTCAAGGCAGTGTCACGTGCCAGTTGCCTCTCCAGTGCCATCAGCCCTGTCACATGCCACGAAGCTGTGCAGTATGGGGAACTGTAGTTCCCTCACCCGGGCAGCATAAACCAGGAATAAATTTCTGTGCAGCTCCTATGGGAGCTTTTCAATTTGTAAAAGTCACCCTTGTAAAATCGTAATAAACATTTAATGGGCTTTTTTTAATCGTTCTAGTTAAAGAAAAAAAAAGTGTAGCTGTAATAAGCAAGTGGACCCATCAGATGAGACATACAATTAAAACAAAAAAAAAAGCTGGGTAAGAATTATTAATCTACCTGACCTCTGGATGAATTAAGAGGATCTCGAAATCTCCCTTTACTCAGATGAGTACAATCTACTACAAGCTGCACAACAAAACCTATCCATACACATCTCCATATTTTCAATTTCACTTGAAGAGAAATCATTCATAAAGCATTAGACATAACTGCATGAAAATAGTATCATTCATTTTTATCACTAAACTCTCTTTAAAAACAGTTTTGTTCAAAAACTCTCTTCAGTTTTAGCAACCACATTCCTATATTATCATCCTTTGGGTTACAGTTATAAAGAGTAACACACATGCACATTAATAAGTGGAGCCAAAAATTAGGACCCCTGCAGTTAATTAAACAGTGAAAGAGTAAGTACATACCCCAAACTCCAAGAGCTAAAACACTCTCTTGTGTTTGAATTAGCTCAGCAAGCATGAAAAGAAAAGGGAAAACAGTTCTGCACAGGCTTGGTGGGAAGTGCCACACACAGGGTCTGTTTGCTATCCTAGGGAAGACAGGGGAAAGATTTGTGCATGGGACAGAAAACAGAGGTTGAATCCTCCCACAGTTAAAGAGATTTGTGTTCCAAAAGCAAAAAATAACCCGCTCTAGAGTGCCACAAACCCTGCAGAGTTCCTGCTGCAGCCACCCATCCGCGAGCAGCCACGCATTCCCCTCGCCGCAATCCTGCACTCCTGCTCAGCAGCAAAGCATGATTCCATCTCCAACTGCTCCCAAAGCACTGCCAGGAGGCCCTTCTCTTACCAAGGAGGTGACATGCCTCCTCATCTGAAGTAGCTAAAGGCAATTTTGGATGTTGACTGTGCCTCTTCAATTCACAGAAGGATGAGCAGCAGGCTGGACCTCTCTCTGGGGCCAGCCCATAACGCAGTGATGGGAGGGAGACACGGGAGGAGGAGACATACAACAGGGATCCTGCTTTATTCCTCCCATGCTCATTGCCAGCCAAGCCCTGAGCTCCTGCCTGCTCCATCCTACACCAAAACTGACTTCAGGTTTCAAAGATGGTCCGTAGTGCAATGGAGCATCTCCCTGTCAAGCATCCTCTGTTCACCAAGATGTTTGCAGATCGCCTGGCAGGAGAAACCCTTTCCTTAAGTATTCCCCCACTGGTCATAACTGTAATAGGTCCAGCTCCAGGCTTTTCACCTGCACTTTTACATAGCTGTGCAAGGACACAAAGCAATCCTGCAGCTGCTGTAAGTTGTGCTGCATCAGAAAACTGGGAAGAAGCAGAGAGGTGCTGAAGGAAAGGACACAGATAATGCCGACCTTAATCTGATTAACTGTAACATCTGGGACAGAGGGAAGGAGAAAAAGAAAATAAAAGAAGCCTGCCCAATTCCTGACATCATGCATTTTCATAGCAATTTCCACTTTCTTGGCAGGGAGGGAAGGGGTAACTATTACTCTCATCTGGATATCAGCCTGAAAACTGGTAAAGGTTAAAGCGCAATACATAACTCTGAAAAGATCCATATATAAGGGTTTATATTCTTGCAGCTCTTTACTTCAGCCTCATGATTTTGTGACTAGCTTTACCATTTGAAAATGCCTGGAGATGGGGGCATTAGAAAACATACTGCTTTCATTTCTTCACCTATTTTCTTCATGTTTTTCAAGCTCCATTAAGTCTCCTTAAAGTAATCAGCTGACAAGAAAGATGTACTGAGGACAAAGTTACATTTTTACCTATTTTCCAGTGAATGTCTTTATGGCATCTTCTAAGCCAAACGCTTTTAAGGAAAATCAGTGTTCACCCTCAAACACTCTTCTACCAAAATACCCACTAATAAGCTTTTACACTACTAACCAACTAGCCATAAATTAATAGGAATTCTATAATAATTAGAGCTACTAAGTAGTAAACTCTTCACTAATTACCTAAAGGAGATTGTTCTTTCCCTCTTTTTTCCTTCTTTTTCTTCCCAAAAGTGCTATCCTTGCAGAAGTCTGTAACTTAAATAACAGTCAAACGTACCTAAAATAACATACCTATGCATGGCCGGGAAGGAAAAACAAATAAAGCTAATGATTTTGTTACATTTTTAGGCATAAACGTCACAAAATTATATGACCAAACCAATTGACACATTAAGTTGATCTTGCCCTAATTAACAAGACTGGACAAGTGCTCTATCCCCACGGGATGCCTTTCAGGAATAATGGAAGACTGGATCACAAAGAACTGAAAAGTAGATCAAAATATATCTAGACTACATCCAGACTAGATCTCACTCTTGCTTTTTCCTTGTGCACCATTTATGCATGTCTCCCATTATGCTGTGTATTATGCAATGCTGGACATATTCTTTGAAGCTATATCCCAGCAATTTGAAAAAGGAGATCGTAACAAGTTCTACATCCATCTGCAGTCACACAAAATGTAAGCTGCTTTTCTGATAGTTATAAGCAGCTATTCCTTGAATCTGAAATTTCTCTAACACTTCCCCAGGTGGGCCTCAAGATTTAAAGCAATCAATGTCACTGGCTGCTTCGCAAATCTCATCTTGAGATTCCTGTTAATGGAAAAACCTGTTTCCTTGAGTGACCCTATTCTTCTTATTTGACCTTTGCTACCACAGATCTGTGAGCAGAGCTGCTAATGGTCCCTACATGTCATATCAGGGAGCGTGTCTTTGGTGCTTCCTCACAGCTGTATTGCCATTTCCTTGTTTGACCCTGAGCAGACGCTGCAGCGCCACAGCTCTTACACAAAACGTGTCAGTACCATTTGTTGTGTCTTCAATCATTACAAAAAATTGCTCATGTCACTTCTACGGGATGTCTCCGGATGTTTTACAACAGCCAGGCACAGGCAGCTTGGGCACAAGATTTGCAGTGTGCTCATTTCAGCATAATCTGAGAGCTCCATTTATTACAGCAAAGAAATACAGTCATTTCAATTTTACTAAGCAGGGCTCCTTCAATGAGATAGACCAAAAAGCTCAATTGTTATTCAACACAAACACCAATCTGACTTTCCAGAAAAAAAAAATAATTTGAAAGTAAAACTCTGTCCTAAAATGGCATGTAACTTTAAATCTGCCTTAAAGCTAGAGTGTTTTCCAAATCTGTTTCACAACAACAGCCACCTCAGCCTTTCTACCCAAGGCTGTTTGACTGGCACAACAAATGTGTGTCTGACAAGCTGTGCTTGGTGCAAAAGTCAGACTAGCTCCTGTCTGCTACAAGTTTTTGCTTGTTCTCCTGAAAATGCAATACTGAAGCAAAACGGAAGAAAATTCACCATTAAAGATGCTCGGCTTTGGACCACTATTAACCCTCACTCGTCAAAACACATTGCTTCAACGACAGTATTAGTGCAAATATGGATCACAGAAGCAACTTGGCAGAATATTCTTTTGCACCATCTGTTTTCAACATATTTGCTTTCAACCAAGAAACCATAGAAATTTCATTGCAAGGGAGTTAAAAGGAAATAGCTCTGTGGAAACACAAGTTAGCCCATCCATTCTAGAATAACCAGGCTTAGTCTAAACACATCAAAACCAAGCTTTTCAGCAGGGCTAGTCCTGCTGCCTGGACTAGACTCCTTGATAGCCTCCATAAATATGTTCAGAGCAAAGTCAACCTTCACAGAAAATTCTTATAGAAGGAAATTCAACATGTGAGTAAGGAAAATCTGAAAGTTCTGACAGGCCAGGTCAGATGCACTCATCATCATTTAACTGTCCAGGTAGATGCCATTAAACTGAAACAAGTAAAAATCAGCTAGTGAGTGCTTCCTTAAGGAATTATAATTCGTGACAAGTAAAGATGAAAGATTCTGACCCATAAGAAATTTGTTTAGAAGCCACAAAACTTGCAGGGGACATAGCAGTAAGAACAGAAAACCAAATAAAATAGAATAAAATAGTACTCTAGTCAATAGCTTCATTAAGACAGCTCAATGCAATCACTTAATTGTCAGCAAGCTGAAAACAAGGAAACTAATGAACTGGCCTGTTTTCATGCTGGTGGTTCCTTCCAGAACAGTTTACAAGAACATGTATTCTGAGTAACAAAGCATAAGAACCAGTGAGCACATCGGCACCAAAAAAGGCAACTGATCTGAAAATATCACGGGAAAGTACTACAAGAGCTTATCTTTCATTTCCCTGCTGAAACCTCTCTCATGAAACATAGAAACATCTGCAAAGAAGCACAGACATGAACTAACTACACTCACCAGAACACAAGTTTAAACAGGTTGTTCAGAATTCCTTTCAACTTATATACACAGCCACAGATTTTTGACAAAAATCTCAATTAAAAAGGCACAAAAAGCTTCAATGACTTACCTTGCAGCGTTAGATGGAGATCATCTATTTCAGAGGAAGCCTGCTCCTCTGTTGATGCAGATGATTGCTGTGATGCCATATTGAATTCTATGGAGATTCTTTAATCAACTTCCGAACTGAAATGCTATTAAAAAAGAAGAAAATCAGTACAGTTTTATAAGAATTGATGATGCTCAGTGATGATGTGGCACCAAGATATGCATTTTGTTTTGGGTTTTCTTCCCTTGGTCAGCTGTTTCCTTAGCTTATACAGAATAAAGCGACTGTTCCTACTGCAGGAACCCAAGCTTTGGTCCTTTGACTCTCTTCTAGCAGTGGCCAGCAGCACTCCACAATACAAACCAGGGATCCCAGTGGATCTCACCATGAAAACAAAAGCACCAGGATCAGGAAAATTCAAACACCATTCCTTTATTTGAGAAAGCCAAGGTGACAAAAGCTCGCAGTGCCTTCTGCAGACTGGTAGCTGCCAAACTTCATTTTTTTTAATCCTTGTACCTTTCAGATCTCCCTTCCTGCCTGGATAATTGTTGCAGAATTCAGGAAGAATCTGCAAAGATTAAGCTGAAATGAAAAAGCAGCAGTTATCATAAGAGAATCAACACAACTGCTCTGGTACTGTCTGGTACCTTTGTTACTCCTCAATCCCCATGAAGGAGTTTCTTTTCCAACTCCTCCATTTTCCTCTCCCTGGACACCTCCTCTATCTCTAAGGTAACTTTAGAAAACAATATGCTCTATCTTCCTTAAAAAACTACAAGTGTTCCTGGTTCTGCAGTAGCTGTATTGTTCAATTTGCCACTGTAGGAAGAACTGGATGCTTAAGATAGAGACTTATTTTTATCAAGAACCCAGAAGTTAAAGAAATTAAGCTGAAAATTAAAGAAGGGCTCAACTCTTAAACAAGCTTTGTTACCTACACAACTGTAACCTTTTTACCAGAAGCTCTAGGATTTCCACACCATGTATTAATAACTCATCCACCAAGTATATGTCAAAATAAAGGGCGTGAATAGATGAGTCAGGAAATACAACATTAAGGAATGCCAGAGAAATTCTTACATCCATTCCCTTGTGCACATGAATCATGAGGCAGCCTTTGTTTATCCCACTCCATACTATTTCTCCTCACTCTGTCTCCTTCACTGAGCAGGAAGGAGAACATGCATTTCACAAAGAGCTCTTCAATATTTTACTTTCCTCACCCTGAACAATGTGTGTCCTTGTGCTTTATCCAAGAGCTGCTCTGGTGACAGGATTATTGAAACCCCCACAAGATTTTCTATGACACTCACCAGCCCGGCATCTGAACACCTCACAAACATCAATCAATTCACACTTACAGCACCTACATGAGACATGGGGTTATTCCCACATTTAGAATCACAGCGTGCTTTGGGCTGGAAGGGACCATCAGTCCAACCCCCCTGCCATGGGACATCACTTTACTGATCACAAGCAAAGGCCAGACAGAGAGAAAAAAGACAACAAGAAAAGTCTCTGGATTTCCAGAGAAATAGATACTAGCTCGTAAGGCTGAAGCACTGATTCCAACTGCTGCAGTGACCGTGCTGCACTTCTGCACATCACCAACTTAAAACTGCAACTCAGGGCACCAGATGCAAGAAAGAGGAGTTTAGCTGGGGCAGGTAAAGTCAGACCTATCTGGATAAACAAAGAAAGACATATTTTACAAGAGTTTGGCTAGCTTAGCAAGCACAAATAGGAGGGAAAGAACTAATTTGATCTTTGGATGGCACAAGAACACGATGATATAAACAAGCCAAGCCTTGAGGTTAGGATGGCAATCAGAAGATAACTAAATTAGCCAAGACAGCCAACAAAATGCTGGGCAGCACAAACAGGGGCATCACCAGCAGAGACAGAGAAGTCATTATCCCACTGTGCTCAGCACTTGTCAGGACACCTGGAATACTGGGTGCAGTTTGGGACCACACTGTACAAAGTATTATGTGGACAGGCTGGAGAAAGAAGAGCACAAAGATGACCAAAAGACTGGGAGGCCTGTGTGGGGAAATGGCTGAGAAAGCTGGGTTTGCTGAGCCTTGAGAAAAGAAGGCTGAGAGACCTTATTACCATGTTCCAGTATTTGAAGGGTGCCCAGAGAGGATGGAGACTCCCTTTTTACATGGAGTCACATGGGAAAGACAAGGGGTAGTGGGTACAAGTTACTGCTAGGGAGATTTTGATTAGACACAAGAGGAAAACTTTTTGCAGAACAATCACTCATTTGATTAATCTCCCTGGGGAAGTGGTGGATTCCACAACACTGGCACTGCTACGATTTGACAGGGCAGGATGATGTGCCATCTTGTCTGGACCATGCTTTTAGCACAAAATATTGGACCACATGGTCCTTGATGTCCCTACCAACTTGGAATTCTATAATTCTATGATAAATACTGGGCTGTTACACAAACTGAGGATGGGCAAGGGCTGAGCAAGAATCCAGTGCTCACAGCTATTGCTGCCTATGCCCAAGGCAATGCAATCTTTCCTGGGAAACTCCCTTCTTTTTCTCTCAAGATTAAGCAATCCAAACCCAAAGTCTGAAAACGAAAAATGCTAGGTGGCCTTAATATCTTTTGGGTAAGACTAAGTCTTGAATTTGGTTTTTTGACCACCACCTTGAAGGTGATGACAAATGACCCAAGTGGGAAGTATGTAAGCAAACTCCCTAACAGTGGAAACAATACAGATCTGTTCAACTTCAAAGCATCCACATTTGAGATGATGACCTGGGCAGAGCCAATTTATTTTCAACTAACTTGCCTGATGCCAGAGTCACTGGGACCACAGTCCAGAGAAAGGGAGCAGGATTTGGCATTAAAATTCCATTATAGTAACAGGAAAGTATGCAAGAGCCATGAACAACTCTGATGGACATTTCATAAACAACACAAAATATATTTTTAACCTTTCTGTGACTGTTCCTCCTCTGTCCCCAATCCTTGCCAGTTACAGCAACAACACATAGTGTCTCTTTTTATGTCCTTGCACTGCACTTCATGTGGTGGGACCCCAATCTCAGTTCAGATCTCTAACCAACAAAGTAGTTAAAGCTAATAAAACTTCCAGGATTTCAAAGCAGAAAGTATATTAAGCTCTAAAGGATGAATAAACTTTAATTAAGTTACTTAATTTATTAATTAACATAAATTACAGCACATGATCACAGAACACATATAAATGAAGAAAAGCACATGCTCTTATTTTATTTTAAAGTCAATTTGTGGCCTCTGTCCCAAAAGGATGGGAAATTTTAAACTTTTTTCTTTAAACACAGACATCCACTCAACAAATCCACAACAGTGCAGGCTATGAAGACACACATCTAATACCAGGTAAATTTATGCTAAAGCTTTCATGTCCCTCAAACCCTCAATTCACCATCCAACACAGCAGATGCGTTCTGCCCTGCCCCAACAGAAGACTCCACAGGTGCTTTGAAGGGGAGACACAAACACACTCTTGGAGGACACACCTGCAAGGATTAGTCTTCTTTAAAAGGTACAAGGCACAGATTGTCTGAGAAGGGATTATACAGGGACAATATGCTACTCACTTTGTCCTCCTCCCTGCCCCAAATTTCATTCGAACACAGCATTATCAACTGTAACTATATCATTGCAGCCTCTGAAGAGTCTAAAACCATCAAGCTCTGAAGAGTCTGAAACCAACCAGCAATGGTTTTCATAGGCAGTAGGAAGGATCATCTCTTCTACTTCATATTTAAGTCAGTTATTTTGTTTCATAACAACTCAATGAACTGCAGAGCTGAACCAATCCCTTCCCCTCCATGAAACACCGGACAAGTAGGAAATATATACCCACAATGTTGAAAATAACTCAAATGCTTTCAAATCACACTTTTCAGTGGGGATAAAACCAAAGGGAATGACCTTGTCTTTCCCTCTCTCTGGAGAGTCTAGCATTAATGTAGGAAAGCATTAACTGCTTACACCTTGGGATAACCTGTGAAGTATCACAGAGTCAAAGAGACAGTTCCGGGCACAGTGGGACCTTATTTCCAATGGATTAATTTCCTGTGGATTAACTTCATGTGAACTGCACCAGCATCAGCAGTGTCCTCCTTGAGAAGAAGGCTTTCCATGGTGTTCTCCAAAGGGGTAAATTCTTGGCCACCCGGGCTCAATCTGCAGCTCAATGGTTCAACCACCAACAGAGCTTTCCCCATGATAAGGGCACTCCTCAGACTCAAACCCTTCTTCCCATACCTCTCCAGCTATTTCCACAACAGGCACCTAAAAACATTGGTGGAAATTACACCAGCATAGTTGTTTCAAATCACTTCTACTGTAATTTCCCTTCCTCTACCAAATTCAGCTGATATTAGCTAGCAGATTGCAGAAAATCCTGGGCATTAACATACACACATAGGCACACTGATAAGAGAGAAACCTAAGAGCAAGTAGCAGACTGCGAATCTCAAGGAACTAACCTGGAAATAATCATAGCCAGGCTTTGCATTCCATTATCATAAGAATAGACAACACTGATTTAAATACCTTGTCTCCAGTGAGGCTTAAGTCCTAATGAGACCTAAGAGATGCTCTCCTTAAGCAGGGTCTTTGTAAGGACATTGTTGTCTCAGAAGAAAGGGGGGAAAAAAGTTTCAGATGGATTTAGAGGATTCATTAGAGAGGATTTCACAGCCTTAACATTAGTTCAGATCAGGGTGGTTTGCAAACCCTGGCTTTCAGCTGTTCCAAGTACCGCAGCTGGTGAGATTTCATCGCATGGAAAACCCAGCAGTTACACAGCACACTCCTTACGGTTAAACCACTGCCATCTTCACAAAACAATCCATGTAACTACACCTAAAACAGGAAATGGGTATTCCATTAATTAGTTTAAAGCTGCCTCTACAAAGCAGCTGTGCACAGTATTTAGGAAGCAAGGTAAACTAGTCAGTGTAATAATTTCCACACTGTCCCAGGTAAGAGCTTTTTTAGCCCCAGAGTTCACAGAGAACTGTGCATGTCCCTGCACAGATGTACCCTCACACAGCCCTGCCCAGGAGCCAATCTTGAAAAATCATTTGCCATGAAATTAGCTCAGTTTTGCACTTCTCAAAGCTGAAAGCAGCAGACACCTTGCAAACAAGCCCAGCTAGAGGTAGGTGAATATTATAACCCACTGTTAGTGAATCCCTGCTTCATTGGTTTTGCCTTTGCAGATCCATGCCCCATACTGGCCCAATTATGTTGGCTACATGCTTTCCACTGGTGTTGCAATAGGAATTGCAGACATCTTTTCATGGCATCTCCAACCGCTTGTTTTTACTTTTCCTCCTTTGAAGTGCCACTGATTATTTATGACCCACTCAGGGACTCAAAGACCTGCCCTCCGTAGAGGCCTCTCCATGTAAACTGAAGTCTGTTCCTAGCAACAGATTATTATTACTCGTGCACTGAGCCAAGGCAACGTCATGAACAGAAACGGCAGATTTTTATCTTTGGTGAACCAATCCAAAGGAAGTAGAGCTCCACAATGCTGACCAAATGAAGACACTTTCCTTTTTGGCTATTAACAAAGATCGCTGTTTATTTTATATTCAGAAAGAAGAAGCAACATTCAGAGGTGCGAGTCTTGAGCCTTGCAATGCGCTACTGAGCCACCTTCTTTTGGTAAGCTCTCTTTCTGTAAGTTTGTCAGAGCCTCCCTAAAGGCAAATTATTGGCATCCAAATCATGACCCCAAGACCTAAATAATTATCACAGGAAATCCCTTACGTTACATTGGTTTGGTTTTCACTCTTTTATAATATTTTCTTTTCCCATCACTTCTGATGTACTCACACCTCTGTAAAGCCTGAGAAGTTCACACAGCACTTCAGTTTGAGGGTCCTGCTTTCTCAACACTTCACTTACAATGGTTCCACCATATTTTCGCCCAGTGGTGGGGAGAAAGGTCTGTTTAAAGGATACATTTTCTATCAACTTTGTAATTAAACACTTTTTTTTAAGATCCTACTCCAAACTGAAGGTCATCCCTTCCACATTTGAAGAGCTTGCCAACATCACTCTTCTGGGCCATCTCAGACTGTATCACATTCCCAGCTGGAATGTGATCACACAGCAAACATGCTGATCCCCTTCCCTTCAAACCCAGATCCTCAGGAGGCAAAAATCAGGACAGCACCATTGACAGATCTACCCTGACTTCCCCAGTTGAGGAACTGACAACTTATCTATGTCTGGCAGAAAAAAATTATTTGTCATCATCCAGTATCCAATAATGACATATTCTCTGTGCTTCCCTGGAGGAAGAAAAGTGTTTCCATCAGGTTTCCATCCCTTTGAAGGTGATACAGAAAAGAGGCTATAGCCTCCTGATCCTACATAACACCCAGTAACAGTCAGATGGGTATCAGCCAGTCTTTCAATAAGTGGTATTAGTGTATGTGGCATCAGAGAGACTCTGCACTGCCTGGGATGAAGTTGAAACAAGTCTGGCCATGGGTATTCCTATGCTATCAGTAGCTGGAGATGAAGGAATCAAAAAGAGAAAAGCTTGGAAAAGACTGAACAACTCTGCTCAAGTAGAAGCAAGCCAAGAGAGCATTAGATAGATCTACAAGACACGAAGCCCAGAGAACGTGAGATCTTCAGGAGCTTCAGAGGTGGACATGAAGCTGCACCCCACTGCCACAGAAATAGTTTTGTCTCGTGACACGATGCTCTGGAACCAACTGGACAAGTAAGGACTCCTCCAAAGAAGAACTGCAAGACCAAGGCAGGTCTTACGAGTTTATTTATGACAAGCAGCAGCAGTACATTTTTGTTATTCAGGGACTTCCCAGTGATCTATTTATAGTTTTTGAAAACCAGCCAGGACAAGCATATGAGTATACAAAAGACACACCATTTTTAAGGCCAGCAAATGTTGCTGGTTTGTCTTTGATTTACGCATCAGTAACACTTCCTGTTGCAGGAGCACAATGGATCTTCTTATTGAGTTAATCAATTTAAAAACACAGTTAGCAAAGTGTCTTTTTTGACCTTTTCTCTTTTGGGGGGGTGATAATATATTGGTCATCCTGATACAGTTTGAAAACTGCACTAACTCCCTGCTGATGTTAACACATCCACAGAGAAATGCTTTTATTAACAGAGCTAAGCCTTGTTCACACAGTCACAAAGGTTGACCCATGAAGGTGCACGATGCAATTACTTGCCTCAGAATAAGAGCCTATCTCACATATCTGTTCCCAAGTGGGAAGGCAGTGCCAAAGCACACTGACTAAAACTGCAGAAACAATTCAGTTTTCAACTGGTTTCCAAGATTTTCCATGTTGTTAATGAACACAAGAACTGCTCAGGACTTAAAATCACAGTTGTTAAGGTACAAAAGAGGAGTGCTGAATGCCTGGAGGCTCAGGAGGCTAATGCCATACACCTCAATCACCCCAAGGTCCACTGCTATGCAGGAAGCCAAAAACACCATGGTGACTTCATGGCTCCATCAACGTCAAGGGCTTGGGCGACAATTCAATCTCCAAAACACAAAGCCCATGAGCACACCCCAGCCCAAAACTACCTGTGCAATGCCGAGAAGCCTCCAATTATGTTCACAAAACCATGTCATTTGAACAGTGTGTTGCCATGAGGCCAGAATGGAAAAGCTTTTCCAGAGCAGGGGTTGGTCTGGCACTCCCCCGCCAGCCAGAGCAGCCCCAAGGCCACTTCCCGCAGATAACGGGGCTGCGGGGAAAGGTTATCACAAAAACAGCATGACAAACACAGGCTGGCTCCAGATCCCTGTACCTGGGAATTGCATCCAGTGCACAAACACAGCCTCCTCCTACGTGCCGGGTTAACCAGGAAAGCAGGCAGCAAGACGACAATCGCTGTCATTTCACTCCTACAAGCCTTCCTCCCTTTTCCCGCGACAGACAGCCCTACCTGGCCGCTTGCCCCGGCTAGCTGGGCTCAGGCTCAGGCTGTAGCCAGGCACAGCACGGAGTAGCCACGCTCTGCATTCTCTGGAAAGGGGAAAGGCCGCAGCGTGGCCGGGCAGTGCTGGCGCCGCAGGGCACAGACAGACCTCTGACCTTTAGCTGCGCAGTTCCCAGCGCCAGAGCCGCACACAGCTCGTCACAGCCCCTCCTCGGGCTTCCTGGCCCCGAGTCAGACTGTACAGTGGGGAAGGGAAGGGGGCCGGAATCGCCTGCAATCAGAGAGAGTTTTAGCTCTCACGCCTGATCAGAACAAACTGGACAACGCTGCCCACGCTAACCAAGCAGGAAGCGTTGCAACAAGTCGAGTTATTTACAAGTGTTTCTCTCCCTCCCTTGGATTGCAACTGGAAGTCAGTGTTTCAATACAGACTCACAGGCACGCTGGATCCGCTTTACATGGCAAAGGTATTTAAAATAGGAATGTATAACAACTACACCTGCTTGGCATTAATGGTATGATATTAATGAGAAACAGGCTCCTAGTAATATTCTGCCTTTGAAGAACACAAATGTTTCCTCCCCATCTCTTCCCAATTCCCTTTTTCACCAAATAAAGGAAACAGTCAGATGGTTAACAAACACATTATTCTGTTGAGTGAAGCTTGCCTAAGCAATAAAAGGCCTGGAGTTTCTGAATCAAATCCTAAGACTGTTCAGAAAGACCTTCCTGAAGAGCAATAATCTGCTCTTTCAGGAAGTTAGGAAAAGAGAAAGCCACTACGGATAGTGGCAATCTGAACGCAGGAGTTTCCACTAAAGCAGGGACTTGCTCTGACTGAGCAGAATCCCTGGAAGCAGCAGAGCAATGTTTGCACAACAGACCTCACAGACAGAGCCACTGTCAGTGCCGGGAAAGGGGAGGAAAGTGAACTGCACCATGGATTTGGGAGCCAAAAGAGAAAGGGCATGTCTCAAGCTAAACCTATCTGCTTTGGCAGTATTCCTGCAAAGATCACAAACTTGTTGTGATCACTAAATATAGCAGAGAAAAGCAATCTACTGCAAGTAGCTCTCTCCAGCAGTGCTCGCTGTTTTACGCAGGCAGGAGGAAAACACAAAAGCCAGATTTGTCAAGTAACTGGCAAATGAAGCTTGCCAAATTTGTAGGGTAAATTACAATTTAAATGATAGGTCCTAGCCTGGCAGCTGTGAATTCATCAGCTTCTCTCTCTCAAGCATGTCCAATCAAGGCTACAGCAATGCAAACTACTACTCTTCTCCAGCACACCTCTCCTCTGACTTGGAGGGGCTGCCTCCCCAAAAAATGAGTTTTTCACATCCCTTTAATTCTTCCATCTGAAAATTCCCTTCAAAGTGCTAGTTCAGGGTCTTGTTTGTTTGTTTTAGGCCTTCTGTCCCACATACTTCAAGGTCTGTGGGCAGAGTAGCCTTTCTACAAGCACAGCGTGCACGTTTGCATGCCTGTGCTGGTTCTGCACATATGAAAGGGGCTCCTTGACGGTGGCATCTCACACACTGACAGTGCAGGACCTTCTCCACTAAGAAAAGCACTTTCCTTTACCACTTTAGACAAAACATCTTTCTCTTTGCTTTTAAAGAATTAGCTGCTTTAGGGGAAAGGGAAAAGAAAACCACAAACCTAAATCTCTGATTTATAGCATCTTTTAAGCCTGTAGAGTAACTTTTTGTGAGCAGTGAAAACCAGGCCAAACACTGTTATTCCCGTCAGTGCTGATGCCAGAGAGGACCAAACAGCCAAAGGGCTCATAGACAACCCAAGAGGAAGAACTTGGTGTTGCACAGTAACCTGCTAGAACAAACTGTTCTCGCTATACAAAATATAAAAATAAAATACAGGTGCAATTGCAAAGCCAAGTACTCCAAATTAGAAATAGCCCAGATTAAAGAATGTCTTACTTATATCATGCATTCCACTTCTGCACACTCAGGGTGACAAGAGTCTTCCCATCCAAGTCTGAATCACGGGATGTCCAGGCTGCTTTCTTTGAGCATCAGGATTTCTTACAACGCAGGCAAACCAGGACAGATGCCCGTGAACCCCGTGCATCTCCCTCGCTGAAAGGCACCAGCACTACTGACACAAAAGTTTCTTACAGACAAGTCCAGTCAAGCAGCAGAGCCTGTGTTGTGTAAGCAGAGCTGCCACACCATCCTGTCTGAGGCCAGGCAGCACGGCCAAGGCCAAGCAGGTGAGATAAGACATGAGCCAACCCCAGCCCGAGCCAACTCCAGCCCACCGAGGCGTTTCTGCACAGTTTTTAGGGACACACCTCTCAGAGTCACTGTCCAGAACGAAACCCCAGCAGGGAGATGGTGTGTGATCACCAAAACAAGCCCTTGGAACAGGATATGCTTCAATTTCCTCACAATCCACACACCGGCTTTCGGTACAGTGAACTCCTGGACTGGCTTCTTGCAGAATTTTTGCAAGAAGAAACACGCTCGGAGTCACCTCTGAGCTTTGCAAAGGTGATGCCTTCACTCACCAACATTATCTGTAAGGCCATTCCAAGGCTACCTACAGCACCAGGAAGGCACAACTGCTCTGCAGGAACAGTGTTTGCTCACACTAAACTGCACAGATAACCACTTCCACCCCCTCAGGAACTCCTGAGGCGACCTGGACATGTAATTGGGAAGAAAATCCAGACTCTTCACTTCTCCAAAATGAAGCCAGCCCTGCTCTTGATTCCCTCCTACAATAACGAGCTCTGCTTTCTCCATCCCAGGGGTATTTCATCACCAACATTCCACCCAGTTTTGCATAAGAAACAACACTGCAAACAGTTTATCATACACTCTTTTTCTTTTAAAAAAACCAAGAAAACCCACCAAATAACCCTAAACCTGTCAGCCTGCTGTGAAACTGCTTGTTACAGTCTGAGCAGTTGATGAAGCAGGATGACAATGCCAGGAAATACCTGGAATTGATCTTCAAAGTTTATTTTTGGAGACTGGCTTTTCTCCCAGCTCTGATTTATTAATTTGCTCT
>NW_008238988.1:1185833-1186616 GCF_000691975.1 Corvus brachyrhynchos
TCTTTCCCTCTCCCCAGTTGTTCTCTCTGGGATCAAATTGCAATGTGTTTCACCTCCTGGAGCTCACCCACAGACCCCCTAAGAAGAACTTTAGGACTCAAATCCTGGCTCAGACAATAAGTTCTTTCTATTTCATGGCTATCATATTCTTTCTCATGCATCAAGAAAGATAGGAGAATGCTCTGGTATTTGTCTAGATTCAGACGTGCACAGGATCCATTTAACACTCAGTACCTGCCTGTGCTTCGTATCTCAGCTACACAAGCAAATTTCTTCAGCAAAGTCTCTCCCTCGACATTTAGCTCATTTAGCAAAAGAAGTCTTTCTTCTGTGAACTAGTTCTCCACACAGGAGGAATTTTATCCTTAGCCTACCTGGTTTACCAGCACAGAGAGGCTTTTGCTACAAGAGCTGGTGATTTCTTCTCCAGACTGCTAAATAACACAATGGTGGCATCAACACCTCAGAGGTGACCAGGGTGTGGCTCCCTGGATGGCTACAAAACCCCCTGAGGTTTTGTAGATTTATCTATTTAGATTTATCTATTGCACAGTGTGGGATGTGTCTGTTTAAAGAGTTTCCACACATCACTCAACCACCAGGGAATCACCACAGGTGCTCTCCTGGGCCACAAGAAGACTGAACTGTTGCACATCTACCCCAAGGTTTAGCTGCTTGTGCCTGAGAGCCCATGCACAGTCACCCACAGCAGCCTCGTGGATGCACAATAATTCAGCATCGTGCCTGAACGATGGATTTTTGCAAGGGAAAGGACAGGGAAAG
>NW_008238988.1:1186688-1192009 GCF_000691975.1 Corvus brachyrhynchos
GATGAGCCTACGTAACTTTGCAAAAGGTTTCCAGCCAAAGGAAGTGAGTACCTACCGGGTGCTGTCCACCACGGAGAGCCAGCGCCAGTTTCGCCCCCGGGAGTGCAGCAGATTGCAAGGCAGCTGCGAGGAGCTCAGGCAGGGGAAGAAGCACACCCCTGGGAGCCCAGCGTCCTCATTGCTTCCACCTCTGCCACTAACCTGATGTGCGACCTTGAAAACGCCACTCTGCAAATCCCCTTCGGCCTCTTATTTATAGCAGATTGTCAGGTCCAGCCTGAAGCTTATCTGAGTCCAGGGACTGACCAGGAGAGGAGGGTGGATTTAAACTGGACATTGCTGTCTGCTCCTCAGCCTCAGGTACAGCCAAATACCTTACGCTGCACAACCAACACCGAGTCTGGTGGAAATGAGGACACTCAGAGCCCTCCTGGATGCTCTCTGCTGGGACATGAGACACTGTGGCCGAGATTCAGCTCTCCTGACACTAAACAGCCACGGGAGCAATACCCCTGTAAGTGCTCATTGTTTGAGCTCAGCAGAAACAATGGAGAGGAACAGGCACTTTTAGGGCAGTTTGTCCAATGTATTTTTAGATGTCCAACTCAGTGTGGATGAATCATGGCTCAAAAGTGTGTGCTCCTCTCCAGTGACTATGAAAGGAGTCTGGAGAACTGCCTTTCATGCAGATAGTCATGTTATACAGATTGGCAAGATGAATTTTGCCCTTTTAACATGGGGGAAAGGAAGGAAACAAAGCAGCACCCCCTCAGGTTACACTGAAGTGAGAACACCCTCCCAGTGCTCTGTGCTTCCCTCCCCAATTGGGTTACTAGATGATACACAACCACCTTCACCTTTGGGCTTGGCTATGCTAGAAGAATTTCATTCAGTTATTGAACTTGAATATTTCACCAAATATTCCTGCAAGCAGAGCTGCACATTGCTCACAGTACAAGAGCCTCCAAGAAGCCGGACACGCTTATAGTTTGGCAACTTTCATTCCCTTCCCTGCATCACTGAGGTGGTTATTAACAACACAAACCCACACAACACAGAGGTCTCTAATGGAAATTGAACAGAACCCATTTCTGAAGTGTCTTTACAACCACTTCATGGATGGATGGATGTACACAGGCTGTGTGTCACAGACCAAGGTGTGTCCAGTGTATTCATTCCCCTCTCTGCCTCACCCTTTTGCTCCAGCGTTCACCAACTTCTAGTCTTTTTCCTGGCAACCAACAGGCCAGAAGATTCAGAAAACAGAACTTTTTCCCGCAAACCCCACATTTCTGCCTCCTCCCTACACTTCCATGTAAGTAATTAAAAATGCTTTGTTTTCCATCTTAATTGTCATTTCCTTTGATAGAACTTGCAGCCTAAGTCTTAATGCTCAGATAACTAATGCCATTCTTTTCTCTTCTTCCTCAGCCCTGGTCACACACATTGCTCGTACCAGGGTCAGCAGTTCCTTAAACACCTCGTGAGCCAATCTGTGCAGCTGCATTGTGCAGGGAGTTATCAGCAGGCTGCAGGAAGGATAGAAAGCAAATATGCCTCCCTACGAAACCAAAGTTATGTCCAGAGTCAAAGCTCTGCCCCATTTCCCCTCCTGTGGGGAGATAACAGCGTGTTCTGCACCAGCCCTTTCTCTCAGAGCTTTCTGCTGTGCACACAGTTTTATCCCCACTCGCTCTTCTGTCCCTGTCCTGGTACCTCTGCATCTCCACAGAAGCAGATTGTTCCATCTCCTGCTGTGAATACTGTGATTTAGGTGATCTACAGAGGTTGTCTTCTTTGTACCCTCACCAACATCAGGAACTGTGTGTGATTCATAAAGGTGGCAGGAAGCTGGCCAGCGTTTGTTCAGTGACACTATTTAGTCTTCCCATCTCTACTCTGCAATCCTTTTGCAAAGAAAATGCTCCAAACATGAGAGGTCTGTCCCCTCTCAGCATTATCCCAAGCCAAAATACATTCATCCTTCACAGGGATTACTTGCTACTGGCACCCTTCATGCTCTGTAGGATGCAAGTCCTTACCAGGAAGGGTAATGCAGCTCAATTCATGTCCTACGGGGTAACACACTGTAAATTTTTTGATTCACAGTCTAGTAGCTGCAGGTTCTACTGCAGGTATAACCTCCTGCTCCTCCTGCAGGAACTGCATGTTGGCATGGAGAGAGCGGGGTGAACATCACCTGTCCCTTAACATGGATATACCACTTGTACTTCCATACATTTACACTCCTGACCAATTCATCCACACCAGCTGAAGTAAAAAACTCCCCCTGACCCAAGTCAGGTCTTGATTCCCCCCTCCGGGGAGCACAGATGCCAAAAATCAGATCAACGTGATCTACATGGCCACCTCTGCCTCAGTTACAGGAGTCCCCCACACAAACCATCCAGCAGTACAATTCAGCAAGGAAAGATTAAGTGAGAGGTGTATGAAATGTCACCTTCCCTTTAATCACAGCTTATGGATCCATCCCAAAGCGTTACTCATACAGTGCTCCACACTCCACATGCGTATAATCCCACTGCCTAATCCAACTACTTGTTCAAACAGGCATGTTGCTAGGAGTGGGTCCTTGCCATCAGTGGCAGCATTCCTTCAAGACCACGTCCTCTCTCACATCTAGAAGCACCATGACAGCTCAGAAAAACCTGCAGGAAAGGTAGAGCAAGCGTGGTGCACACACAGCTCATCCCTTCAACAGGACACAGCCCATGGCCATCCTCTCCCACACTGCCAGATCTTGTTGGGGAAACACTTCATTTGTGGTAAGCAACAGATAAGCATCTCTGCACCAACACAGAAAAAGCATCTCAGCTGGTAGACTTTGAAAACCGGTATTTATTGAGCCTCAGGGAAGAAAATAAATTGGCTAAATGGGCTGAAAGGCACAGCTTCACTAGGAAGAGCTTGGATTGTCTCTTTGCATCTTCCGGCACAAACCCGGCCATTGAGAGCCCAGATCTAAAACAGAGCCGCAGTTGCTAAGAAAACAGCGCTGCAAACAGATGTCAGGAGATGATTCACGGAGTAAGGGCATATCCCTGTACTACAGATAAACCAAAATGAATGAGGCTCTTTATACCTGATCTCCCAAGCTGGGCTTCTTCATACCCGCTTTGGGACTTTTTCTTTAGTTCCTTTCTGTATTCAGATGCTGAGGAAACTGAGCAGAGCTGAACTCACTGTTTATGGAATAATTATTGTAAAGGGGTTTTACAATGTGCATAATGAATTCAATAAATGGGCTAAACTGTGGCCCATTTTTCCCCTGAAACAAAGCAAATTTCTCCCAAAACATGAAGCAACCTTTCCCAAAAACATATCACAACGCACAGATAAAACTGTAATAAAACGCACAGATAAAAACTACAAAGGAACAAACAGTAACTGGTTGGGGCTTTTTTTCTTACTTTCTCTTTCACCATAAAACTTAAAATTAGCAGCTAGGGAGATAAAGCATTTTCAAGCTATTAGATCATTAGCCAGCAATGCATCCTGCTCCTTGACTCACTTCATTGTGTCTGCGCTTAAAATCTTTGCCTGACAAATAAATGAAAAATAGCTGGCACACTACAGGACTGGTCAAGTGCTACTGATACCAAGGAAATTCTCAGTTACTTTACTGAACTTTTAGTCAGATTTAATAGGAGAAAGATTAGCTCCTTTCTTAGAATATCCAGAATCATATAACATCCTGAGTTGGAAGGAACCCCCAAGGAGCAAGTACAGTTCCTTTGCCCCTCTAAAACCACCATGCTCAAATCTTAGCATTGTGTGATACCAGTGGTACTTAGCTTCCTGAGGGTATTTGCAAGTGTGCTGGTTTGGACAGTAAGGAATTGTTTAAGTAAAGGAACTTTAATACATGTTTCTATAGACAACTCAGGTAAAAAGGCAATTATCATTCATTACCATTCATTAGGAAGAAGGGAGAATGAACATTAATTTATACACTTCGGAATAGGGTGTTTGTACAGCATTTCACATGAGGGGGGCACAAACATTGCCACTGCACACATCAGTACAGGGTGATACGTTATTGTGGTCACTGCTGGTGTTGCACCTCCAAATTCCAGCGTCACTGCCCATCCCTCTCTCTTCAACTCATCCCCACTGCCACCACCCGCAGTTGCCAGGGCTTCCTCTCCCCTGCCACCTCCCCTGTCACTCCACACCACCCCACCCTCTCTTGCTATGACATGCTGCCTTCTGCCTTGGAAATCAATTATTTAGGCTGCCCTGATTTCAGCTTGAGGTGGCTGTGTGTGCAGATACTGTTATTGTGAGCAGAGTTTACAGCTGCCACGGTGCTCCTTCTCAGAGCTATCAAGCCACCCCAGAAGTGGCTGAAGACCATGACACAGCTAACCAGGCGCCAGCAGCCGCGCGTGTCCCTCCTGCAGGAATTGCATTTCACATAGAGGTAAACAGACGTGCCCGCCAAGCTGCAGCTCTGTTCACTTGGTCAGCAGCCACAACAACGAGCCAGGACCCTCCACGTGGCACTTACGGCTTTGTCTGCCTGTCCTGTGACAGGAGATCACCCTGCAAGCTGAGAGGGAGGAAAACATAGGAACGACAAGAAAAAAGAGGAAAAAGGGGGAAGCAGAGGCATGAGGAGCACACAGCCACAACCATGACAAAGATTGTGAGAAACTCTAAAAACAAACTTGCTCAAAGTTTTCTCTCTGTAGATTCTGAGTAACTTGAGGAGGATGCACCTGCTCTACTTCCTGATGCCTCCAGCAGCTCCCAGGAGAAACAGAGAAGAACAACAATTCAGTTTTGGAGTGACAGGGATAGGACTGAGCCCAGGTTTAGTTGTGGAGGTGAAAGGAGGACAAGGAGCCTTCCCTTAAATCCACGCACACACACAGAGCACCTGACACTAAATCAGTACCAAGTTACAGACAGGAAGACGGGCTGGAATAACACAGATCCGTAACAACTGCTCCGAGAGGAAGCAGGCGGCTGCCAGGAGCCCTGGAAAGATGGGAGGAAGGGAGGGAAGGCAGGAGGGAGGGTAGCAGCGAGGCGGGAAAGAGAAAGGAGCCCATGTGCAGCGGGAAGCACAGAGCGCGCGAGTCCTCAGCGGGCAGCGCTTCACCCGGGGCAGCGGCACAGGCAATAAAACGCTGCGGCACAGGCAATAAAACGCAGCGGAGGGAGAATGCCGATGCCGCCTGCGGCCCTCCCAGAAAAGCAGTCGCTCCCTTTTCCGAGAACTTTGCCTGAGTAAGTTTGCACCATCAGTTCCCAAACACACAACCCGAGAGATACCGACGTTCCCAGCGCTACCC
>NW_008238988.1:1192835-1212998 GCF_000691975.1 Corvus brachyrhynchos
CGCGCCCGCCCGTCCTCACCAGCCTTGGCTTTCGCGTGCGGGGTTTCCCGGTGTTTTCCCTCCCGGCGCTTACCGGGACGGCGCTGTTCATCCCGCCCCTCGGGAACAGCCGGGCAGGGCCCCAGGCGCTCTGTGTCCATGTGCTTCAGAGTAAGGACTTGTGCTGGAAGTGAGAAAAGCTGTGTGTTGTAGGAACCGTTTTCTGCTCTGGGAAGGTTTGGGGTTACAGGTGATACAGAAAATGAAATACTTCAGAGTTGTCACAGATCTGCAGCAACTCCAAATCAAATTTAGAAGATCGTTGGAGACCTCTCCAGTTTCTGCACAGCCTCCACAGCCCTCCCCAGGCTGAGCCCCCGTCACCTCACGCACAGACCCCAGGCATGACCCATCTTCTCCTCTCTTCCAGATTCAGACTTTCCTCAAGTTTAGGGACAGCATCATCTGGCCATGCCCAGCCAGAACTCTGGAAGGCAGATGCGGGTCAGTTATGTGAACATAAGTTGGGGGTTTTTATAACTCAGGGGGATTTTTGGAGGAGGAAAAGGAAAGAATTCCTTAGATTTGTCCTATTTGAAATTGCATAGCTTTTGACTGTAGACTTCACAAAGTGAGAAGATACAACTAGGGATAGAGCTTTGCTTTACACACCCAGGGGTCAGCCAGCTATCCAAAGGAAATGTAACTTTCCAAAAGCCACCTCCTGCCAGTGTGGATACATTGGGCTTCTCCTCAGTCTGTGCTGGTAAAACATCAACCAACTTAAAAGAGAGAAGCCAGTGAGGTCCTGTATTTGAAGGCTACAAAGCCAAATGTACCAACTTACTCAAGCTTCTCTTTACACCCACAGATCTGCCTAAAGAAACCCTGCAAAATTTGGAGCCCTGATTTTCTGGAAGGAAATTTTTCTTTTCCAGGCAAAAGTGGCTCCTGCACCTTTTTCAGTGTCATTTCAGCTGGAGCCTGAGAACTCAGTGACTTGCAGAAGCAACAATCAAAGCTGGCTATGACTTGACTGCCCTGCCTTGGCAAACACCTGGTCCAATTCATGTTTTGTTGCCATCTTGGCAACAAACCAACCCGTGATGGCTCTTTGTGTACTTTTAAAATTTGTTTTATTGAGGATTAATTAGTGTTTGTATAGTGACACAGCTGTCTTGTGCTTCATGGACACAGGTGAAGGCAAAGGCCTTTGGGCTATGCTGTGGTTTCCTAATTCCTGTGTTATGGCTACTGTAATGCATATCCTCAAAGTGAAACAAACATTTCTGACTGATTTATGACTTTTGACTGCCAGTTTTCAGTTTTGTGCTAGAGGAAGGAGAGAAGAAGATGCAATATCGAAACCAAGCTCTGCTACTTGAAGAGTTATTTCAGGTCCCCTGTGGATCACTTGAGGCTCTTGCACAGGCTATGAAATCACCAGATGAAGTCTCATGGAGCCTTGATCTTTTATACCTCGGAGAACACATCCCACTTTATATCTCCATGTTCTTCTCACTGACTTTACATGAATCACAGGGCTCCTCATCCCAGCATACACAGCACTGCAGGCATGCCAGGCTGTGTCAAACACAGCACAGGTCCCAGCCCAAGGTGCTTGTTTTCACTTAAATTACGTATTTCATAACTTGCTTGTAAAGCACTTGAAGATATGACACTAAGTGTTACTAACACTAAGTGATGTTGTTGGACAGGCTTAATATAAGCAATTAAGTAGTAATTCCATTAAAAAAGGTGCGAGACACAAAGGTAGAATTAAGTCATATATGCCTACTTTGTATCCAGATCTTCAGGCTGTTGATTACTTAGACTGAGACTCTGAAAATAAGCTTTCATCTCTTACCACACAGCCTTCCATCTAAGAACTGCCAAGGCCCTGTGCTCACGCTGTACCTGCTTTGACAGGTATATGGGTGCTGCCAGCAAGGATAGCAAGTGGGTGACATGGATCAGCTTTTGTGGAAGGTGAAGATCTGGAAGCTGTGTGAGCTGAGCTCTTGCCTGCTGTCTATGGGTGTTCAAAATGAGCTGCCTGGATAGATGCACAGAGCACTGGGGAAAAGCCCTACAGAGCAGCACTATCAGGCAGCGATGAAGATAACTGCAGTGGGGGTGAGAAGCCCTCACAATTCCCATGAAATTCTCTCCTGAAAGAGGGTCTGATCAGTTTCAGCAGTGATTCTTGCCTCACCAGCTTCCCACACCACCCAGAACAGCAAAGTCACAGAGCTGAATGTTTCTTGTACAAGGCATCCAGGTAGTGATCGTCCCCCTGTACTGGGCACTGGTGAGGCCACACCTCAGATCCTGGGTTCAGTTTTGGGCCTCTCATGACAAGAAAGGCATTGAGGGGCTGGAGCGTGTCCAGAGAAGGGAAGGGAGCTGGGGAAGGGTCTGGAGCACAGGTCTGATGAGGAGCAGCTGAGGGAGCTGGGGCTGTTTAGCCTGGAGAAAAGGAGGTTTAGGGAAGACCTTCTCACTCTTTACATCCACATGAAAGGAGGATGTAGCCAGGTGGGAGTTGGGCTCTGCTCCCAGGTAACAAGCGACAGGATGAGAGGAAACAGCCTTGAGTTGTACCAGGGGAAGTTTACATTGGATATTAGGAAAAATTTCTTCACTGAAAGGGTTGTGAGGCATTGGAACAGGATGCCCAGGGAAGTGGTAAAATCTCCATCCCTGCAAGTGTTCAAAAGGTGTGTGGATGTGGCACTTGGGGACATGGTTTAGTGGTGAATGTTGTGGTGCTGTGTTAACAGTTGGACTCAATGATCACAGCAGTCTTTTCCAATCTTAATTGGAAGATTGGTCCATAGGTCCCACAGGGATGAACAGCATGAGCTTCATGGTGGGACATTCCTTCTATAATGCAGAATTTGGGTGTCTAGATTCCAGCATTGGAGGGAGATCAAATGTCCCCAAGTCCCAGCCCCAATCTGGATAAAGTGTTAACTCTGAATGATTGAGACGGCTGTGTAAACTAATTTTGTTTGGATACTCTAGGTTATATTTGCTCTGCAGTCTGCCAGGACAAACCTTTGGCTTGGTGACCCTCCTCTGCCCTGTGTGCAACCCCCTGTGCCGTGCTGGCATGGTGTGTGTGCTGGAGCGGGGAACCGGATGAAAGTTAGCTCTGAAGAAGAATACTTTGTTTTGATCTGGATTGCTCCCAGGATTTGATTGTGGTGTGGACACACGAAGAGGTATGTCAGCACGACAGAGGGGGCAGCAGGATCCAGCACAGGGACAGGAATGCACAGCAGAAACTGGAGTTGGGAACAGGATGCTAAGCAAGAAAATAAGGGATCCGCACTGTGCCAGAAACATCAGCCTCTTGCCCAGCTGCTCTCTACTGACCTCATCCCTTGCAGGAGAGAGAAGAATTGGGAAAGGGGAAGAAGGGATGAGAGTAGAAACTCACTGTTGGACTTTTCCAAGGACTTTCCACCCTGCTGGTGTAGCAACACCAAGGAAATACTGATGCAGTTTTGCAGACATCATTTTTGGTGGCAGCACTTTGATGAACCAGTCAGGTTATACTCCCTCTGTTGTGCTGGTGCAGCTCTTTGTGCTGTTTGTTGTCAAACAGACCAGGAAACTGCTTTAAAAAAGCAGCACCCTCCCCTCCTCAGTTATTTTTACTCTGGCTCAGTTCCCAGACACAATTCACCTTGTCTCCACTGAGGTGCAACTGGAGGAAGAGTGCTGGAGTGGGAAAGTGTAGCCACAAGCAGGGGAACAGGGGTTCCACTGTGCCCCTCAAAAATGCCCGTGGCCCGACACCTTGGGGAGAGTTTCCCTTCAGCAATCATGGGCAGCTTGTTTGTCAGAATTAGAAAGATCAAAAAAGAGGAAAGGAAGGTTGAATCCATGCAGACACGTGCAGCATTTGCATACTATTTTCCTCCGGAAAACATAAAAGGAAATCTGACAGTAATCATGTTAGAAATGCTCCCTGTTCCCCTCCCATTTAATCTCAGCTCTGTGTATGACACTGTCCCTGGCATGTAAGACGGCTCCAGCAGATCGCCGGGGCGCCGACGCTGCCTCCAACACCCAGCTGTTTCTGCTGAAGTCAGTGGAAACACTTTGATGGTTAAAGGTGCCCATGCCTAAATGCTCTGTTAGGTCACAAGCTAATTTTAGGATGGAGAAGCACAGTTCCAAAAGAGATAAATAGGTTAATAACACTGAAGTTGCAGTAAATCTGTAGGAAATCTCCTGGAATAGGTCCATAATTAGCAAATCTACAGTTCTCAAAGCAGATATCCTCACCTTTTCTTCAGTTTCCTTTTTCCTTTGATTTTGCCTGTGGATTGTGGTCCCTGTGGCTAAAAACAGGGTAAACTGAAGACTTCTACACTTAGATATTAGTACCTGAAACTTACACCAGCATCCAGGAGCCAGAACCATGCACTTTCATCTTTCGATACGGGATTGCATTATGGAGGTGTTTACTGTCTTAAAGTAAACAGTGCTGGTGTGAACTCCCAAATTTTTCAGAGCCAAGGCACTGGATTCTGCTCATAGAGAGGCACATCCCAGGCTAGTTTCCTGAGGACAAGCACCTGGCATCTGAACTGAGCAGGGCTCATTGTGCTCCATTTGTAACGCAAGCATTGTGCATGAATAAAGATTGCCACTCTGTTTTCCCACCTCCCAAAGTGCACCAGCTTCTCAGTTACAAGTGAGGAGGGTTTGTTATACAGAGATGTGACTTAAGGTTTCACCCTGAAAAATTGAAATTCAAAGGTGATCCTTCCCAACTCTCAATTCCACCGTTCTTTTGGATCACAGGTATTTACTGAGGTATTTACCTCTGACCCAAGTCCTGCTTCAGGTACTGAAGGGCCTTTGTGAAACCTTTGCTGAAACCTTGCATTCCTGATTGGCTTAGTGGGCTTAGCAGACTGTGTTTTAGGGGTCTATTGGACATCTGATAAGATCGAGTCAAGGTTTTACAGACCTTTAGGAGCCCATAAGACCTTGACCCGACCTTATCAGTAAATTCAGGCAAGGTTTTGGATTCAGAATCCCCTTAATCTTAAACCCAAACATTTATGCACTTTTTTCACTTACATTAATCAGTCTAACAAAAAATAATACCTCTTCTATCCTTGGATTGTCACAGCTGCAGCCCTTGTGTTTGTAAGAGCACTGTAACGAGCCTGCAATCAAGACCACACCAGTCTTGTCAGCTTTGCCCTCATGCTCCAAGGCTGGCTGCTGCCTCCCACGCACTCTGTATCTCACCAGCAGTTTGGCATCTCAGTTTTGGCTCTATTTCTCAGAAGTTGTGTGAGAGAAACCTGCCAAGAAACACTACTCAGCTGGCCACAGCAGAAGCTTGAGAAACACAGTGTAGTGGTGAAATGCCAGGTCTGGATTCGGAAACCCGCAGGATGGATGAGGAAATAACAGCAGCTGGACAAGCAGCTTCTTTGTAAAATAGCTCCAATGGCAGCTGCAAGCTCAGGTGCTTATAAAACAAAACTGAGCAGCAGAAGGCAACCAAGGGCTTAGGCATTTTCCTCTTCCTGGCCTCCTCTCACCCCTGAAGCACTTTCACTGAGGCTCAGACAAGACTTGCAGTAGTTTCACTTCGAGCAGTGTTTTAATCCCTTGACAGCCTTTCCTTTCCTTGCCATCTCCAAGAATGGAAAGGAAACAAAGAGAAAAAAAACTTGCTCTATAGTTGCAGGTATTGATAGTTCTAGGAGACATCTGGGCTGAGGACTGCACAAAGCACATCAGAACATGGAAATGCTGGGCCAGGCACCCTTCTCACCCCTCCATGGTCAGGGCAAAGCTCCCTTGGGCAGCTCTCAGGCAGCAGCAGTTTGCTTTGCCTCTGCTGCCCCTGCAACACTGACATGTCTTGGGTGGCTACAGCCCATTTTCAGCCATGATTCAGTGGAGAACAAAAAAGCTCTCAAGGGTAGGAAGTGGGGCTAAGGCTTCTTTGGAAGTAGGGTTTAGTAATCCCAGTTGCCACCTTTAAAAATCAGTGCCCTTGGGCCCCAGCCAGCCCTCAGCTCTGTCAACATCTTTACTGCCAACTTTACTAACAGTCACACAAATGTAAATCTACTGTGAGAAGAGGATTAAGCCCATTCTGGTTTTATGGCCTATGAAATGTCTCCTGCCCTGCTGCCACTGTGCACTGATACATAACGCAGAAAAGGGAATTCAGGCTGCTATTGTGTCTTCAGAATTTTAAAGGAAAAAATGTAATTCCAGAAACTTTACCAGCCAGTGAAGTGCATATGCAGACAAGGGTTTTTCTAAGTCAGAAGCTAAAAGCCTGTACCTTGCCAGATACTGGTTGAAGTACATAATTTTTTTCTCGAAATAAGATTATCAACAGCAATTTTCCATGCATTTAAGTTCAGGATTTTGTCTGCAAGGGGATTAAAGCTCAGGCAAATGTGAGAGTGCCTGAACACTGCCCTGCTCCATGTACTGCTCCCACTTGGGAGGAGACCTGTGTAGGGGGCTATGTAGGAATCCCACTAAAACAATTATTTCTTCACTGATGACTCAGTTGGCTGAGAATTACAAGGAGGACTGCGGGAACTATTAGAACTTTTATGGCTTCTAAAAAAATTCAGTTTGATGTGGGTTCCTCACTCCCTTAGGCTGATACTTTCATACAAAAGGGTTTTTTTACTATAAAATTTGTTACTGAATTTCAGCTCTTGGGCTGGGCACATATTTTGGTTCCAGGTTTCTACAGTCTCAGAGGATGGCTCAGACCTCTTAGCAAGATCTCAGTATCACTAAATAATTGTAATGATCACTAACAGAGTAACTCCATTGAGCTGTCAGCAGAAAAACAGCCGAGCTGCATACATATTTCAATTAAAGATGCAGAATTATGCGTATTTATGCACAAGCCTGAAGAGCAGACGATATTCAAAATGTACTTCGGGGCAGGAGAAACAATTAATTTTTCATTATTTTCAACATTTATCCAATTTATCTCTAGCTGGAAACTCTCATTCATTTGGTCCTTATCTGTGTCAAGTTGCTGTTGTGTAAGATTTTGTGGGTGATTGTGACTATTTTGGTCACAATTAGGTATCAGGTAGGGAATACAATGAGATACTACATCGGCCCTTGAAGGCACAGCTGATAGCATTTGCCAAAATGAGAATCCATCTCCCTGGCAGACCCTCACATACACACACTCAGCCTCTCTGCTTCATCTTTCAGTCCTCCTGGTCAAAGTCTCCTGCAGATCAGCAAGAAAAGTGACGTGTGAAGACAGACTGCAGTGACCTCTTGCTTTGGTATGTAGTGCTGTTTGTTTTGGCATTGCAGATATATTTAGTGAACTGTCATCTGTTATAATTCGTGTGGGGACAGATCCTGTATTTTGAGAGACGTTCGCTGTCCTGCATTGCCTGGAGTCCGTAAATTGCTCTGTCATTTACACACTGGTCTATTTTAAAAGCAGTGTTAGTGGACACATCCTCTCCCTTATTCCACTGTGAGGACCCTGAGCTCCCAAATGCTCATGCAGCAACACGGCAGGTTTTTAGCCAACTCATCTTCTCCTAAGCAAACTACTGGATATTTATTTACAGACGGCTTTCCTGAAACCAAGGGAAATGCATGCTAAATGAGACACTTGAGTTTCTGACTGTGTGACACACTGTCCCTTGAATTGTGGCCTCAGCCTCCCAGGGGTATCGTCCTCCCTGTGACAGGCCCAGCTATTTTTGGCCACCAAGGCCCCGGTGTCAGGCGCTGGGGGACCTTCTGCTCCACAGGAGCACGTGTTCCAACAATCCCATTCCGTGCAGGCAGCCACCAGCCAAGTGTTGGTCCCAGTCACAGCTTTGCTTGTTCATCCTCTGACCACAGAGCAACACCTTGCTTGCAATTTGCAGGGGAAAAAAACCCTCGTGTTATTTTGTGTGTAGCCCAAATATCAGCAGTCACCCTCCCATCTCAAAGAAAGGGAAGGAAATGACAGCAGGAAGAGCCCATACCAGCACAAAGCTGGGGCTAAATCACCAGGATTGGTGCAGCATTGCTGTCATTTCAGACTCTGCAGGGCCCTACAGGTGGGACCCCATGACCCCCTGTTCTCCCCACACCTCTCCACAGCCTTGCAACTCTTCATCCCCATCCTGGGGATGTTGCATCCCATGTCAGGGTGAGCTCATCCACCACTAGGGCTGGAGACAAGCCCAGTTTAGAGACATCTGGTCACACCTTCTACAGCTGGATTTGGGCTTCCTCAGCCTCAGAGGGCAGAAATAGCCCCTTGTTCCCTCTGCCAATCAGGGCTTCTCCTTTCATTATCACTTGTAAATTGCTCCTGATACGGGTTTGTTCTATGCAAGTCCCAGATCTCGCTGAGATACACACTAGAGACAGGGTCTGTGAGTGCAGCAGGGAGCTGAGCTGCCCCTTCCAGCTTTGAGCACCAGAGGAAGCTGCTGGACATTTCCCCGCTGCCATATAGTGAATCTCTGGCCTTTATTCTGCAGAAATAAACTAAAAGCTCTTTCCAAAATTTAATTTCTAGAGAATATGGACTGATACATAGGCTAGTGTAATACAGTACCACGTATCATGTACTGCTTGCATTGGAAAAAGCAAGGTCAAAGAAGAACACCAAGGTATAGCAGAAGTTTTGTGATGATGGCAGTTCTTCCAGGAGTTGTTGTTTTCGGGGTTTGCACTGCCTAAAATCCAGGACTCTGCTGTGGCTAAGGGAGAAAAAGGGTAAGAAGAGTCTTTGCATGGCCCTGGAGGTGTCAGAGGTAATGGAGTCATTGTGCAGGACCTCATTCCTGGTGGAGGCAGGCAGAGGTTGGACCTGTTCAAGCCTAAGTTGGTCAAACTGATGCTTGAGCCTCCTCAGGGTTTGGTGGGCAAGGAATGAAATGGTCTGGGTGAGCATCTGGAAGGAGACTGGAGCTGAGGAGTCCCTGGCAGAGCTGATGCTCATGCAGATGAGGACAAAGGTGAAGAGGGGAGGAATGTGGGTGTGAAGAGCAATGAAGTCCTGGCAGGGCCAATGCTTAGGTGGAGGGTGGCTGATGCAGGACCAGGCTGCTTCTGCAAAAGGCATTTCTGTCTTTTCCCCACCAACTTTAACCAGGTGTCCTTCACATCTCCTCTGCATCAGACTGTCACCTGTGGGAATCACAAATCCCATCTTAAATGAGCTGAGCAGAGCAGTCTGGAAAAAGGTGTGTCATTGGTTATCAGTGGGCTGTCTGGAGCCAGCATGGGCAGCCACAGCTGATGGATCCGGGAGAGCAGGCAGGGCACAGGCTGCAGCTTCTGGCAGCTCTGCCCAGGTGGGTGAGCATGAGCCAGCATTTTGTTTGAACTGATCTAAGTGGGGCAATCACAGTAGGGTGATCCCATCCTGAGCTGCCTCAGCTGTGCCCTCTCCTTCCATCCTGCCCTGGGTTTAGTGATGAGAGGTCACCAGAGTGAGTCAGCTCATCCAGCAGATCCAACAGAAAGCTGCTAGGAAGCCTTTCTTTACAGTGAGTGTGGTCAAACACTGGAACAGGCTTCCTAGAGGGGCTGTTGATGCCCCCAGCCTGTCAATGTCTAAGAGGCCTTCAGACAATGCCCTTAATAACATGCTGTAACTTTTGGTTGGCCAGTTGGATGAGATGTTCAGTGTAGGTCCCTCCCAAATGAGGGATTCTATTCCATTCTACTCCTCCATGGAGGCGCTTTCTGGGATGCTTCTGATCAATCGGATCAGCTTACTGAACAAATGAATCCCATGGAATTGTCACCACGAGATACAATGCAAAGGCAGTGATCTTAAGCGTGTGATTTTGTGACGTGGCTGAGCCCATTCAGCTGCCCCAGCCCCTGAGGCATGTGCTCTGTCCCTGGTCCCCTCCCCATCACACTGTGGCTGGGCAGGACTGCCCTGCTGGCACTGGCACCCACTGACCATGCAGCCACATTGTCCTTCAGGGACCTGAACCAACCACCAGCTCATTGCAAGAAGTAAAAAGAGCTTCAAGCTGGGCTGGTTGAGTGCCCTGGCACACCGTGCCGGGAGCACCGAAGCGAGGGATCGGGGGAACTGGATGTGCTGGTGTTTGATGCACAGAGCTGTGCCCCAAAGCCACCCCTCCAGTGTGACCTTGCAGCAGGAGCTGCGGGGCCAGCGGGAGGCAGGAACTGCTGCTCCCAAGCAGGTGTGCAGTGAACTGTCCCAGTACAGCCTTATGCAGCAAGATGCAGCACAGGGCTCCAGATGTTTCACCAACCCGCAACAAAAAGCCAGGTCAAGGTCTCTCCAGGCGATATAAACCAAGCTGCAGGCAGATGTGCACAAGCAGACAGCATTTCTATAAAAGAACGCAAAGTTTAGGACAAAACTCAGCTCTTTCCAGTGCAGGGGAAGGTAAGCTGGGTGCGGGAGAGCGTGTGCTTGCTGGAGCAATGCAACAACTCTTCTCCAAGTGCCTGATGGGCCCCCAAGAAAGCCCTGTGTGACACAAAAATGCTGTTATTCTCCTACCACCATGGACTAAACCAAAATGTAAATCTCTCTCAAGTTCAAAGTATTACACCATGCTGTTTCAATAACAAAGTTCACTGCGTAATTTGGCTCCGTGCTCTTTATTCACTTCAGACAAGTCCAAAAATGAAATGGGATTGGGGTAAGAGGCCAGAGCTGAAGTTGCTCATAGCTGATGTTTAGTTTGTGCCATTAAACTTTCATTTTCGCTTCCACTAAGCCTTTATTTTCATCGCAACTTGAAAGATCCATTGTAATTACAATGTAATGAAAAAGCTGAATCCAGAGATGTAGCTGCTGAAGGGTAATCAGCTCCTGTGCTTTGTATTTAGAGGAAGTGATTAACTGTACATTTCAGGGAGGGATTGAAGTGATGAATTTTAACAATGACAAAGTTCAACAATCAGGAAATCTTAATTTAAAAAATCTGCTACTTTAAATTTCTTTTTGCAATCGTTCTCCACAGTCACTTCAATTTTTAAAAGAGTAAGTTTAGAGACTGTTGGAATTAATTAGATTTAACTAACCAGGAGGGCACCTGTGGCTTTTACTTATTCAAGTGATTCTGTATCTTACATGCATTTATTCAGATTCCTAATTATATTTTAATAAAACTATTAGAAATGGTGAATAATTCCCTTTTAATGTGATTATTTTTCTCTTAGGTCGGGTTGGGTTGCAATTCAAAATGAGTATACAAGTGCTTTAAAATTTGGTTTTACTCTACAAAGTAACTGTCCTGAATACATACAGGAAATGACACATAACTTACACTTTTTTAAAAAAATAAAGCTAACTGATTCATTAAATAAAGGAGCTTTTCCTGTAATTTGATTTGGAATTTTTTTTCTGGATTTCAAGAAGTGCTAACTCTCATCCTCAGCCATCTTCCTTTCTCAGGCAAGAGGAAGAAAACAAGCTTTTCTGCTTTTTTCAGTAGTTGGTGAGTTTCTTGAGCTGTCCCTAGCCAGGTAACCGAATAAAGTGGAAATAACAAATACTCTTTCTGCCCCAGCAGACCAGGCTCTTGTGGGATCCAGAACTCTGCCTGGAGCCAGCGCTGGCTGCTGGACCCTCCGACCTGGCAGAGCACCTGCGGGTCATATTTAATTATAAATAGCCCCATTTCCGGCAGAATAAATACAATTAACTCCAGTGACCATAGCGGCTGTTCGGAGGGCAGTGCCAGGCGCTGGGCTGGGCTCCCATCGGCGCGACAGATCCTTCTAAGGAAGCCAAAAGCGTTTCGGTGCAAATCTTCCCCCAGAAAGCGTGTGGTCCAGGTGCCGGCTGGCAGGGAGGTCTCCAGCAGCCTGGCTGCATGAGGGAGCCTCATTAGAGGCTTTTAATCACCCCCCGGTGATTTGCAGGAGGGACGCTGACATCTAGCGGGGAGTCCGCGGTACTCGGGAGCCGGCAAAGAGGTTTTGGGAGGGTTTTTTGCAATCACCTCCACGGTTGGAAAGGCACCCGTAATGAACAGTCAATACCAATGACTTGTGTGGCCCCGAGTTTCTGGGGCAGAGCTGATACCCGGCACTGAGACCAGCCCCGTTGTTTTTCACTCTGTTTTAAGCATCACGGCGTCAAACCTTCTCATTCCAGCCTTAAAACTGAAGGGTTAAAGCAGCAGAAGGAAGGGATCTTGCTGTCGATCTTAACTCTGCTTTGTACTACAACCTATTTTGTAGTACAGAGATTTAATGCTGCTTGCTTACGTAAACGCTGAGCAGGGGCATGTGCTGGACGTTGCTGCTCTACAATCATATCTGACCATAACTGTGAAAACAAGAGAAATCAGAGTTTTTATATCTGTAGTCCGTGCCTCTCCCTCTGCTTCTAAAGGACAATTTGCCAACCAGTTGGATTAGATGTTAAAGGAGGAGATGTTTCCCTAGAAACCTGAAAAGGCGATAGCCAGTTTCATAGCCCTGATTGATAAGAACAAAGATATCAAAGGGAATGATAAGCCTCCAACGGCTTAGAAACAGCTGTGAGATTAAGGTGGGAGAGACCATGATGGGCTACCAGAAAAACCTGCTACCACAAGAGCCAGCAAGCAGAGGCTGAAAAGCCAGGGGAACTGTGCTTTTAAGGTTTATTTTTCTTTTTAAACTCAAAGTGGATGAGGTCTACCCATATGTATTCTGTTTGGAAAATGCTATTGCATGTCAGGACAAAGCCTTTAGACTTTGTAAAGCCTAAATTCCTCCAAGAGCTAACTTTCCTACAGGAAACATGGAGACAGAAGCAGTTTCCAGGGCCTTCCCCAGGAGAGGGGCAGCAAGGCTATATTGGCAGGGTTGCACAGGCCCACAAACCTCAGTTTTGAGCATGAACGAGAAACATGTGAAAACATTGCTTTTCCAGTTTTGAATTATGAGACCTGTAATCAAACAGGGCATATTCTCAGGCAATATGTAGAAAAGAATGTCTAATTTTCATTGACTTGAAGAAATTCCTTAAAAAGAAGGGATTCTTATGGCTGCAAAGAAAATTTACAAAACATGACCTGTTCTTGGTAAAAGAAAAATGTTAGCAGGACCTTAAACAATGCAGTTGGTTACACAGAGAGCTAAAGCATTCCTCAGTTTAGGCTTGTTCATTAAAACCTAACACTAATAGAGAATTCTCTATTGTTCAGGATTGTTGTAGTGCCCAGCCTAAATCTCAAGGTAAACAGGTGACTCATGTTTTCTGCTTTGGGAGTGTATTAAATAGGCAATAGAGCTGCTCCCCAAATACAGGGTCTTGTGTCACACAGTATCCCTTTCGGCTGTTGAAGAAAGCTTGCAGAGACCCTTCAAGGTTTCCTGCCTGACTTGGCCAGAATTGCAGGACTTGGATGCAGAGGAATGCTGAATCCCTCATCCACACACCACAGATGCCTGTGGAAACACTGGAAAGCAGGAGTGCTTTTCTGAAGAGATTTCTATTGTGGTAGCTTCTGTTAAAGCAAAGTGTGTTCTCGAGCAGTTCCCAGTATCCCAAGTTATCGTGGTCATACAACAGTATTTTACTCATTACATTTAATTACTTTTTTTTCCTCTCTTTTGTTTGTCTTTGCAGTTTGGAGCTTTGTTAAAGCTTTATTGGGACCCTAAATTGAAACTCGGCAAAGCTACTCACAGACAAAGCAAAGCTGCAGCTGTAGAGAACAAACAGTAATCGCTGCCAGCACCGAGCTGTGTTTGCTCAGTAAAGTGGACTACATGGAAACAGTGATGTGTGTTGAACAGGCAATCACGTCTGCATTTGGCTGCCTGGGAGGATTCTCTTCCAGTCTCCAGTGCCAGATCTGGAGACTGAAAACCAATTCCCAGTAGTGCCTCTTTGGCCAAACAGTACCAGTATTACAGTCCCACCATACAGCTTATGTATTTACCTTGTCTTTTGAAACACCCAGACAAGACACACCAGCACCAACCTGAGGGCTTGTGGACAGCAACACTGTGCTCTGGCTGATGTGAGTACGGAGCTAACAAAGCTGCTATCACCTTATGTGTGCCAGCTCATGTCACATCTCACCACTCTGCCACTGGTGATACAATTGATTTGAACAGGCTCGTGTGTGACCTTGTAAAACTCCCCACAAAACATGAGGGATGTGATGCTGATGCCTTAAGAGGCCTCCTAGACACGGAGGCTGGACAGGAGTAAAAGAATAAAATAGGTATTTATTTGAAAGGCCTTCAAAGGTACACCCTGGGAGCCACAGGCTATTGCCAAAAGGGACCCCAAGATGGACCCCAGGTCACGAGTTCTTCACTCTTTTATAGGTTTGGTTCATTTGCATATCAGGGTTCTCCAATTCTCCAATTAAAGCTTCAGTTTCCCCTCAGCCTGCCCCCCCCCTTAGCAGCTCTTTGGTTTATACTTTTGGCCTAGGACAGTCTGGGTGTCCTTGGAAAGCAGGGCCAGAGAGGCTTTGTTATGTCTGCCCAGCATGAGAGAGCAGAAATTAACAGGCTACAAGAAACTTCAGAGTCACACTCTAAGCAGTTAAAAAACACAAAGGTCAAGATCTAAGGCATCAATGCAAAAGTGAAATTTGAAGATATGCAGAACTTACACTTCAAAATTGAAACTAACTGATTCATTAAATAAAGGCAGAACACTTGGACTGTGGAAGAGCAGTAAAGAAACTTCCCTGGAACACCAGACAGTGGGATTGTAACAGTTTGGTATAAGAAGTTTGGGGTCATTTCTCCTGCTCCTTGAATTGTGTAATGTAGGCTGTTAGATTTTTACTGATTGCATTTTTTGGTGATAGAGGCAGAAAATGCATTTAAACAAAGGATCTGCACTAGGGGAGATTCAGGAATCTGGGCATGCCAGGAAAAGTTACTGCAGAAATTTCATCAGAGAGCATTGCTTGTGAGATTTCCATGTTTCTCTTTACCAGCACCAAAGTGAATGAAGTACAAACCACAGAGACTTCCCAAAGTCTTTCAAAAGTCTTTATTAAACCTTGGAAATCGGGGACAGGTGAGTCTGCTCCACCTGGAAACAGTCCTACTTAAGGCTATCAGCATTGGGTGAGATGTCCTGCGTGACTGTGGTGCCCATGTGGACGAGACTTACTTGTGAATCCCACAGTATGGGGAAGGGCATCCAGCAGCTGGACTGAACATGCCCCCAGTGGCTGAGGCTTTCTGGGGAGCAGAGGACCTGCTGCACCTGTGTGCAACACAGCGTGCAGGTTCTACAGCTGAGCAGGATGTCCTGACCTGTGGGAAGTGCTCATGGAGACAGTCCATTGAGATTTCATCTGCTGCACCTCTGGAAATCTTTACCAAATAGAAAGGACTTAACCAGAGAAAAGCAGTGCATACGTGGCAGCCTCGAGTCCACCTATAAATTCCAGCGCTGTCAGGCATTCTGGCACAACCCCCACACTCAATCACCCAAATTAGCCTCCTGTTAGCTTCAATGAGCATGGAGAGGCCAATATGAGAGTCCTGGGAGGACTATGTGTGCCTTCTCACACACAGGTTTCTCTTTACCTTCATCTGGAAAGCTGACTGATTAACTCCAAGCTATGTGTAATGTTTGTGCACATAGTCTGGGAATGCTGCTCCTCACAACCCTACGCAGGGGGCACATTTCCAAAATTTCCTTCCCAGATCCCTTTTACTTTTTGCCACAGATTTCTATCCCCCTGGTTTAGGTTTCTCTTTGCCCACACTGCACCTGCCTCAAGGGTGCCTAAAAGGCTTATTGTGGTCAAGTGGTGCAAAAAGAAGAAATTGGTGTCTTCCGACCAACACCCCATGGCTTGGAGCAGATCTCACATGGCAGTTGTTGAGTTTGTTGTCCTTGCTCCCTATTCCCACATCCTGACTGCCCTGGCTACCAAGCTCCATGCCCACTGGGGCAATACTGGTGCTTGCAGATATTTTCCTATGTGTCTTTACTCCTCTTCTAGCTCAGCAGATGCAGTTCTGTCAGTTCACATTCATAAATGCCATGATTTATTTGATGCACAGTTCGGCACATTCATGCATTTACTACAGGCAGTAAACCTCAGGCCTGGCATGTTTTTGCAGATGCATTTATGTAATTAAACATTTAGGGGTAATTACTCTAATTGCCTAGCTTGACTTGTTAAGCCTCCCATTCTGAGGATGAGATTCATTTACCTAAAGAGGCTTCATTTTCACAGTTCCCTTCATTCATATCTGTCCCTTATACAGCTGAGGGCTTTGCCATGTCCCCTTTCCCTTCCATTAGAGGTGGGCAGTGGCTAAGGGGTGCTTGATCCTCAGAGCTGGGATGCATGTGTTACAGGGGGCTGCAGTCAGGACTGTTCTGGTGTGTTTGCTCACACAGTCCCACAATTTCCAGTAGCTATCTAACCCAGCTCTAGCCTGGCATGGTCATCCCCCTCTCTCTCCCTCTGCTCAACAACCAGCACAGGCTGAAGAGCCCTGTGAGGCCTGGCTGTGCAATGTGGGTATTTGCATCCGTGTAGGAGCTAATCCCTCATGTCTGTAGAACTCCCTGGTCCGTGTGCTCACAGATGAATCTGCAAATGAGTGAACACTCTGCTTTGAGCACAAAGCTGTAAAGACCTTGGCATTATAAAACCCAAACCTCAGCATATGGGCTGTGACTTCGCATTTTGACTATTTCGATAAGAGCGTGCTGCCTGTTCTATTACTCTTTACACAGGCTCAGGTTTAATCACTGCATGCCAAAGGGAGATATGCCTTCATTCTTGCAACAACTCTGTGCTGCTTGCACTGAGCTGAAGGGTCCTGAAGGAATGGAGCTGTTGTAATAATCCCCCAGCACTCTCAGCCTTTCTGAAGAGACAGACTTTCACATGTTGATCATGCAGTGCCCTGATCAGCCCTACCCAGCAGCCTTTTGCTGGAGGGTGAATTTTTGTTTTACCCAGATTGGATGGCTTTCCCAACTCTTTCCAGCACATGTAGAAATTATTCTCAGAAAAATCACCAGTGGGATCCAGAGCAGAGGTGTGGATAACCAGTCCTTAGCTCTGCAAATGCATTGACTTGTTGTGCCCCAAAGCTATGACACAATGAAAATTAAAATAAATAGTACAGATGGGTGTTTTCTTTATAGTCTTTCTTCTCTTTCTGGGCTCTGGGCAGCTGGGCTTATAGCAACTCCTACATTTATTTGGACAGGTGGAAAGAAAAATGGGGCAAACTCATTCATCCTCTTTTAATTCTCTGAAATAGCTCTTAATGAGATGTTATAGTCTACACAGCATATATAAAACAGGCAGTAATCCAACATGAAGTTTCATGGTGCTGTCCTTTGGAAAATATATTTAATTTGCATGTAGGTTTCATGCATCCACAATACACATTCCAGACTCCCATGAATAATAATAAATACCCTTTATAACATGCCAGGGCATGGTGTCCCAGCATGAGAACAAACCTTTCCTTGGAATTCAGAGGTACCTGCCCCTGCCTGGTACCATGTCCCTGTACCACTAGGTGGCTTTTCCACTTCGTAGTTTCTACCTCTTACTGCAAAGTCACTCCAAGTACGGGGAGTCTTCTGCCAAGTGCAACCATCAAACCGGTGGAAAAAAGAGAGCAAAGCTAAGGCATCCTTCAGCAGATGAACTCTTAAATTCCAATAGTTTCACAGTGAAATCTTTACCAATCCCTTATCAGTCCTTCTAGTGCTTTGTTTTGAGTTAGTTACAGCTGGCTTATTCCCAGATTTCAGGTATCGTAAGGTATCTGCTCAGATACATTTCTGTACAGCTATGGAACTTAGCAAAATTGTGCATGTGTTGAATTTTATAAGAGTAATTTTTGTAATTCATTAGCATAAACCAAGTAGTAACAGAGAATCAGGATGTGTATTTGTTAATGTAACTTGTTGCCTCACCATGTTCTCGGCAAGAGTAAATCCAGCTTTTTCTTCTCAGACATTTTACTCCTTTTTTTAACTTAACCATTTTAATTACAGATCTTTGCTCACACCTAAACACTGCAAATATTTGGCTATGGATAGTATCTTTTTGAAGTAGCTCTCAGTGTCTGAAGTTTTCTCCAAAAAGAAAAGCCCTGAGGGGCTCATTGCTGGGAACACTGAATAGTGGGATGGGGGGGGAGAGGGGGGGAAGAATGAGGGTCGCAAATCCACAGATGTGTTTAAAAAAATAAATACACATCCCTCCCCTCAGAGTTTTTGTTTAAGTTTGGCCATGTTGAATAGAATGTATTTTATTGAAGCACAAAGGAGCTGAGTTGGGCAGAGATAGACCTAAGAGATGTTAGAAATTTGGCAGATGAACCCAAGATTTGCATTTTTCATTCATTTCAGACTTCTTTTTGTTTCACATGTATAACTCTTGTTTTCTATTACAAAAATAGTCATATATTCACTGGAGAGAAACCATGGAGCTGTCTCCTGACAAGTGACCTTCAGTGGCATGAAAAGTTGCATCAACAGCTCTTTCAGGTAGAACACATGGAATTAACATGTAAATTTTAGGAGGGGGCTAATCCTGCAACTAATTTAACACACAGGAGGTCAGATTTCAAAGAGGAAAACCAAGTATTGATGAAAAGACTGGAGAAAGCTCCTGCTTTAGAAAACAGCAGAATATCATTTGAAATACCTGTGTAAAAGCTGTTTTCTATCCCCAGATGTTCAGCAAAGATGGACACAGTTTGACAAGAGGTTAAGAAAAACACATCCAGAGCTGCTCTGCATTGGTGCAGCACTGCTTGCTCTTTGGTTGCCATGTCCTGGTTTGTGTATGGATCCAAGTCTCTGCACTGATTGTAGCAGCCAGCTTTTTACACCAGCAGGTTTTCAATACACAGCTTTCCCAGAAGCCCTGGATTTCTGAGGGAAAAGGAAGATCGTAGTTAAATTTATTGGAGCAAACTGATGCTCAGTAAAAGCTGCGCCAGGGGAGGTTCAAGTTGGACATCAGGAGGAATTTCTTCACAGAAAGGGTTGTTAGGCATTGGAATGGGTTGCCCAAAGAAATGGTGGAGTTACCATCCCTGGAGGTGCTCAAGAAACAACTGGATGTGGCACTTGGAGCCATGGTTTAGTTGACAAGGTGGGGTTTGGCCAAAGGTTGGACTCGATGATCTTGGAGGTCTTTTACACCCTAATTGAATCTGTGATTCTGCAGTAACATAACTGAATAAACAAAGCAATTAGGAATACATGATGCTTTTTTTCATTATACAAACACCTTTCAAACCACCTTTATACAGCATAAGTGTCCATGGTATAATCCAACTAAAAGCTGTGTTATCACAGTAGCCTGGTGCTGGTTCAAAGTCAACATACTCTGCTCCCAGGGGCTTTTCTGCTGGAGCTTGGCACCACGTGGATGCAGGCACACAGCTTTTGGTGGGCACAGAGCACGGGCAAGAGCCGACTGTGGTATCTCAGTGTAGGTGCATGTCCAGGCTGATCTTTAGGTTGCAATTATCCTAATCAAAATTAAGTTTTGACTTTTCATGCTCAGACAGATGCATCATCATCTGTACTTTTGCTTTGGCCTGGCACAGTTTGAGCCTGTGAGTGCTGGCAGTGTTTCCTGGCCAGTGAGTGCCTCAGTTTGTGGCTTCACTTTCTGAAAGGCACTGGGCGAGTGGTAAACATCTGAACAACCTCTGATCTCTTGGCTGTCCCTCAAGCTGTATTATCTCTGCAAACATGCACTTCCCTTAATCTCCATATAATCTTCTCCAGACAGAGTAATTAAAAAACAGTTCCACATCTTTTCCTTAGCTTCTTTCAGCTAAGCTTTTTGCAGCCTCCCCTCCTTGTGCCAACAGTCCATAAATTTTGTCCTGTGATTTTACTTTTTCTAATCAAACACTTTACTACTCTGTCAATTCTACTCTTTATACAGAATGTTTTTCAAGTGAAACACGCTCTTGCTCCCTCTTCACCTCATGGAGATTATTCATGTGGCTGAAGAGTCATTGTGGAAGCAAGCTCTGATCCCAGCTCTGCATGGTTTTCAAACACTCCCCTCCATGAATGTCTCTCATCTCTTCTTATCTCTCTGTGCCCACAAGCTGGAGCAGACAGCTGTGGTGCATGAGCAGCGAGAGGTGAAGTCTCCATGCCAGAGCTGTTTCCTGACGTGCTGCAGGTCTGGATGCACAAAGGGGTTTCAG
>NW_008238988.1:1213165-1225614 GCF_000691975.1 Corvus brachyrhynchos
GGTTGCAGCAGGATGGCTCTCAGCGAGGGCAAGCACTGGCAGAGCAGGCAGCACCCAATGGGGATATCAAAGCAACAGCCCAGGGCTGTTCTGGGAGGCAGCTGGACACCTCTCCTAGCCTTTCCCACCCTCCAGGGCCAGGGCCACCTCCTGCCCACAAGGGCCCTGCCCTTCTTCCAGTCCTTGGAAATACCTATTACAAAATCATGGGTCATGGGAGGGTGTGATATGCTTTCCACAGAGCTGGTATTTCTGTTAGGTCTTCCTCTTCAAAGCTTTTCTCTTGTCATCGTCAGGATCATCACCTTCTTTATTTTTAAGCCTTTATTAGTTCTGTGCTAATCATGGGACACATGCATGCTGGGCTGTGATGCTCTCAATGTTTTGCTATACTTCAACATCTGTTTTCCAGCACAAAAAAGAAATATTGTTATACTCCAATATTCTCAATTATTTTGACTGTGGTTAGACCACACAGGGAAGAATGTGAAAACAGCTTTTTCAAATTATCCATTTTAGTTTTTCAAGGACTGTATGGGCAGTTTATACCTTATATTTTAATTGCTTGTGGTAAGAAAACATCAGTGGATTCAATGTAATAATATTTTTCTACGAGTGCCAAAGATCTAAAGTGCTACATGGAAATTATTCACAAAAGCAGGTACTCACTGCATTGATAACAACTTTTTTGGCACTTTTCACCAGTTGATTTACAAAGGAAATCGGTGTCCTTATTTCACTGTTACTGGGACAGAAGCACAGAGAGGAAAAAGGACTTGATAAGGTTTATTCTTCCTAACAACATGATTGCTTGCAGAGGGGTTAAGGATTTCTGTCTCCTCTTGACTTTATTTGGAGTTAAGAGAACCTTGGGGGGCCTGTTAAAAAAACATTAATGTTGACCTAAATAATTTCTTTACATTTCAATCTATTTATTATCTTTACAGGAGTATTTCAACACTAAGATAGGAAGCTGCATCTTAATTCTATTAGCAGTAGGCCCACAGGCTTCTCAAAACTAATTTCAAACATTTTATGACCTTGTCAAGATTCAAACATGTTCAACTTCCAGCACTGAGTGCCTTTCCTGTGACTCCAAAGGAGTGTATGAATGTGATGCATAAAGGTAATCCCTTGCAGAATCACAGCACTGGTCAGTATCTTTACTGGAAATTAAACACTTCACAGTGGGGTATTACAAAGAGGTATTATTTTGTAATGACACTTGGGAGAATAGTGAGACTGCCTTTAATTTGGAGGTCACTTCATGCTGCAAACCTACACAGACTGCCTTGTAAGAAATACCCCTTAAAGTAAAAGGTGGCATTTTCTAAGGTCTTTCTTTAAGTGCTACCCAGGTTCATGCATACAGGCCTCCTCCACATCTGTGTGAAAAGAGCAGTTATATTAGTAACTGTATGTGGTCAAAAAAGCTGCTGAAACCAGAAGGCTATAAATGACTATTTACACAAACCTTTTAAACTCCAGGTTTTAAACCATTTAAGCCAAAATATATAACTCAAGCCAGACTTGCTGAAGGCATGGCTCAGGTTCACTGAGACAGATCATAAAACGTAGACAGGCTTACACAGAATCTGGTCTGAGTTTCAGATTTGTAATTTATGCTGGTTTGAGGTTTTCTTGCAAGTATTTTGCATGCCCTAACAAATTCAACTGCATTTTAGCTTTTACAGTGTCAGGGGTGTTTGAGCACCAACACACCTTTCATCCCTGCTCCAAGGGGTTTGGTGCCCATGTTCAGGGCCAGCTCTGTAACCTGGGACAAGACTGCAGGGAAAAGAGCTGTGAGAAGTCTCCTCCAGGCTGGGATTTGCCTGGCCTTGTGCCTGATCCTGCCCTGACCTCCTTGACTTGCCTTCCTGGCTTGAGCATTGCCCTTCCTCCCTGCTGTGGCTTTGCAAAGCCATGACTGGGCTGCAGCTGATTCCAGCTGGTGTCACCAGGGCTGCTGTGCTCACCTTGTTGGGGTGCTGCAAGACTGTTCCCCAACAGACATTGAGCTCATAATAAAAGAGTCTGACATGTGGCTTTTGCAAGCACTTGTTTCAAAATTGAAAACAGCTTGTTAAATTACAGAAAAAAATCTTACAATGTCTTCTTTAAAAGTCTTGCAGGCAGTTGTCTTATAGTTAAACAAAAGGGTCTGACACTTGAGTGGAGTTCTATTTGCCAGGATTTCACTGGATGTGGCATGCAATAGCAGCATGATGATGATGAACAATCTCTTGCAACATTTAGATGTCATTTCCTTCTGGACACGGAAGTCCTGGTCCCATTTTAGTGAGGGTTTTGTTGGAGGGTGGTGATTTTGTTAGGCAAAGAAGGTGTTCTTATTACACCCGAAGTATGTCTGTTAGTCATTGCTATACCATGTTTGCCTTGTTCTCCACATTATTCTTTGGATATGTTGCTACTGGCATGAATGCCAAATGTTACAGACTCAGAGGCTGGAAATTTCTCTAGGACAGAAGGGTAAGCTCTATTTACACACTGTATAATATGCGGAAACCTGTGATTGTATCTATGAAGCTTTAACTTTACTTAGGCTTTGTTTATGATTTGGTTTTGTAAATGATATTGGATAATTATTGTCTACTCATCCAAGGACATATGTTCTCAAGCAACTGTGTCACCCTGTGTCTCCAGTTTCTTAACGAAGTCCAAAATCATAAGGAAAAATGAGGAAGAGTCCTATCCTATGTAGGACTTAAAAGCCGTATCAAATAAAGAAATGACTCTACTAAGGGAGTGATTCTGTCTGGTGTTTATTTTTTCCATAACAAATCCGGTTTTGCTCTTGTTACTGGCATTGTCAGAAGGACTCTGCCAGTGCTTTTCTTCAGCTGGTACTTAAAGGGTGAGAAAAATACGAAATAAAGTAACATGACCCTGATAATACCATATGACCAGAAGTGTGAGCTCTCTGCTGGTGCTGCTGGTAGGATTAAAGAGTAGGACAGAAGTGGTTGTACAGCTTGTGGTTGCAGAAGCTCTGCCAGACACACTATGTGCACAAAGCCAAAGGCACTTTTAAGAATTCTCCTGACTGCACATGTAGGTGAAGTATCAACCAAACAAATGCAGGGGAGAAGACAGACAGAGCTAATGAGAACAAGGCATAATAAAAAAGGTGTGTGGGCACCCATATACATCATACAGAGGGGAACAGCACCACAGTCATAAGGCAAAATCAGATTCCAGAAAATGAGCACTTCCAGACTAGAATAAAGAGGATAAAACCATCTGATTAGCCAGAGAACCTGCAAATTTTAAGACAAAGTGAGTGTGACAACTCCAGCCCCTTCATGAATAGTGTTTTATCTTCCTTTGTTGTCTAGCTAAGCTGGTTAGAAAAGTCCCTTCATCAGCAGTATGTAGTTTCTAGCACAATAAAGGTGCAAAACTACACAATCCTTAGAATGCCTAGGTCCTTAACTGATGAGCCTACATTGCAAGTTCCTCCAGTCTTGTTATAAACACCTTCTTTTTTAACCCTAAAATACAGTGATCAAAAAGTTATGCAGTTTCCTACTGCCTACAAAATTAACAACTTCTTTAAAAAATGGTTCTCTTGCTATACATCATCTTTTATTGGTTTATTCTCAGGAGCCACAGCAGATCACGAGGGTGGTATCAGAAGACATACAGGCAAACAAACACAGAGCTGCTGCATCCTCAAGTTACGCTTCAAGCATGGTTGCTCCACAGCTCTGTGAATCAGCAGCCTTGTGTTCTTGGCCAATTTCTACCATTTACATATCCTGACTCCAAACCTACAGCTGCATGACTTGTTTGCGTGACTAATTTCACTGAACTCCAAGGGTAGGACTTTGGGGGCCTCCAATTGCAACTCCCAGTACCTGTGGATTCAGGTCACATAATCAAGAGCCTCTGTTCCCTCCTCAACCAAAGCAGTTAAGCTCCATCAAATGTGGATCTCCTACATCCCAATCACCAAACTACTTGTAATTCTAGATCTCTTCCCATTCTTCTGAGAGAGGACTTAAAATCAGGAGGAGGGAAGGAAGACACAATGCCCTGGATTATGCCATAACCTGGTGGCTACAGCAGCCTTCTGAGTCATGAGTGGGTTGCATCCCATCAGGCCAAGATGAAACTGAATTGAGATTTCCCACTCCCTAGCTGACGACATTTATTAAGATATTATGGGAAGGAAGCTCTGCTGCTTCTCTTCCCTAACCCTTTTCACAGAAGCCTGTGGTTTTTCTGTGAATGGCACTGGATCAGTGCTACAAGGCTCTGAGTGTGCACAGCAGAGTGGGCTCCTCCAGGGATTCAAATGGAATACAGTCATGCCTTTGCTGTGCTCCTGAATCAGCCTGAGGGCCTGGCCCCACTGGTCACTGACACCTGTGCAGGCATGGCAGCCCACTTTAGTAACCTAGGGAACTGCCAGGACAGTTGGTGGTAGCAATTTTTACATACCTCTAGGCTCAAACAGCTGCCAGAGCAGAAAACAGTTTACCTGATAGGTATCTAGAAGATAGGTAGTTTTCTTGAACTTGGCCAGATGAATCCACCTGAGTCCCATTTCTGGTGCCCAATGTAAATATTGTAGAATCCATCATGACAGTGCATTTATTTAATGACTTGGATGTTTGAGGGCAAGTCACATAACCCTACATATTTTAACTCACCACCCCAAACATCTTAATTACTTACTTCATGATGATATTTTAAGGGTTAATTTACATTTGAGGAAATGGCTCAGGGTCACAGCACCAAACCTGCTGGAGTTCAAGAAGTGTTTGGACAATGCTCTCAGGCACATGCTGTGGGGTGTCCTGTGCAGGGCAGAAGTTGGACCTGGATGATCCTTGTGAGTCCCTTCCAACTCAGGATATTCTGTGGTTCTGTGAAATATCACAGACACACACATAATTCTGAGCACTTTCTGTGTAATTAAAAAGAGCAGCAAGTGTTACCTTGAGAGTGAGAGCTGGCAGAACCACCGGCTACATCCCGAATACTTGTCATACAGGTTCTGAATCGCCCTGGGATGCATGGGTTGCATTACCTGAAAAAGGGTGCAGCAGTAAGGCAGGCAAGTTGTTCTGAGTATCACCATGTGTGCTGAACACACCTGGCCTTTTCCTGAGAACCTCCCCAGGACTGGGAGTTCATAACACTCCAAAGATGGAAGATTGATGAAGGAGGATTGCTGGCATTTCAGCAGATTGAAAAAAAATGGCTCTTGGCGATGTCGTGGATGTTCTCAATTCACCTGCAACAAACAGGACCGTGATGAGAGTGAATTAATATTGGCTATCACATTGTTAAAAGGGCTCAGTAATGTCCTTGCCTGGCAACAGCTCTGACCACTTGGCATTTATATCAAAAGTGGGCATCCTATCCTGTAAAAAAGTGGCATCTACCCAATTATTTATAAAAATAATCACAACTGACTACCATCAGTAGATCCTGTATTGCACTCAATTCAAGGTATCTCCCTTTTAGTCCTGCCTGAGGTGTGAGATGGAGTTTCAGAGCCATCCTCACACTTGGTTTGTTATCAGCCAACTCCAAACAGCTCTCTCATCTGCCTGTAGATCTCCTGGTCTGTTTGTCAAGGTATCTCCCTTTTCCAGCGAATGATTCTATGAATTATGAACAGATTCCCCAAACTGTGGCTTCTTTTTCCCCTCTGAATAAAAAATGAATAAATGTTGTCAGAAAGAACCCTAGGGAAGCTTTCACTCCTCCTACTCGAGGGATGAGTAACTTGACACACCCTCGAACATGAATCTGCTCCATTTCATAATCTTGGCAATTTGCGATCTTCCAAGAAAAAAAGTCCAGAACTGACTAAAACACACATCTGTGCATGCGAAGGCAAATTCCCCTCAGCTGTACATCTTATACTTTGCATCCTGATTCTCTCAGCATATCAAATCTGTCTTCCCTAGGGATTTATTTAGCACATCTATGCCTTGCCTAGTTACCCACACATGAACTTCTGAGCCTGATGGGAAGATTTGAACATGCTCCTTCCTTTCATGTCATAGGATGCCACATGGGGAACTCTCTGCTCCTGCTCTTCAGGTTGATTCCCATGAATTCTTTCCCATTCTTGTGATGTGGTGTGCATCCCTTTGATGAGTCTGAGGAATCAGAATGGCTCTAGTTTCTTAAAAAGGAGCTTTTTTGTTTTGGTTTTTTTTCCATAAAGTTGTAATTCCTAGGATGTGATCACCTTCCTAGGTGCCCTCCCAACTCTGTGATGCCCAATGGAGAGGGTTGTTTTCATCCTTGGCCTGGGGATAAGGCCTTTGAACTGTCCCATCAGTGAGCGGGTTCTGCTCCCAGGGAACCAGGAGAGGGATCTGTGCTGCTCTCAGCGTGCTCCAACAAGAATCTTCCTGCACCCAGGAGTTCTCAGCAGCTGTTTGCCCCTGCAGCACAGTTGGCTTTCAGACACGGATGTAACTGCCACTCCTGCACACAAAATTCGGCCCAATGTGCAGTAATTGCAGTTGATGCTAGTCAGCGTGAAAGAACTTACTCCTTTCTTAAAGGACAAGTATCTTTAAGGGATCTGCAGAAATTGCAGGGATAAAAAAGCTGAAATTATGGTACCAGAGTCCAGATGATGTGTGGAAGAGGGAACCCTCTAATTCTGGGCTCCAGGTTGTTGAAGGGCTGTGCACAAGTTTTGGTTGTTTAGGGTTTTTTAATTCTACTCCTCCTCTGCTGTCTTGCTAGTAATAAAATATAGCTATAAAATAATGCAGTGATGGCACCCAAACACACGCAGGCACAAGTTAGCAACTTGCCCATTCCACTGAAAAATGTTGTGGATAATAAAGGAAAGCATGGGAATGAAGGCACAGACAGTTATTCTGAGTGAAAACAAGCAACTCTACAATTTAATCCCTGCTAGCCAGAGTGAAGAAACAATTTCCAGACATGACAGTTACACACCCACATCTAGGTATTATTACCCACAACTAGGTATTATTAGCTCAAACTTTAGAAAAAACAGGAATCTAAACCTCCTCCTCTTTTTAAAATTTTTTTTTTTAATTTTATTTTGTGTTTTTGAAAAAGAGCAAACATACTCTGCCCACCTACAAAGCAACTAATGTCTCCCCGGCTTCCCAAATTTAATTATTTTCCATTCCAAATCCTGTGATGAGGAGGCAAAAAGACCAAGGTTTTATTGTTGCTTTAGGATTTGTTAGTCACTTAGAGAAACCACAGGGAAAAAAACCCAATCTCCATTTTCTCACCACACAGCATATCACTGAATTAAAAATTTAAAATTACAGGAACATGGGAAAGTGGAAGAAATGGAAGCATAATGAAACTGTTACCAAATCAGTATCTCTTTCCCAGTAGTAAAATTAAGGGGGTGGTAATCACATGTTCCACTCCCTTGCAGAGTTGTTCTGATGAGTTGCCAATTAAAAACTGTAAGACACTAAGATAAGTGTATTTTAAGATAATGTTGAAAATGGAATAATCTCATTTTTAATACAATAGAAACACTCCTTAAATAATGACACCTTATCTGAATTGTGTTTGAGATGGCACGTGACAGGGTTAAATACATGGATTTAAGTTCCCAGAAAAATGAAAGGACTATCACAACTGCATTCCTAGAATGACTTTACAGAGGAGACCCCATCACTGCAGTCCTTTTATTTTCAACTCTTTTTTTCTTGTTTGCTGTAATGAATCACAGCGCTGCACACCTGGCATCCACACACAACCACCTAGTCACTAAAATTCTGTGCCTTTCCCAGATTATGTGCCAATACAGACACACAGAGAAAAAAAGGAAAAACCAACCCAAGCAGCTGGGCAGACTCCAGAATGATGGGCACACTTGGCTCCCATCTAAATGAGGCAGCAGTATAATAAGAAATACATCTTGTAACACGAGGACATGTGCTGCTGTGCCACCCTGGGCTAAAATAGCAACACACCCAAGCCAGCTGATTCCATTCCCTGGAAAAACCAAGCTTGTAACTGAAGCAAAACACCCACCACTCAAACAAAGCCTGTGCTTTCTGCCTTTGTTGCTCATGGTCCTATTGCTAAGGCAATGTTGTTTGGACCTTCATCTTTTAATTTATCCGGTCTGCCAAACAATCAGATTTCTGAAGTACCCAGTGACCTTTCCCTATCGTACCTAAATGCCACAGCACTGTGTGTGCACAATTTAACAGATTAACAGAGTAAATAATACAGGCAAAGTGTTATAAAACCAACAACAACAAGAAAAGGCTCTCTTACATACAGAACTTTGAGCAGTATCCTGCAGAAATAAGTGCATAACCAGGCTCAATTGAAATCAGGGGACTGCAGCAGTCATTGAACTAATTTTTTATTGCAGTGGTAAAGTTTTTAGCATAGCAATTAGAAAACCAGAAAAAAAACCAAAACCAAAAAAAAACCCAAGAAGCAAGCCTTATCTTTACTGAATTTATTTTTACCCATGCAGAATGACATAGTTGTTACACCTCATCTAAGAGAAGTGCTACATTGGCTCATTATATACATTTCTACTAAAGACAGCTAAATTCCTTAAAGTTCCGTTGCAAAAACCCTCACTGGGATTCACGAGTAGTAACTTTTACAGAGATAAGCAATATTTTAATACCTCAAATTGCTTACTAAGAAAAGTACTGTTCAGGACTCAGCAACAACCAAGTACAGTCTAAGTGAGCTGAAACCCCTTCAGTCTGTTCTTTCTCCTGTTCCTGCAGTGGTACATTAGCACTTGTCCAGCTCCTTCACTGAGCTATTGCAATAGCTTATACTCAAGAACAAATTAAAACACTTCCAGGCTTTTTTTTTTTTTTTTGCTTAGAGCAATAATCATTAATTAGAAATAAAATCCATTTTCCTTTATTCTTTCATTTTTCAAGACTTATAATAAACCTTATAATAAATACATTATTGCCTGCTCAAATCTGGGCACTCAACTCACCAATGTCTTTAAAAATTAACAATAAACCTGATATGGTTAGCACATTTTATTCATTGACATTCAAAAATCATCTAAAATGAAGCTTTCCTCTGACTCCAGGCACTTTAACATCATTAATAATATAACACAACCCTAGCAGGATTACAGTAATTATTTCAACGGGAAAGCAGTCCTTCAAACCTCTACAGATACTCCTGTCCATCTTTCCTCATTCTGGGAAATAATCTTAATTCTCTTGACAAAATGGTATCCTACATGTCTTTAGCACAAAAAGATCACTGGATTCAAACTACTTCTGGTGATGACAGAAAACAATCCCCCTGGAGATTGTCCTGGAGAACGTCCTGACACCTGCTCCTTCGGTTTTTTTAGGACAGAAAAACAACTGGCTTCTGCTGACTGGGATAAACTGGTCTGCAATTGTTAAACACTTTACAAGGCAGAACTGGTATGTTAAATACCAGTGCTCATCCAACTGGATGCCAAGCAAGATGCTCTGCTTGAAAAAGGAACTCCTGGTGCTGCTCCTATCACCCGGGCAGGGCTGTGACAGCAGCAGCTGTAAGTGTGATGTGTTCTGCACCTCATTTGCCATAGATTGCCACAGCTGTCTTGTCAAATCCTGCCAGCCTGGAGAACACGGCTGCTTTGAGTGCGCTGCTTTGCCAGGCATCCTTGGAAATGCATGTTACGGGTGTCAGTTCAGGCAGCCCTTGTGTGCTGAGCTGAAATGTATCCAGAAGAGCCCTGGGGCTGTCTTCTGCAGATACTACAAAAACCCCACAATTTCTGTCCAAGTTCAGTGTTAGGGTGCACCCCATACCCCTCTTGGAGTGCCCACTGCAATCCTTACTTGCCTTAAAATGCACAGAGGTAATTTAAAAGCTAGCTCAGTATTAATGTCATGCCATTTTCACACTAAAAGTTCAAAGTCAAAGTAAACAAGTTTCAGCCACACACACAAACACTTTCTGCTTTTTTAAGTTACCAAACACATACCATAAAACAAGTCTCGCTTCGTAATCACCGATTTTCCCCCCTTGTACAGTTATTCAGATCTCATTCCAGAATTCGTCATCTGGTTAATTAACAGATTTCAGTCTGTTCTGTGTTTAAGGGGAGATTGTTTGTGGCCTGACTCTGGGAAAATGCACAAACGAGGCAGCAGCTTGTTTTTCAGCTCCTGTCTTTGCATTTTCTGCCCAAGAGCCAGGGGAGCATGTAAATTAGGAAGCACATGCATCTTGCAGGATTAGCATTTCTCAGAAGGCAGAGAAATGACAGCACACCTTCCAGTCTCAAGACAGAAAAATTGATCTTGTACCATTTTGGGGGCGGATTTTTTCATGTTTCTCTGCCAAGCTACTGATCTGAAATCTTATTTTTATTTCATTCATCCCTCTTCCAGTAACAGCAGCTCCTCTGTTGGTAATATAATTGTTTATATTATAATGCCTCAAGTGAGGTTAAGGCTGTACAATGAAGACACATGTCACATACAAATATACATAATGTACAATATAGGAAATCTATCAGGATTCATTTGGTGCAGTTACCCGAGCACTCTGCATAATAATCCTACATGAAATATTTCACAATATGAACATCAAATACATAAAATTGCCTCAAGGCCAAGAGAACCAGAATGCACCAAATGAATTTTCTTGAAAGGATCTACTCCTTCAGAGATTTAAATGAAAATGCAAAGAAATTTTCCCAAGTAATCCCAAAAGTGTAAGTTTAGGAAGGAAAAGGCCAAAACCTTTAGATGTTTTCTTAGTAAATATATTCTGCAGCCAAAAGCTTAATTCAGATCAGCTTTTTTATGGTGCATAGGTATTTCAAGGCAAAAAATAATTGATTCTAATGCTCATGGTAATAAAGGAAATGTCTGCTTCTGGCACTTAGAATTTGAAACACAATGGTCCCAGTAGATCAACTTGATGCTGTGCTTATCATGGACCATCAGATTTCAACCTGCATTCCTCTGAAAAAATAAAGCATAACTTCTGCTCGGCTAAAAATAATTTTCAGAAATACATCTAATCTTCAACAGAAGACATGAAATGATGGCAAATCCTCAGCTTCTCTTGGGAATGTGTTCTGGTGGTTAACCATGGAAAAATGTGTGTCTTATTTCCTATTTGAATTTGTCTGGCTTTTGCCTCTGGCCATTACTTCTTATTATGCCTTTCTTCAGTAGATTAAAGAACCCTTTAATATCCTGTATTTCCCCTCAGGAATGTTCCTATACACTACAATCAAGTCACCTTCCAATTCTCTTCCAGATAACTTTAACAGCCTGAGCTCTTAAAAAATCTCACCGTAAGACATTTTCTCCAACCACCAGAACATTTTGCTTCATTCTTTTGCTCTCTCTTATTTTCCAATGTGCTTCTTAAAATCTGAAAACCAACACGGTATGCAGTACCCTGTGATGATATTATTGAGATCAAACATGGGAGGTAAAATAAACATTTTTAAATTCCTTTGTTTATACATTGATTAATCCTTTTCTGCCATAGCAGCATACAGGAGAGCCCTTATCTGATTGTTTACTTATCTCACCCTTAAATCCTTCTCAAAGTCATTACCTTCAGAGTCTTCTATTTTCCAGTTATGGTCTCCACACTTAAGATAGACAGCTATATGCTTTGATGAATTAAAATTCGCTAGATTTGAACAAGCTGCTTGTACAAACTGTATTGATCACTGCCTCATCCTCATAATTATTTCCAGTTCCATTAATCCTGGAGCTGAATTTTTGCAGCAGCAAGTTTGGATCTGCTTCCAGATCATTGCTAAAAATGTAGCAGGACATGGAACCTGCTACTGGGACCTTTTTAGACACCATCTCTTTCAGCTAAGTTGTCATATAGATTTCTTCTTGAGATATGGCAGCAAATTCAATTTGTATGGTTTGTCGGCACTGCATAACGAGAATATCAAGCAGCACCAACACAAGCACCTTCTCAAAACAGTATTGATAGCTATTTTAACTAAACCACTGTAGGTCTGCATCATATTCCTTTGTTTCAACTTTTTATTATTTGAATTCCACATCAGATTTTCTGTTTTGGTTAGGACAACTATTAAGCGAACCAGTTGCTCGGGTCATATTGCTCGCCCTTTAAAAAATGGCACAAAGTAACACTTTATCACTTGTTTAACCTCCTGATTTTAAAGCAAGATACAAATACACAGGAGCAGCATCTGCAGTATAGGCAGAAGCAACAGAGAGGTGACCAGAGATTGCATTTCTCACAGCATTTCCAGGATTAAAACCCCAGCAACTGTGGACTTGCAAAGTACCTGTTCACAAATGTCCTGGTCCTGCTTAACTCCCAGCCCTGCACACACACACACTCAGGAGGAGGTGTGGAATCTCCTCATGACTATGGAGACAGGATAAGGCAGGACTCCTTGCCTCAGGCACTGCGGAACCTCCCTGAGCAGCTCCGCAGCCCTGTGG
>NW_008238988.1:1225645-1226015 GCF_000691975.1 Corvus brachyrhynchos
CGCCGGAGCTATGACCACTCGCAGCCTCAGCTTTCCCTCTCATGTTTACACCACCAGATTTAGGCTCCGAGAAACCTTAAGCAGCGCCACGGGAGGTTTAGGTTGGACATTAGGAAGAATTTCTTCACGGAAAGGGTGATTAGCTATTGGAATGGGCTGCCCAGGGAGCTGGTGGAGTCACCGTCCCTGGAGGTGTTTAAGACTGCGTGCGGCAATCAGTGCCATGGTATGGTGGACAAGGTGGTGATCGGTCACAGGCTGGACTCGATGATCTCAGAGGTCTTTTCCACCCCAATTGATTCTGTGATACTATAAGGAAGGAGAAGAAGGAGAAGGAGGCTCCGAGGCACCCCTGTACCCCTGCCCACCC
>NW_008238988.1:1226598-1248379 GCF_000691975.1 Corvus brachyrhynchos
AGGAGGACGGCAGCCAGGAGTTCGCCACTCGTAGCCGCTTCCTCTACTATCTGTTCAGCCTGGGCACGGAGCTGGGCAACGAGCTCTTCTACATCCTCTTTTTCCCTTTCTGCATCTGGAATGTGGACGCCTGGCTGGGCCGGAGGCTCATCATCATCTGGGTGTGGGTAATGTACCTGGGGCAGTGCACCAAGGATGTGATCCGCTGGCCGCGTCCTGCCTCGCCACCCGTGGTGAAGCTGGAGGTCTTCTACAACTCCGAGTACAGCATGCCCTCCACCCACGCCATGTCGGGCACCGCCATCCCCCTGGCTCTCCTGCTGCTCAGCTACGGCCGCTGGCAGGTAATGCTCGCACCTCCGTGTCCTTATCCGTCCGCTTTCCAGCCTCGGGGTGTAAGGATGTGGCAGACCTGATTTCTGTTCAGGAGGGGAGTTGGCTGAGTTTGCTTGGGAAAATGTGAAATTCGTACCTTTTTTCTTGCCTCACCCTTTATTTGTTTTTTTTCCCTGGGATTTAAGCGAGTGCTCAGATAACGAGAAGTGTTCTAGTAATTCTGTCTTGTGAATGGAAGTTGTGTTGGCTTTGGGAATTAGTTTAGCGCGCATGAAAAGTTCGCGGTAATAATCTGCGTTTTGTTCCTGTGAGGTTTTCTTTTCAACTTGTCCCTTTGCACAAAGTTTGGAAAAGCATCCAATGTTTTTACAGGCATTTGGTTTTACAGAGTGAGAATTTGGTGGAGAGCCAGTAACTAAAGGGCTTCTTGTTGATCTTTCTTTGCTTCGAGTCACTTTGTAGCGTCAGTGATTTTTAGCTTTAGCCTTTTCTTTAACAATTAACAACAAGCTAGAAATGATTATTTCTGGTGTTTGTACTTTCAGGAGGTTTTACAACCTATCAATGTGTTCATAATTAGCAGGAACTGATAATCTGTGATATTTTCAGCACCTTCATTCGGCAGAATCTTTGAAATCTGACTGTTGCACTTAGGGTCAATAGATAAGTTAGAATAACACTGTTGATCATCTGGTTTACGCAAGCAGTGGCATGTGCTTTGGCGCTGGCTGCTGGAAGTATGGCAACAGCAGCAACTCCAAAGGAAGCACATCCAGCTCTCTAAATCGCTGCACCAGTTTCAGTAGTAACGGAGGGAGACGGCTTTCCCAGATAAATGTCCAGTGTAGCGTTTTGCTGTATAATGTTTAAGAAGTAAGGCAGTAATTCGACTTTTAAGTTGTTGCTGTTTACTAATCCTTACTGTAATACTTACCTGGTTTAAGTTGGATGTAAGTTATGTTGGTAGAGAGAACTAACTCTGATTCTAATCTTTGTGCAGGGGCTTAACTCTTGTCTTCCCAGTTACTGTCAGTCTGCTGGCGCTGCCTGACACTTTGTGACTCCATCTCAGCATCTAGAATGGGTGACTGAAAGGAATGAGATGGTTAAGGGTTAGAGATTGTATTTGGCTTCTCTAACCAAAGATTATGTATCTATTTGTGCAAGGTGCCCAAAAAGAAGCTATTAGGGATTCATATTTGCTAGGAAAATGTGAAGTATTAGTCTGCTGGAGTTATGCAGGTATAAGAATTTTATATATATATACACATATACGTGTGTGTATATATATCATATATATAAAAAAATGTAATAATGTCATGTTTTGTGGGTGTTTGAAATAAATATTTGAAGTTCTGTCACTGAGATGCTTAATCTCAAAGTTGTTTTTATTAATGACCAAAATCTGTGTATTTGATTATTGCTTGTTAGATGTGTTGGGTTGATGTCAGCTGGAAGGACAAACTGGATTTGTACTTCTTTGCATGTGGGAAAGCTCATTTAGCAGTACCAGTCGATCAGCTTTGCACAGACTGATGTCATGTGTGCAGAGGAGAACCTGTCTCAATTGCTTTTATAGAACCAGCAAACAGTGTGTGAAATGGTGTTTTTGCCAATGAACCAAGTTCAATCTGTGGATTGCCAACCCTGCCCCTGCAGTCTGTGAAACACTCTGCTAATTGACTAAACATATTTATCATGGATGCATGGTAAGAAATCATAAACATTCAGCCTTGTTATTCATGTAGAACCATTCTTAAAAAATGAAGAGACAAAGTGTTAGAGTCTTGATTTTAATTCCTTTTTCTTAGAAGATAAGTATGAATAAAAGACCTCTCTGAATCCAACTTCTATCATTTCAAAGTACTCATGTAAAAAAAAAACCCCTTCTGATTCTTAAATTATTTCCAAAAATTAATCAATAATTAACCAATGGCATGTCAAGAGTCTTTTGATTCACCTCTAGAGTTAACCTTTCATCTGACACTTTTTCTGTTCTCCACGTTTTACTCCTGTTGAAAGGGAATAGAATCTGCATGACATATTTTTGTCATGGAAAATGGTGTTTTTCTGGAAATGGTGTTTAAAAAGACTGACCTCAGAACTTCTTGGAAAGCTATTAATTATAAAGGAGTTTTTATTTTGATTTTTATTAAATTATACAAATTTACCAGTAGATGCAGGTGGCTAGGTTTAAATTTGTTGGCAAATGTTTGAGTACAGTCTTTCTGTATATATTTAGTATAAAGAAGCCTTACACAGTGCCTGATTGTGATGAGTCCACATCTTGGGACTGTTGGTTCAGCAAATCGTAGTGGAACGAGGCTGAGGATGAATTTAAGCAGATACAGTGTAACTCTCTGTAGGGACTTTTACTCTGCAATACAGGCAGCATTAAGTTTGTCACTTTGAAGTTTACACTAAACCAAAGAAAGCTGCTCTTGCTCTAAAAGATGTTACACCAGTGAGGAGGGAAGCTTTCTTGTGTAGCTTATTTGCAGTTTGCTTTCAGTGATCTATGACTTCCTACTATTGTGTGATAGTTCTTTTCTGTCAAAGATGATCTATTTGAGTCTTTTTCTTGATGACCACAGAGAACACAGAAAATTTGCTCTTATTTTTATAGGTGTGGCCCAGATTTTCCATTTAAAAACATGTTTTGATTGCAATAGGGTCTTTTCTTAACCTGTTGAGTTTGTGCTTTTCAATTTTTCAATGCCTTTAAGCAATCCTGTTACAATTATTTTCTTTTCACATACTATTCGAATCAATTTTTGACTGAAAAAAACCCAAACTAAAATACTTTCTATAAATGCAATTGTTCAAGTAAAATATTTTCAGAGATAATGTACTTTAAAGATAGTTTTGGCAAATTACCACAATTAGAGACTTTGGACATAGGAAATATTCAATGAAACAGTCTTTCAGACAGAATTAAGTTACGTATTAAGATAACTTTCATAATTGGTAACTGTTCTGTCCATTGTATCCAAATTTTTTGGTTTCTTCCTGTGTTATGAGAGCTTGCCTGAAATTTTTGATTCTACTTGCATAATCCATATTTATTTATTTATTTAATGTTACATTTCTGCAGGGAGAACTGTTTATTTCAAAGACACTTGAGTAACCTTGAGATATAAAGCTCATGTCAAAGATTCATGAGAATTTGGGAATGTTACAGATGTTGATTTTTTTTTTTTTCCATCCCCTGTCTTTGAAGTGCTGATACCCTGAAAGAGCAGACACTTAAAAGACAGTGAGGTTATAGATCTTGATGTGATGTAGGAAAAAGTAACCTTTATCAAATTGGGGAAAACTTGCTTTGTTTGAAATAGTGACAGTTTGAGCCAGGCTGGCTTATATCATGTCCCAAATGGGGGAGGAAGAGATAGTGTGAACTGCTAATTATCCACAAAATCTCCAAAGGCTCAGGCTGAGACTAGTGGAAAAAGTATTTTTTATATTTTGTTTGATTATGTGGAACTGCTGATTTCAAATAGATACCAAGATGTATTTTTTATTAGAAATGGTACTTGAGTTGGGATGGTACCTGAATGCGTCACAACTCTGGCTTATTTTGAGGAGAAAAAAAAAATATCAGCCAGGGATACAGAAAATATGCTTCTCTCCCACAGTTCCTCCAGGATCAGCCTGGCTCTAGCAGTAGCTGTCTGCATTAGGAAATGATGGGTTTGCACTCCTTCCTGAGCTCTGCACTAATGAGCTCAGTGAGGAACTGCTGACAAAAATCAGCAGGAGCCCAGAGCCTGGGTTGATGAGTAGCAGGCCTTTAACTATATTAACCAATGCTGATTTACGGTCTGAAGCAGTTTGTGGTGCCAAATATGACAGCATTGTCCTCCCTGGATACATGTTTGCAATGTTTGATATGCAAAGCCTGTCATCAGTGACTGCCTTCCCACCCCGCTGATGCTAATGGTGACCTGGATAAACACCACTGCTAAACCCACAGTAGATGCATCTATTCTCCAGTGGCCTCTCTGATGTATTTTTCATTTACAGTTTTCATTTACTCAGTGCTCTTTTGACTCTCACTGGTACCGGTTGTGTAAGATTCTTATGTGGTACCACATGAAACTCCCTTCCAGAAATCTTTCATCTGCACTATGACTTTTATCAACCAAGGCTGTTGAATCTAATTGAACAGGATGGGTTTGACAGGATCTGTATTGGGATTTCAGGGAGATCTGCATTGCTCTGTGATTCTGATTGACCACTACTGAATATTACCTGGAGAATTGTCTGCCTGCTCTTTCATTTCAAAAGACTAAACTCTCTGATCCCCACTGGAAATAGGGAATAATTGGTTATTGGGGATGAATAAATAGCCTAATCACAACAGTGCTGTAGTAAGAATTTTGCAGAAAGGGGCAAATCCTCGTTTTAACTGTCCTTGTTGAAAGGCTTGCATTATCAGTATGATTGATGTAGTGATAAACCGGAAGCTACACATAGAAAACCATCTCTTGCATACAAAATCTGTGTGCAGGAGCCAGTGCAGTCTCCTTTCAGAAAGAGACACATCACCTCTAAGAGAAGCCAAAATGGACCTTTGGCTAAAATACTAAAATGTTTAGAGGAAACTTTGGCAAAGAGATGCATGCATGCTTGTCTAATTGGTCTTCTTGTACACGTTTCTTAAACAGTCAAACAAAAACTCTTCTGACACAGGAAGCACAGCTGAAGGGATGATCTGAAAACACAGAATTACCCACACAATGGCAAACATTTGAGAGAGAGAGATGGGAATTTGGGCGGTCAGAACTGACCTTGTCTTGTGTATTTGAGATGTAAGGTCTTCTTCTGTGGGCCATATTAATGCCTGCAGTTTTTTTGTAAAGGAAGCTGAAAAAAGTTGTGTGGCCTGTTTAATGCAGGTGTTCTGAAAAGTTTGAAAAGAGCACAGACAGTTCTGACAATGTCACTAGGGAATTTCTGCCAGAGGAATACAGCAGCCTGTCTTATTAAACTGTGTTGATTGTCACTAAATATATTTTTCAGTTTTGCCTAAGCAAACCTTTAATTAATGTAACGGGTCCTGGGGGAAAACATGTAAAAACAAATGCTGTAAGGTTGGATACAGAATTTTTGATGAAAAGGTATTCAAAGGAAATAGTTCTCAAACAGTTTCTTTTCTTCCTTGGTGCATTGTACACATGTAAAGCACTCTTTGTTCTTTCAAATAGGGTGTGTTGATTGAACTGAGAAAACACTGTTTTGCAGAAAAAATGTAGTTTTAGGTGCTGGGGCATAAACAGAGCAAGCCGTAAGTAAGTGATCCTTGCTAGCTGTGTTCAGAGAGGGTTTATTATTTCAATGATTGCAATGAAAAGAAGTAACAAGCTAATTCCTATTGTTACTCCTTAATTTCTTTTCAGACTAGGTGTAGCAGAAAATTAAATATTTTAACTTCCTGCAGGACTAGCATTGAAAACTTTATCTTGGAATTTCAAGAAGAGGTTCTTGTAGTCACATGTAACACTGAGGTCTTTATGCCTTTTGATATTAATGTTGGTCAGTGCAAGAGAAGAGGAAATGATTGATAAATATAGCTTAACCAGGGGTATTTACCACCTGGCCCATTTTGAAAGAAAAAGTTTGTTTATTTTTCCTAAAATGACTGATTGTTGGTCTCTTTTCTAACAATCCTCTTCTTCCTTTCCTTTTGCTCCCTTCACAAAATCATTTTTATGCTGTGCTTTTTGAACTCATCTGTCCAAGTAGGGTCCTGGAGTCATTCCCATAAACATTGATTATAGCTTTTCATATGACTATTGCCAATACATGGCCCAAATACCTTATTAAAAGGCTGGTGCTGCAAGCGCTGCTTGGATTCTTTTAAGTGAACTCTTGCCCAAAATAATTGTCTCAAATGCAAGTTGAACTTCTGAGTTATGATATCATTAAAAAAGATCATTGAATACTGTAGAACACCAAAAATATTAGAAAGTTACTTTGGAACTCTTTGTGGGTGCTGGAAACTTCTCTGGGGTAGAATGTGCTTTAAAAAGGTAAAGAAGTGAGTATTTAGAGTGTCTTTTAATAATGTTCCTTTATGAAAGAAGGAATTTTCTGACCTAGGTCAAAACTTTTAGGACAGATTGTTTCCTTATGAGCATTTTTAAACAATGGTTGTGTTATTAAGACTCTTGGCAAAAAGATCAAGGAGAGGGAGGAGGATGGGGAAGAGTTCTGTGTATAATCCAGTCAGAAGTTTGCAAGCCTGTTTTGGAGGATGTAGTGGAATTTGCTATTGAATGGGAGTTTTATTTTAAAAACATAGGGCATAAAGTTCTCAAGGACTTAATGAGAGTAGTTTCACTGCTATTTTCCAAATATTAATTTAATTCAATTCAATTTCTTCAATTAAAACAAGATTCTGCATATGGGAAAAAATTAAGGTCTGAGACATGATGAGTAGTTTATTCAATCAGCTTTATACCTAGCTTTACCTTAATATGTGAAGTTAAGAAATCAATTAACTTTTTTATTATTTTTTAAATAATATGCTTATTGGTTTGGGTTTTTTTTAATTTATGAAAAAGGAAGCAGTATGCAGTTCAAAAAATACCCTCACACTCAGAATTGTTGAGGTGGCATGTTGGCTATGGAGCCATAATGAGTTTTTGAGGATATGCATAAGATGGTCTTAATTGAGGGCATGGAGACAGTGTTTGAGATGTTAGTGTCCAAAATGGGCTGCTCCTGAATATGTGACTGAAAGTGACATCAAGGGTGGTCAAGAATGATGATGCATCAATTCTTTTATCAAAAAGAAGCTGAGAGAATGAAATCTGGGTTTTATGTCTGCCTCTCCCAGCTGTGATCTCTGACAACCTTCCACACCCTCATTTGAAAGGACATGTGATGCCAGTCTGCCTTCTGATGCCTAGATGAGTAAAACCAACAGTGAATTGAGGAAGAGGGTAGAAGTAAACTTGTGATCTTTTGTCCTTTGTGCCTCTATAGGTCTGATTTGGGATGCCAGGAACCACGGGACTAAAACTGCTGGAATTCATCTGTCTTGCTTTAGTATCTCTTATTTAGGTATAGAGACCCAAGTCAACATAATAAAAAAAAAGTGCTTATGCCTTTCTTCCCTGAACACTTGATATAAGTTTATATTAACATTTTCACTCTACTCTTTCATAAAATGTGCTTGTTTTAAGTAAAAAACCTAGTAAAAGCTGTTATTTTTTTTCTTTCTTTGAATATTCATTTATGATTGGGAGAGGAGATTTTTTATATCCCTTATTATAAAACAGTATTATTATAAGGCTTGCTGGTACCTCAGCATTGCAGGCAACAATTTGGAAGTAAGTTTATGGCATCAGCTCGTTTTACAAGGATCCAAGTGATGTCCCCTGTTGGTGGTATGACTCGGCATGCTGCTGAGCTCAAAGGTGTGTGGGAGTGCTAATATTCTCCTTTAGTCACCTTGTGCACTTATCCCTGCGTGTGAGGACCAAATATATGCTTGTCTTACCACCTCAGGGCAGGTTTTAAGCAGGTGCTACCAGTTTGGTGTTCTGGGAATTCATGAACCCAGTGGCTGCTTTTCAAAGGTAGAAGTGAAAACAGGCTGAGGAGGATGCAGGGTGTTGATCTTAATTTGTGATCAGGACTTAAAGGGTGCCTGTAAGAAAGATGGGAGCCAGCTTCTTTGGGCCTTTTGTGATAGGAGAAGGGGTGATGGCCCTAAACTGAAGTGGGATTAATTTAGATTCGATTAGGGAAGAAGTATTTTACTTCTGGTGGTGAAACACTGGCAGAGGTTTGCCCAGAGAGGAGGTGGATGCCTCATCCCTGGAAACACTCAAGGCCTGGTTGGATGGGGCTCTGAGCAACCTGGTCTTGAACATGTCCATGCTCCTAGCAGGAGACTTGGACTAGATGGCCTTGAAATGTATCTTTCACCCCAAGCTATTCTACTATGCTTTGCTACAGAGAAACTAAACTAGCCAATGTTCTTAGATGGTTTAAGGGGTATTTATTCAGAATTAGAGTGAGATATGACAGAGCCAAATAATCTTTCCAAAATGTTCTTCAGAGCTGAAGTTTCTGTTTCTTTCTTCCTCAAACACTCCTCCCCTGAGAGCTCCCTGACAGCAAGCATTTCTTCTTTCATTTTCAGAATTTATTCTAGTCTCCCTGCTGTTTACAATCATCTGCTCAGGACTCATAAAACAAGACTCCTCACCTATTTCCTTCATACTCCTTGTTCTCAGGATTTTGCTAACAGCAAAACCTCTTCCCTCCCCCAATCCCAACCTCTTACCCACAGTATCATGAACTGCAGCTGAGCCCTGCTGAGCGTGGCACTTCATTGGTCTTCCTGCTAAAGCTCCAGCCTCTGTTTCTGTCAGGTATTAGAGAAACAGGACAAGTCTTTATTTATTAAAGAAAAGCCTTACCCCTGATTGGGCCCTGGAAGCACAAAAGATGTGTGTCACGAGACAAGGATGGACATATAGTATCAAGTGATGGCCAAACACTTTGAAACTCGAAGCTGCTCTTTGCTTCAGAGGCCACAGGGTATAGCTGTCCCTGCATATACAGCACTTCTGCCTGGGGAGTCCTCGGGGAAGGAGAGTGGAGCAGCACCGTGCACCGAGGTTGTGTGCCTGCTGATGCAGGCAGCATTCCTTCTACCCTGGGACCAGTGGCAAAGGGAGAAGCAGAATGGGGCAGAGGGATGTGGCTGCAGTTGCAAGGTACCGGGGCTGCTTTTGTGGCTGCTGTAGCAATGTTGGTGTCTGATAACTCTGCAATCATGTCCGAGTGTGACAGAGTCACTGGTGTATTGCCCAGGATTAGCAGAGTTCTGAAAGGCAGGAAACTGAGTTTGTTCCTTCATCATTCCAGCCAGAAATGAGTCACAAGTACATAGTTTTGTTTAGATCCAGTTTGTAGATGAATGAAATAGAAGCAAAGACAAGTGTTGCTACAGGAATTACAGTTTAGTCTAGATAGAACACAACGAGCTGGGCATTTAGAATTGATTTTAATGTGAAATCTGCTTCTTATGTGAAACATAAGCTTCCTAATTTTCTCTTAGTTTGAGAACGTTATTTTAGGTTTGTCATACAAACATGGTCCTGGAGTTGAGAATTTAGGGAAGGTTGGAAAAATGCAGAAGAGTGATAATCCTATCTCAAACGTTTTACTGACAGACTGATTTTGGAACTTTACAGTCTGTTAAGTGGCCTTCACAAAGGACACAGAACTTCTTCCAGTAATTTTAAAGGTATTTTCTCTAATTTGTTGGATATTCTACCCTTCAGGTTACCCATAAAAGGAACAAGGGAAGGGACAAGAAAACTGCCTGTAATTCTTAGATTTTGTTTCTGGGTTTGAGTACATCAAGACTGCCTGTTTATATTGAAAATGTTTATCGTAGGAGGCGAAGCAGTTTTGGAAACTTGCCATTTTATCTTGTGACTGCATCTTTTATAGAATAGTGGCAAAAAAAGGCAGCTGTATCCTGTCTTGTACAACATTTTGCAATAGTGGAGAAAGTTCTTACTGTGCTGTAATATGCAAATTAGCATATTTTTATCCAAAACCAGAGAAAGTTAAAAAACTTAGCTTCTCTACATGATATGTGCTTATTAAAGCACATAAACCACATAATTTTATTTATTCCTGGTAAACAGTCCTTATTAAGAAAAAAAAAGTGAAAAGATGAAAATAATTGGAAGTAATTCTTTGATGATTTTTGTTTAACAAATGTGGCTTTTAGGAGGAAATTAATGTGGGTTTGGAAAGAACAAAAAAGAGTACTGTTTTAGGAGTTTCATGTTGACGTCCAGGGATCGAGTCAAGGATTGCAGAAGCTCTAAAACAAAGAATTGAGGAAGGAATTTAATTTCTTTGTAATTTTGCTATGAGTTCCTCCTTACCAGGAAAAAAAGGGAAGCCCCTGTATTCTGGTTGGGTAATTGCTACCAGTACAAGTGTGTGATGTAGCTGCTTCACCCAGTGTAACACTGTTCCACGGTTTAACACACTTGTTTCTGCCCACGTGGTCAATTTGGGATATCAGAGCATGGCAAGACAACTGCTACAGAGATCGATACATTTCTTACTGCTTTGAAAAGGTGTGTCCAAAGCACTGAAATTCGTATGTCCTGAATGCAAAGATGGGGGAAGGTTGAAAACTTGACTTAACCGTGATTTTATGAAAAGGTGCTCTGGTAGCCCTGTGGAGGCTAGGGCAAGGAAAATGGTAAGCATCAGTGGCATTAATTGGAATTAATTATAGAATGCTCATAGAGTGATTTTTTTTTTTTTTTTTTTTTTTTAAACTTTTTTAAAAATCAGGAACAGCATTATTAGAATTCCAAAAGGAAGCTTGTGTTAAGAATTATATAAGGTTCTCTAAGTTATTTTTTTTTTTTTTTTTTTTTTTTTAAAATTTATTCTTTCCAAGTTCTAATACAGTTTCTGCGTTTTTGTTCCCTACCAGTATCCCTTTATGTTTGGACTGATCCTGGCATTCTGCTGGTGTTCTTTGGTTTGCTGTAGTCGAATTTATATGGGAATGCATTCAGTTCTGGTAAGAAAATAATCTAATCTACTACTAAACTACTATTTTAATCCTGTTCTGATTTTATAAATGTCCACCACATTGAAAGTTTTACAGTGCAATAACTGTATACAGATGTATTTTTTGGAATGTCCTGCCATGTAGAAACAGAAGATTTACATTTCTTCAGCAGAGAAGTTGATAAAATAGTTAGAAGTGGCTCTCTATAAGTCTAAAAGACTGATACTTGTCTTTTATAAACTCAGTCCATGGTTGAAACTTAACAGGTGTTTAATGTCATTTTTTAGTGCAGAAATTGATGACTGCTCTAAAGTGTAGACTAAATCTTCCTGTACAGAGTAGAAATCATTTTGCAGAATGAGAAAGTGGCTGTTAAGGTTCACTCCACATCAGGCGCTCAAAGCCATGTGCATTTCGGAGTGCCACTCTACATGCTGGGGTTTCACTTGCCAGAGTTCCTAAAACCAGGTAACAGTGTTGTCACCTTAGAAAAACAAGCTCATTTATTAAACAGGATTAAACCCCCTAACTGAAACACAAGTGTATGCAATGTAAAAATGAGAAAACGAGAATACTACAAAGTGGTAATCGCAATGCAAGACCACTAATGATGGCGGCTAAAGATATTTTTGAGGATCATGTGCTAGAAGAAAAGCTAACAGACAGAAAAGGGTAAGCCTGGTAGGGAGTAGAAAAGCTGGTAGATGAGCACAGTGTGAAAGGAGCATGGGAAAATAAGGCATCTCAGAAAAATTAAATGACATTTTTGCATTAGTAGTTAGGAGGCTTCCCAATCTAAAACCACTTATGTCAAGGGTGATGTGATGGACTGATAATTCAGCTGACACAAAATGTCATAGAACAAAGCTGTGCAACAAATAGTGAGCAGACAGGGCTATTTAGCAGCTTCATATCTGAATGCTCTGTAGAGTTCGAGGGAATACAGTTCACCATGTGTTGCCTGCAATATACATCAACCATGCTGCCTAAGTTTGGGGGCAAATAGGTGGCAAATAGAGCAGAAAGTTCTTGTTGCTGCTGAAATGAGCAACTCTGATATTTATATCAGTCAATTTTATTAGACCTTTTATCAAGCTTTCAGTTAGTGAAAGCAAATAAAAGTGATTCATTGAAGCTGGAGCAATACAAACTCTGCTGATTGAAGTCCCACCTCCTGGCTCATCTGGAAGAGTTGATAAGCATGAAAATGAAGGCGGGCCACTTTGTAGTGCTTGGATTGCACAAATTCTTCCGTAACAATTAAAGGTGACCAAAGTTGCAGAGAATTCCTTGCAGCTGAGTGATTAGTCAACAGTAACTGAAATTTAATGCTGAAGTAAAAAACAATTGAGTAACCTTTTAATTAAGAAAAGATCTTTAAAAACAATAGTAAAACTGAAAATCAGTTATGAAGCCACAAAAGTTCTCTTCCTTTCCTTTAATATTTGGAAACAGTTCTCATTCTTCCAGCATTGTTAATTCTGAAGCTGGAGTGGAAAGTTGAAGCTGCTCTAGTGCCTGGCTGCAGTGGTCTTCATCTGCTGTACCAGCTGCTGCTGCCTGTGAGCCTGTGTGTTGGCACCCAGGCTCTCAGAGCCACTGTTGAGCTGTTTCAGCAAACTTGAGTGGGCAGAACATGTTTAGCTGGGCTGGATTTGTGCTGAGTGTAGGTTGGAATGCCCTGGCCCTGGACAGGGACAAATGTTGCCCACAGATAAAATCATAGAAGTATCACAGAATGGTTTTGGGTTGGAAGAGACCTTTAGAGATCATCTGGTCCAAGCCCCCTGCAATCAGGAGGGACATCTTCAACTAGAACAGGTTGCTCAGAGCCTTGTCCAACCTGACCTTGAATGTTTCCAGAGACAGGGCATCCACCACCTCTCTGGACATCCTGTACCAGTGCCTCATCACCCTTACTGGCAAAAATGTCTTCCTTATATCCAGTCTGAATCTCCCCCTTTTTAGTTTAAAACCATCATCCCTTGCCCTGTTGCAACAGGCCTTACTAAAAAGTCCGGACCTGCAACCTTGATGAAGGATCCTTTGATCATAAATTCATTCATGATTTGGTCAGGATGGAGGTGATTTTTTAACAGGTGATCAAATGCAATTCCTTACCTTATGTTAAATATAAGAAAGATTTAATCTTGTAAAAAGGAAAAGATGGGAATCCACAAGCTGCTTTTAACAATACAGCAGCTAGGCTTGTATTCTAGCTCATGTAACTTATGGTTTCAGTGTAATAACTATTTTTAAAAAAACCCTCATCTTTCTCTTCAACAGGATGTTATTGCTGGATTTCTGTATGCTATTCTTATCCTGGTTGTCTTCCATCCGATTGTGGACCTGATTGATAACTTCAACTTAACTTACAAATATGCACCCTTAATTATCATCAGTCTCCATTTGGCCCTGGGCATCTTCTCTTTCACCCTGGACACATGGAGCACGTCGCGAGGAGACACAGCTCAGATCCTGGGCTGTGGTGCTGGCGAGGGTTTTTTTAAAAATAGTTATTACACTGAAACCATATCTTTCTCTTCAACAGGATGTTATTGCTGGATTTCTGTATGCTATTCTTATCCTGGTTGTCTTCCATCCGATTGTGGACCTGATTGATAACTTCAACTTAACTTACAAATATGCACCCTTAATTATCATCAGTCTCCATTTGGCCCTGGGCATCTTCTCTTTCACCCTGGACACATGGAGCACGTCGCGAGGAGACACAGCTCAGATCCTGGGCTGTGGTGCTGGCGTGGCCTGTGGCTCTCACGTCAACTACATCCTGGGTCTGCAGCTGGATCCTCCTCCCCACACCTTGCCTTTGTCTCTGTCCTCTCTCACCGTCACTGTGTTTGGAAAAGCCATATTACGGTTGTTGATTGGAGTCATCGTTCTGTTGTTAACAAAAGTCGCCATGAAAAAAGCCACGATTCCACTGGCGTGTAAAATATTCCGCATCCCGCACGAGGACGTACGGAGAGCCAGGCAGTGCATGGAGGTTGAGCTTCCCTATCGCTATATTACCTATGGAATGGTTGGGTTCTCCCTCATGTTTATTGTTCCTTGCCTCTTCCACTTCATTGGTCTTTCCTGATGCAGTTTGATCACTTTGAGTAGGGAGAACTGAGCTAGTTGCTTTTTGAAGAGGTGCACTAGTTTGCTAAGGGAAGGCCGGCCAGCTTGGCTTTAGCAGGGTCTTCACATTAACAGCAATACAAAGCAGGGAAAGCATTTAAAGGGCTTTGCACGTCTCTGGGGATGGTTTGGGGCCAGGAGTCAAGCACCAGTCCAGGAGAAGTGCTGACCTCTGTAAATGCTGTGTCTGGACTTATTGCTGTAACCAAGTCTGTGTGTGTGTGTGATGCAGTGAATGTATCTGGGATGTCTGCCAGTCTGTACCTGGGTACACTGACACTTTAACAGGTATGTCTGACAGCTAATCAGAAGGCTCCATTCATGATCTGTTTGCCATTTCACAGTAATTTATTCAAGTTGTTGGACCATAGACTGTTAAATTTGCTTTCTTCTGTTTTTTCCTGAAGTCCTGCTTCAAGGTATTTCAGCTAATAGGTATTTCTAATGGACCAAACTTGTAATGAGGTTGAGGTTTTTCTAAATAAACAAGCAGAAGCCTTTTTATTTAGCCCCCTTTGCAGAGAAAAATGTCTGGATTAGCATTGGTAGACATCACTAGAGTATATGTAATTCAGGTACTGTATTTTATGGTTTAATAACTGTGCCTTTCTGTTGCTAAATTAAGAAATGCCATATATACTGTGATGTAAAAATGCCTAATTTTATTGAAAATCCTACATAATTAGGCAGATATTAAAAAATGTTGGATTGTCCATGTTGCTGACATGGTTCAAGTTAACCAGAATGTTCACTTTTTCCTGATCAAAATTGCGTAAATAAAATGACCCAGGAATTGTGTCCTTGAGCTCAAGATATTGTAAATGAACAATAGTCCCTTTTGTAAGTATTTTTAATGTGTATTGTAAGTTACTGCAAGAGGATATATTTTTCTGGAGATTGTTTATACAGTGGATGGATATTCGAAATTAATTATTTAAACATGTAAACAATAAAATCACCCCATTCTGCAAAGAAATGGGCTTCACTTGTTATTCCAAATTAATCTAGAAGGACCACTGCTTTTAGGTATTTGGTTAGAAAATATAATACTTATTCTAGAAAAATATGTATTTTTATGCATTAACATACTATATTTAAAGGTAATAATCACTTTTACCCAATTTAGATAGTTATAAGAGAATGTAACGATTAAATTAAACTTATAATCATTCTGATTGACAGATTGTGAGCAGTCAAGACAGTGTGGTCAATGTATGAACAGTTTGTGATGTCTACATTTGGCAGGATTTTATTATGTGCTTTTGAGCTTTTCATGATCCTTTTCCCTTCAAGTGTAATTTTATGTGCCTTTTTTCTGTTTCATCTTGTCTTGTTCATGTGTTGCCTGATCTGTTCTTTCCATGTCAGGAACAGTTATTGCAGGAAGCGCTGTCTTAGTGTCTGACCAGACAAATTACTTAATTTTGTATTGTACATGTTTTTCAGGAAAAGCATCATTTGGTTGGGAAATATGGTGATTAGATAGAATACAAAGCCTACATTTTTTGTAAACAATATTTGGTTTTGGAAGGTTTTTTTGTATTGGAGATGTCTCCAAGCTGTTAATATGTAGATTTACAAAATTAACTTCACTTTCTTTGAAGCAGATGAGGTTTATGGTACACTGGCACTAGATGATGTGAAAAACTTAACTTTTCTGGTGCATTTCTCCAGTGCATCCCAAATGCACTGCTATGAATGTATTCCAACTGAGGTATTCAGAACTGAGAGTGTGTTAAACAACTTCCATAGCTGAAAAGACCTTGCCCCACAGAAAATTATTAACTTGTTTCAGTCCATGTTTCTGGATTTGATTTTTCTGTCTGTTCCTCTTTTACAGTTCAGTGCTGAATGTGCAGTACAAGGTAAATTGGTTTCTGAGGTTTTGAGAGTGGGATTTCCACTGATTTGGCTTCACACACCAAGATAGCCATTAAATAAGTAGCTGGGGGAATGTACACAAAATGCCTTATGCTTAAAGCCCTGAGCAAGTGGTGTAGTTTCAATTATATTAAATTAGTCTGAGGACTGGTAAAAATAATAGGATAACTTCCTCTGAAATTTAGGGCATATTCTCCTTAAATATCCTAGCTTTACAGTTTATAGCAGAAAATGTTTAAATTCTAGCACAGAAGAGCTAAGTGAGCAAAACTGATTTTTAAGGTACATATTGGACTTGTAGAAACTTCAAGTTTACATCATAAGGAGTGTAACTAAAGCTGTCTTTTCTAGCTGTGCTTGCTCTCTTGTAGTATTAATGGAGCATGAGATGTACTGTGGAGAATCTAGAAGGGGTGAAAAAGATCACACAGAGCTTTCAACAGGCTAAGGAAAATTGCACTGTAGCTTATTCTACTGTCATAAATGTATTTTTTATATTTTTATACATTACACTGAATAACTTCAAAATGTCATGTTCCATGTACCACTATGTAGTACCCAGGAAATGTCCATCAGAATGTTTATACAGCACCTTCAGCAACTACTTCACTGAAGTTTACATGAGAAAAAGTTTTACTGTTCTATTTTCATGTTTTATAAGGGGTTCAGCTCGAGAGGGCAGTTAGCACAAAATGTCATGCAATAATGACTACTGTTAGAGAAGAATGAATCACAGACATGCAAATGCTTAAAATCCAAGTAAAGTATTTGTATTGTAGTATAATTTTCTTTAATAATAAGCTAAGATTCCTTGGAATTGGACGTAACAAAGCAACAGGTAAAACTGGAGCACTTTCTTTGCCCTAACCTATTCTTGGAGTTGAACATGAAAAATGATTCTAGTGTGAGCATCAGCTGGTACCAAATTATTTATAAATAAAGTTAACATAGCTTTAAAAGGTAGTTAAATGTCTTTGCAGAAAGACAATATGCTTGAAACCCTTCACAATGTGGTGCAAAAACATCCTGCTAGTGAACTCCCTCAGTTCCAGAGAGAAATACTATTTTATAGAACCAGATGTAAATGCACATTTATTACAAAAAGCTGCAGGCTAAATTTGCTCTTTTTTAGTTATTGTATGAAATAAACCTTAAAACCAACAGGTGAGTAGAGAGTAATTTGACACAAAATTCTGTTTCCCAAGAGGCTGAAGAGATGAAAATTAGTCTGAGACTGCCTTAAACATAGGAACAGGATTTTTTCTGACCTGGCCCTCAGTCAGAACTGACATGTGCATTGCATCTTGGGTGAGTTTTAGAATCTGTTATTTTGGAAAAAACTTTCATGTTCATAAAAAAGCATTGTGTTTGCTTTCTCCTGTGTGATCACCTGTGAAGCTGTTGGGTCTCTGATCGTGTTTGCCTCGCAAACTGCGCGGGGGAAAGCAGGAGGTGGAGAAGCGACTTGAAGGTAAACTGGCAAACCAAAGGGAGTTGGGTTTTGTTTATTTATTTGGAATTTTGTTTAAGTTATGTACAGCATTTCTCCTGGAAGGAAAAACCAAACAGAAAGATGCATATCTTTTAAAATGGCATCTCCAAATGTGATATGTGGCTTTTGTGTTATTTTTTTTCTTACCAGAACAGTGTTAAATTGTCTGCATATTAGAAGCTAATATGTTTTCCTTTGCTTTTTTTTATTACTGCTCTCAGTATTTTTTACTCCATTTTTTGCTTATTTCCGAGGGAGTGTCCAGAACTTATGTAAGCAATTGCTACTTATGTGAAGATTGTAATTTTGAACTTGTAAATACTTAAGGGCTGTTAGCTGCAAAAATATATAAAAACAAATCCTTGCATGCTGTAAGTAAATACATCTGTTGTGCTAAAAGTTGTTTCTGTTTCAGTATTTGCTTTCTCAATAAAAATGGAGGTTTTTCTCACACAGTACAGAAGATATTTAATAATTCAATGGTATGAAGGGGCATTGCTGTCAAACTCCTGCTAACTTTACCGGGAGTTTTGCACCTGGTTCCTTTCACATGACATCGAGAATGAACCCTGAAGGGCAAGTCCGTGCTGACCTGTGATCAGGCTGTGTGTATGTGAAGTGACTTAGCTTCTAAATGTGATAGCCTTGCTTTTGAGAGATTGTTCTTGTTAAAATCACATTTAGCCCCATTTTTACAAGATTTCTAAAGGGCTTGACTTGGAAGACTGTTGTCTGTAGGTGGAACTGGCTGCACATTTGTAACACTCAGTTAATGCTTCCTCCTCTGTACCATAATTCTGCAAATGAAGAAACCCCAGATTAAACTCAGTAGATAAAATTAGAGGAGAATTGATTTCTTGGGGTATTGTGACTCAACTTATTGTAATTTATTCTTGAGTGGTTTTTTGGTCTAGTGTAGAATGCTTGTTGGTTATACAATTTATTTATGTAGTCTACAAACAACTCTGAGGAAACTAACTTTTTTGTGGGAGGAAGTTGAATAACTTCTTGACAGAACTTTATTCTACAGGAAAGCTTAAGTGGCTTTTTTGTTTCATAAAAAAATATATAAAACTGTTTTAAAATTTACTGTAAATGATATATTTGTCAAATTAATAGATTGCTTGGGTCACTAATGTCATTGTTCTTCTTGCAATACTTCCTGAACAAAGGCAGTCAAAGCTGAATTTGGAAACAAAATGTGATACTGTGTGGAAGAAAGGCTATAGCACTTTAGGTGTTCTCTAAAAAGCAAGTATCACATGCTGGTTTTGAAGAAAATTTAGCCATGTGTTAGAAAAATTTCTTTGCACTCCATTCTGCACCAGAAATTATTTGCATGTTGGTAAGAGGCCTTGTAAGAAAACAAAAGGAAGCAATATGTGCTTGCAGTGTATTATCAGTAATTGTTCCTGTAGGATCAAAGGAGAAGAGAGGATACATGGGATAATAGTACCTTAAAAATACTGACCAGTAGATGTAAGTAATTCCCATCAAATTGGAGAATTTTATTAGTCCCTGAACTTGGACTAAATTAGTCACTAAGTTTCCCCCCCACAAGTTTATTTTTGTTAGAAAGTGTAATGAAAGATAAGACTGTTATTACTGAAATGGAAATTAGCTCTTAAGACAATTCTAGATGTCTAAAGTATCAAAACTGAAAAAGATCAATAATGGGAATAGTAAGAGCACAGTCTGAGGGGGATTTTGTATTAAACTTAATGCACTTGAAAATTATGCCAAAATTTGGCCTACACTTGATTTATATGAAATCTGTAGTACAATATAGATACATATATATATAATATGTTGTGTATTGGAATTTAATTTTTTTTATGTATAGATTTTTTTTTTCTGGTTACTGCATTCCCTGATGAAAGGAATTGTTGATAAAATACAAACCAGCTTTGTCTGTATAAGATCAGGCTGTGTGTTTGTAGCCTTTTGGGAAATAATGCAGTTGTAACCCAGTCTCTCAACCTCTTGGAGAACTTGATTTTAAAAAAAACCAAAACAATTGAGATGCAAGCCCCGAGTTAGTTGAGGATCACATAATGGTTGCTGTATAATAGTGTACAACTGATGTTTTAAAAATTAATACATCAGAATTTTTTGTTATACTGTTGTTAATGATTTTGTACTCATTGTACACTTTCTGAGTTGTCAACTAATATTTAAGCTTATATTGACTGGGAACTGAAGTATCTAACTTCATCTGCAATGAGTGGGAAATAAACTCCTGTTGGATTCAGTTGTGTTATTGTCTTTGTTCCTTCCAGCGCTCAGGGCCAAGTGGCTGGACACCTACCACAGATGTAAAACACTGGTCACAAGAAAACTTATTTATATTATCATATAGCAATGATTGTTACAACAATATTGTCTATTAAGGGGTGGGCTTTAGAGGCAAAAGTTTAAGAAAAATATTGAAAAACCACCACACCAGTTTATATCCTGGTGGGTCCTTCCTGGTAACTTGTGCTCACTCCAAAATGTGCTCTAAAAATCTGCCAGTTGTGGGTACCTTTTTTTCCAGATTATTTAATATCTACAGATTTTCATGGAATGTATGTAGGCAGTACATCTGCATGAGCTTTACTTCTTAGTAAACCAGGCTAACTGAAGAATACTATTAATTTCAAATGCTCTGGGTTATGTTCTACCATGGTTCCAAGATGCTTTAACACAAGCATGAGAAAGCATTAATTCATTTGTGTTCTTGTATTAACATAGTTTCAATTTACCTGGAGAGATGTAGCAAAAAAATATTACTGCACAACTCTTGCTTCCTCTCTTCCTGCAGTTGTGTAACACCCAGAGAGAAGTCTGAGCAGTTGTGTGTACCTAAATATATCTGAAGGGTGTTGCAGAACATGGTAGAGGAGATGGGAACTGCCCCTTGCAAGGAAGCTGCCTCCTTGCAAGGAGGCCATTTCAGATCCATTTATTGGGCACTCATCAGTGTTCCTCCTTGTTTTGCTAACTGGGAAGATTTACATGGAGCTAGTGAACAAGACTCTACTTTTTACATAAGGTAAGAACTCATCCTTCATGCTCACCAAACCTACAACTTGTATAACCAGGATGTTAATTCCAAGGACCACAGAAATACACAATCTTTTGGTTATTAGTTCTAAGTTTCAAGATAATTTTGAAGATGCTAAGATGATAACAAACCAAACCATTCAAAGAACCCCAGAAAATATAAACTCAAAATTATAAGTCCTTATAATTAAATCCTCGTTACCAAAGCAAACCTCTGGTTCACTGCTTCATAAAATGAGTCATACATGCTTGGTCTAATTATTCCTTCCTTCTAAATAAAATAATTTTGAAGGGATTTGGAGTAAGCATTGGTCCTCTGCTTAAACAGCTGATGGAGCTTAATTGATAGCCTCATGGCCATTCTAGTTTTGCCACAAACTGAAACCAGAAAGATGTAACTGGATCAGTCCCTCCTGACCGAGTATTATTGATAACTGAATAATCTCCATAGACCTGAGATTTGGATCTTCCTCAGTTGTATATTGTTTGTTGCTCTTTACATGAGACTTCTAGATCACAAGAGAAGCAGATACAGGAGAACTGCATAAACTTTTACAGGTAAAAATAATCTGTAAACAGTTTAGCTCTGATTCACATATAGATTGTCTAATTTGATTTGGCTTTCTGCTTGCTAATACTTTGCAGAAAGTAAAAGCAAATTCTTGCCCAGAAGCTTAAACCTGCAGTGCACTGGGAATTGCCCCTCCTTTTTGATACTTTTTAATAGAGCCTTAGTCTGTGAAGAGGTATTGGATGTGGAGATAGGTGCTTTTCTTTTCTAAAGCATTTTCTTATGACTCCCTTAATTGGCAAGTATTTATTACACCTTTTATTATTGGCTTAACTGAATGCTCTGGCTTTATACGAGTGACATACTCTGACCTCATGCAATAGCTTTTTCGGATGGTGTGGAAAATCCTTGGTTTACAGAAGATGTGGTTTTGATGTATGGCTGGTAGGATTGCATTTATGTGCCTCTTGTGTTCTGACCCTCCCTTCCCCTTCTGGGACCGATACTTTGTTGTTGTGGTTATCTGTTAATGTAGCTGTAGAAGAGTCCATTGCCTGTACTAATTCTAATAGACTTTGATTGCATGTAGTCTCAGATTTGTGTTTGTGGGTGGTTTCAACCCCCAAAACAAACCCCAAAGTTTGTTTTCGGAAAGTTCTTTTCACCTTAAATGTGTAAGGCTGATTTGGTATAGTAGCTTAGCAAGCATAAACAGAAAGTATGTTCTGCTTCCATGTCAGTTGAGAAATTTCCTTGAATTATTCAACCCATCACGTTTGATCATCTCTCCTGATATGCCAGT
>NW_008238988.1:1248438-1252643 GCF_000691975.1 Corvus brachyrhynchos
TCCTACTGTGCTGCATGTAGCCATATGTGGGTGGCAATGCCTGCTGTAGAGAGTTCAGTCCTGGTGGCTAATCAAATCCACAACTGCCTTGGGAAGATTGCCAAAATAATGCCTTTAATGAAGAATTCCTTTGCAATTGCTTACCTCATGCTGTTAGGCAAAGGGATGTAATCATGTTTCCCTCGTATAGAATGGTTACATTTCAGAACATGATGACCCAGATTTCTACTAACTCTCAAAGATAATTGGGAATTTAGGGATGCTGTTTCCCATGCTCCACTGTATGCAGCAGGTACTTTAATAATTTGATTTTGGTGATTTACTGTTGGCAGCATTATTCATGCTGTAATGGCTCCTGATTGCTTAGTGGTCATTGCTGTGGACTGCAGTACATCAGCTGCAGATGCTGAAATTGCAAATGAAATAAAGCTTTTACTCAAATTGACACTTTCAGCTTTAAGAGTGAGAATATTTTCTCTGAGCTGATGTCTATGAGACATAATGCTTTCTCTGATCATTTGTAATAAGGTTTGAAGGTGTAAAAGTTGCCAGTATCTTTAAGACAGTGGTAGAAGCACAGAGTCAACAGGTCTGGCATTCAGAGTGATTTCATAGCGATGGTAATTAGCACTGCACTGTGCTTGCCTTGCAGCAGCAGTTCAGTTCTTTCCTGATGTACTGGCTGTGTGTCAGTGTTGGTATTGTGTCTAGACTTCAGGCTGACTAACCTCACTAATGTATAGTTGAGAGAAAAATAATAAATGCTTATGGTTAGGTTGGCTCTTTACACTTAGTGGCCTGTTTGGGCACCTTTTTTAAACTTCTGGTTGCTGAGTTTTCTTTCTTGTCAATGCAAATAAATTACTATTTCAGAATTTATGTATAAGACACTTCAGTAGTTATGCAAGCACTGTATCTATGATCAAGAGTTCTGAAATACATATCTGATACAATGGCCTAGTGCTGAACTTGGGTTTTTGGTGACCAGTCTTCTGTAAGTGATCTTGGTGTTAACCTGTCGCAGTTGGGGTTAGGAGATCAGATATTGAAGCAAAAATAAAGATGGTACCCTCCCAACAAAAACCTGTACAGCCTGTGGAATCTGACAAATCCACCTTCTCAAGAAATTGCCCCTCCCGAAAGTCAGTAAGCAGCAGATCTGAGCTGCTTTATAATGCATGCCTTTTGTATTCAGGAATCTCACACGTGGGTGGGTTGACTGAGGTTCTTGGGAAAAGCCAGGCAGAAGGGTAATGGCTCAGGCTTGGCTCTACTGTTTTGCCTCTGTACAAGTACAGGAAAGACTGAGAATGTGTTAGGTGAACTGTGCACTCCCCTTCAGGTGGAAGGAAGGCTCCTGCTTTAGTGCCCAGCTTGATCTTTCCGCCTCAGGGAGGAATCTGGAATTCTTGCCACTTACAAAATTGCCAATAAAAAATCAAATTTCAATATGTACACCCCTAGCAGGGTTGTGCAGGCGGTGAGGATGACCAGGAAAACAAAAATGCTTGTCTGCAGTCTGTTTTCCTACCTGAATATGCCTAGAACACCCACTCAACCTCTTAGGGATAGTTACAGGAAACAGTTGGGGAGGCTGAGGAGGAGCCTGCAGTGCATGGCCCAGGATTTTGCTTTCAACAGGATCCAGTATAAAATCTTAACCTGACATTCTGTGCAGATATGAGAAATTGTGAGCACTGTTACCAACAGCAGCATTATTAAAATTAAGAATTGCTGCAGCAAAGAGATGAAAGACAGCTCAGTTACTGCAGCATGAAGGAAGTTAGTTTAGGTTATATGAAGTCAGGCACTGCTAACTCTGAGCTGACTTCTAAAAATGGTGTCCTTACCCAACAACTTGACTTTGCAATCAGAACTTCTTTTTATTGTACTATGTAATTAGAGTATATGATTTAATCAGCCTTTGATTTTGGTTTATTAAATGCTTATTCAGCACTAAGTGGCAATTAAGCATTGAAGTACCTTCAGTAAATCCCAAAACTTGATCATCATCAGTGAATAAATTTGCCTCATTTGTACATTTTGTCAAGTTCTGCAGATAGAACTGCCAAAAAATGACGGAGAGAGGTTTGCCAGCTCCCACTCCCCCTAATGCCCAACAAACAGAAGAGAACTGAAAAGTGAAACCAGTGAGCTGTACCTTTTAAAGGTAATAAAAACCCGTTTCTCCAGCAAATCACATTAACTTCTGCTACTTCAGCTGCAGAAATCTGCTGATGGCGTTATGTTCACTGATCCCTGGTATGTAACACTTTGTCTACATGCACATATGAGCTAATTACAAATTGTTACACTGAAAAAGTTAGCATAGGTAGCCCAAATAAACTGCCACAAAAATAACCGTGGCATATTAGGTTGATGCAAACACAGGAAAAAAAGAAAAAAAAAAATCTCACTCTAGACAACTTGCTGTTTGAGTTCTTTACCTCTGGCCTAGAGTCCATGACACTGAAACTCAGATTTGTTTAGACTGTTTCTGTTTCTTTTAAGGTGGGGATCCTCAAGATTCCTTTCTCAAAATATCTTTTATGTCCATGAAGTAACTGTCAAGAGTTAGAAGTGATCTCTGGAGCATCTGCCCTGCAATTCCTGTGGTGAACTTCACAGCTGCATCTCTACCCATGGTACTCTGTGACTCAGAGCATTGGTGTGCTATCCAAAAAATGGTACCTTCTGTTAGTACACCTGGACTCATCTGGGAGTACTGGGCACCAAATCCGTGGCTGTAGAACTGTGGCATTCCAGTTGATCTTGCAGCTGTTTTTACCACATGAACAAGGAACAGAAGGTATTTGATGAATTTGTGGCAACTGCCCTGGGACACTCAGATGAAAAACTACCAGCTGAAAATATTATTGTAATACTGACATTTGCAATACAGTCTTATAATGCATATTGTGTCTTCAGTGGAAGCATCTGCCTCCTGTCTGGAAATGTTCAGAACTGTTCTCACCAGTGTGAGCAGATATTAGTTCTGGGCGACAGCTCTGGCAGGATGAGGCTTCACAATGAGGGAAGGTATTTACTATAAAAACCTAAGTGTGAAATTTGGGTCTCTGTGTTTTTATGTCATGTGCTTAGATATTTTGCTATGTTCAGTGCACTGCAAAATTGCCAACCAAATAAACTGTTAAGAAGCAAAAATAAACAAAAAAGGAACACTTTTTCATGGCAGTTGGGGGTTTGGTGAGCTGTGTGTCTGTGATTCCTCAGGAATGCAAGTATCTGGTTCTACTAAACTACTCAAAATGTTGCAGAGATCAACAGAAAAGGGTAATCTCTGCTTACAGAAAGATAATTGCACTGGTAGGAACATAAATCCATAATGTACCAATATAAGTAGAAGTAGTAAGAATAACCGACACTGGAGCATGTAGAATTAAAAATTGCACACTACTAGTGACAGACAAATGAAACTGTCAGTACTTAGAAGTATTTTGATTGACCTTCTGCTTTAAGGTGACTATTTAGCTCAAGTACGAGGTGTGTTTTTTATACTGGTCCGTGGTCATTGTTCATGTAACTTGACCATGTCATTGGGTTTAGATAAAGCTCTTTTTAAATCTTGCTAGAAAAATACATAGCTCAAATGCTTACATTTAAATTTTTAAAAATGGAAGTGCAAATAAAGCTAATAAAAATATTTGCATGTTTAAAAAAATTCTTGAGATTATTTATTTATTATTGGTAATATTATTCACGTCACTCATCAGAAAAGACTATAAATGTGATTTTAACTGGTATGAAAATAAAGGTACAGATTGTTTTCCTCACTGAATAACATCCATCTAAGGTTATGGATTAATGCAGTACTCATCGGTGCTGAACAGTAAATTCGGAGTAGAACAAGGAATTTTGAATTACAAAACTTGCACCAATATTAAAAAAAGCAAATGTTAGTTATGCCATCTTCCTTCTTATAGCCTGGATCTGTTAGCCTAGTAAATGGTAAGTAAAAAAAGGAGAAAAATACTATTTGGAAATTTAATTGGAAAATCTAACAGCAAGCTCAAGGAAAAGGAAACCTAATTAACCTTCTTGTCTTTCTTAGTGTTTGGGTCCCTCCTAGGAAATAATCCTGTGTGTTCCTGCTTTCCTGGGGGCTGCAGCTCCGTGTGCCACCCCTGCCCAGCTCCACATCGCAGCTGCCCAGCACAGGGTGTCAGCCCCGCCCCCTGGAGCGC
>NW_008238988.1:1253062-1267711 GCF_000691975.1 Corvus brachyrhynchos
TCGGCCGGGATAAGCATCCCGGGTAAGGAACGCCGGCAGGGACAGGGATCCCATGGAGCGGCCGGGATAAGCATCCCGGGTAAGGAACACCGGCAGGGACAGGGATTCCTGGAGCGGCCGGGATAAGGAACCCGGGCAAGGAACTCCTTGGGCGGCCGGAACAAGAATACGGGATAAGGAACCCCTGGCGGAACCGGTGTAAGGATCCTGGGTAAGGAAACCTGGGGGAGCTGAGACAGGAACCCCGGGTGAGGAACACTGGGGACGCCGGGATGAGGACCCGGGGTGAGGAACACTGGGGGCGCCGGGATGAGGACCCGGGGTGAGGAACACTGCGGGGCCCGGACCAGGCCGAGGGAGGTCTGGGCTGAGGACGAGCCGCGGGCGCTGCTGTGGGGAGGGCGCGGGCGCTGTGCCCCTGAGGGACCGTCTGTGGGGGATCCCGGGCAGGGCTGAGGGGTTTGGGCCGGGAGAGCAGCGGCCCGGACGAGCTCCTGGACATCGGGGCTGGGCTTCTGTGGCCGGGGGGGGCGCCCCCCCCGCCGCCTTTCTGCTCCCGTTAGGCTGAACTGAAGCGGCGCTGGCTTTGTTGAGAAGCTGCGCTGTGTCGCTGGCGAGATGTGAACCAGGACGCTCGACTTGCGCTGTGAGTTTATCCCATCCCTCAGCGCAGCCTGGGAGCTTCGTTCCCACTCTGGGCAGGGACACCTTAATGATTGTGTGATTCAATAAAATGTATGTATTAGGAAGTTATGCTGGTAAGCACCAGCTGACCTCATCTAGGTTTGGTGCAGATGGGGATCTTTCTTAATAATAGTTACAGTCTAAAACAAACAAAAAAACCCCGCACCCAAACAAATCTGGAAAAGGTCAGAAGAAGAAATGAAAGTTGTGTTTTGGGTTTTTTTGTTTGGTTGTTTTACTCCCTTGGGAAAAAAGGAAAAGAAACTTTTCTGTGGTTTTGAATAAAAAACTAGTTGCAGAAACTACTGTCAAAGCTGTGATATCCATATCCTTAAATTATATTTTATATAATCAACAGATATCTCAAAATATGCTATGTTGTAGAATTAGCTTTTTCCTACAAGGTACAGGGAGTAGAGTTATCAGTTCTGTGTTGTGTTACTGACTCGGTTATAATCCTATAATTCTAAATTAAGTTTTCTTAGAAATGTGTTACATATTTGAAAGAATGCAGAAGCACAAGCTCTTTCTTAGTGTGCTGGGTTTTAGGTCTGTAAAAACTTTGTTCTCAGGACAAAGGTATGTTAATGCCTTTTATTTCCTAATATTGTCAGTATTTCCAAATATTTTCTGTTTGAGAGTATAGTCAGATTCAGTGAAGTGTGTGTGCAGAGCAGCTCCTTGAAGATAATTGTCCCTGTCTGCAGAGTAACTGAACAGGTTTGTGTTCATGTGTATCCCATGGTTTCTAGGTGCTAATTTTACATGGTGCTTGTTTAAAGTTTGCATCTTGGTTTCTGTTTGTTTAGAGTTAAAGACTGGTGTAGCTGTTTGTGTTTTCCTCCAAATATCTTTTTATGGTGTTAAGGAACAGCCCTCTAGGGAAAGGTGGGCCCAGAACTCCTGGGCAGCCTCTCCATGCATCGACATGACCTGGGGCCTGCCTGTTTCTTCTGTGGTCTCGGACCTTTTGGAAAGAATGATCTATTTTTTTTTCCACATAAGAGTTCTTCTGTGCATGGGATGATCGATGACGTTCAGGTGGCTTTTTAAATGTTTTTTAAAAAAGATCATAGAACCATAGAATGGTTTGGGTTGAAAGGGGTTTTAAAATCTTGTTCCAACCCTCTGCCATGGCAGGGACACCTTCCATCAGACCAGGTTACTCCAAGCCCCATCCAGTCCGGCCTTGAACACTCCCAGGGATGGGGCAGCCACAGCTTCTCTGGGCAACCTGTGCCAGGGTGTCCCCACCCTCACAGTTAAGAATTTCTTCCTGCCCTCTCTCAGTTTTCCATTCCTCCTTGTCCTGTCACTCCAGGCTCTTGTAAATAGTCTCTCTCCATCTTTCTTGCAGGCTCCCTTCAGGTACTGAAAGGCAGCAGTTAGGTCACCCCAAAGCCATCTCTTTTCCAGGCTGAATAATCCCAATTCTCTCAACCTTTCCAGATGTTTTTTTTAATGTTTTTTCTTTCAGTGCATCAGTTTTGCTGGGCAAACCTTGGGGTCTGGTCTGTACTTGACAGCATGGGAGGTCTCCTGAGAGACCAGATGGTTGTTACCTGCTGGAAGCATTTTCCAGCTGGGTTCTGCAGCTTTGTTGTGCTTTTTACTGGAAGTATAAAAATAATGGTATTTCCAAGCTTTTCTGGGGAAAAGAAGAAAAAATGGCAAAACAGAAGGAAATCAGCACTACCATGCAGCATGCTCAGGTGTGTTGATACCAAGCTGCCTCTGCAGACAGTCTAAGGCTTGGGTTTATTTGGTGAGTAAAAAGATGATTTTTATGGGGCTCAGCTTCTCCTGTGTGGGGACAAGCCCATTAGTGGCTTTCACACCACACATAAAAAAAAAAAAGGTGTTGAGAATTGTGGATAAGAGACTTGGCAAGGTTTTGGAGTGTGCTTTGGGACTTGGGAGCAGTTCAGGTGCAAGATGGGCAATGGAAGATGTAAGAAAGGCAGAAAAAGAGCATATTTGCCCAATCCCATGGGGGTTAGAAAGTTCAACCTCAAACATCTTTGCCATCCTCAGACTTCAACCTGACCCACTACCCCCTTCTCCCTGAGCTCTTCCCCTTCTCATGTCCCTGAAACTGTCTCTTTTTCTTTAACAGAGAAGTTAAACACTAAATAATTACATAAATTCTTGCTGGTGCATTTTCCTCTCTTATTTCCTCCTGCATTTAATTTAGGGCTGGTTAGTTAAGTATATACCATGTCCTGCACGTGACTGAGAGAGTGGTTTTTTGGCTTCTAAAGTGAATGGGAGGTGGAGGGACTGGGAAACGGGATAGAGATGGGTGCTTTGGTAAATAAAGCTTTAGACTGGGAGTGAAGGATGTCTGATGCCAAAATAATGCGTTGGTTGAATTGTTTCTGTGATTTATTTTTGCCTTAGCTGACACTTGGTGCAAGTTTTAACAAAATATTTCCGTGAGAACAAAGCAGTGGAAATGGGGGTGGGGAAGAAGCAGCTAAGCCAGGGTACCGCACTGTAAAAATCACACTCAAATTGCAGGACAAACACTGGTAATTCCATTAGGCTGTTCTGATTTTTCTGTCCTGTTTCTAGGTCTTACAGGATGAGTCTTTTCAATGGTCAAAGTAATTCAGAAGTGTTGGCAGGAATCAAACTTTGCAGCTGTCAATTTTAACAAGTTCATATTATCCTATAAAGTCTTCAGTCTGATAAATTTTTGTTCTGTTCATGTCAGGTGTTAAAGCCCAGAAGATCTGTTACATTATCATTATTCTCGTTTGTAACATAAACCATCTGTGCTGTCATTTATACCCTTTACAGACTTTATCACCCCTTTTCACATGAGTCTGAAAGCACTTCTTGCAGATTATTAATATTATCAGGGCTTTGTATTATTTTTTATCACACTGTTGGTATTGCTGAAAATGTTTCGACATGACCTTAATGTTTAGTTTGAGACTTTTGCAGCAGATAGAGGAATGCAAGTATTTCAAAACTTGTTAGCTCCTATTGTTTTCCTCTTTGAAACTTGTTTTACATAAGAAGGTACTGTGGCCTTGAAAAGGCACTTGGTATTTTTTTTTTTAATTCTGTAGTTTTCCAGCTAAATGAAAACCTAATAAAAAAATCAAAAAGAAAGGGTTCTTTGTTTAATATGGCAACTGAATCTTATCTGTGAAAAAGCATTAAATCACTCCTAGTTCATATGCTGAATTAAATTAAATTATGCAAATCCAAGATCAGTTTTAAAGTAAAACAATTGTTTAGCTGTATTGTTCATAATCTTTCTTGCAATTTCCTTTTTTCTTCAGCAGAATCTTGATTTTTTTTGTATTTTTAATTGATTAACAACTTTTCACTTGCATCTCTCTCTGCACCTTGCCATAACTACCAAGATCTTTTTTTTTCCCTTGTCTGTTATTTCAAGGCAAAAGCATTGCTCAGCTTCTCATTAAAATAAGATGCAGAAGTGCTGTACAATTGGTGAGCAGTTAAATTGGTGAAAAGACAACGCAACATTTAACTAAAATTGGCAAACTGGTGTTGTATGCTGGCACTACCTGGAATAGGGAACTTCAGATATTGTTTACTTTGCAGTAATTTGAGGATCTTTTCATAATAATAATCTGTGTATCCTTGTTGCTATGGGAATGCGTGGTAAAGCTGGAATTAAGTGTTATGGCTCCTTTTTGCAATCAGAAGGGACAGGCAGATAGCTGAGAAAGCAAAAATTCTTGTTTAGAAACATGCAGCTCCTCTACTAGCACTTCTAACTTACTTGAGTGTTTATGTGGTTTATGATGGAGTTTTTTGAGGTGAGAGGATTTGATTTTAGTTTATTCAATGTCTGTCAGGATACCTAAGGAAATACATGACTCAGTTTTGAAAGGGAGAAAAACATTTAAAGAAAGAAAGGTTAATTCTAGTGGTTTAATGTCTTGGGCAACTATTACTTTGCATGTGCATTGAACACTCCTGCTTCAGGAATGTTTGTGGGAGATAGATATGAGTGTAACAGATTGAGAGAGGAAGGGTTTGTAGTTGCTGGGTCTGGTTTGTTCATCCCTCTTTCCTGAAAAATTTGAGTGATGGGTGTTTCTGGACTCAGCATTTGCTGGATGCTAAAAGAGCAAATACAAGTGCACACCAGTCAGTCATTCCCTGTATGTTTATGTGTGGATTGCATGGACATATGAGTCTCATCTCACATTATTATGAACTCCGAATGATCAAAATCTCTGAATTGAAGTCACCAAATGAGACTTTATTAAGAACATGAGTATATTTTTAACTTCTGATGGTTCAGAAAGAAAAGTTGTGGCATAGTTGAATTTGGTTTTTTTCCCTTCAGTTTTTCGTGCTAGACAGTTGTAAGTGAAGCATGTCATTTTTGATTAATGGTCTGATTTGAAGAACGGAGGCTTTTAAAAAGAAGAAAAAATACTGGTACTTTATTGATGCTCTTGGGATCGCGTAAATCATGACGCCCTCTCTGAGCTGCTCTGGGGCGGTCACTGGCGACATCCGGTGGCCGAGTGCGGAATAACAGCCTCTGGCAATCTGTCCCGAACTCCTTGGGATTCTCCAGCCAACAGCCTCTGGCAGTCTGTCCCGAACTCCTTGGGATTCTCCAGCCAACAGCCTCTGGCAATCTGTCCCGAACTCCTTGGGATTCTCCAGCCAACAGCCTCTGGCAGTCTGTCCCGAACTCCGTGGGATTCTCCAGCCAGCAGCCTCGGCATTAGATGTGGCCGGGTGGAGGGGCACGCTCAAGTCCTTAGGCTGCTGTCCTGACGGTCCCAGCGGCGTGGAGAGGAGGTCACGTTAAGCTGGAAGCTGCGTGCTCTCTCTGCACGTACATGCCCTCTTACTAAGGTCTTAATGCTGCTTTTGGAACTATGGACTGAGCAAATATTGTGTCTTGCTATTGTCTGCGTGGCAACGTGGTATCTTCCAGAAAGGAATGATGAGCCAGCTTATCTCAGAGTTGCTTGTTTCTCAGTCTGACTTCCCATTTGTGTTCTTTGCTGTGAAAGGACAGTGCTGAGTGCCAGGCTGGCGAGGTTATAAAAGCAGATGAAGACAGTTAAAGTTTTTACCCCCACTGTTATAATTGGGAAGTATTTTGTGAGATAAACTTTATGATTTCTGTTCCATATTTTATTTATGGTCAGTTTATACTCTTAAACTCTTGTGCCAGTATTGTTCTTGAGTAGCTCCCCTCCCTCCTCAGCATTTATTCCTTTGATGTATTTGTAGATAGTAATCGTATGCCTGCTCAGTCTCTGTCTTTGCCAAGCTACACAAGGCAAAGCATCCAGCGGCTTCTTGTGAAATAAACAGTCCATTACCTGCATCATCTAACCCTTCCTTCTCTGACTTGATTATGGCTTAATTATCAAGACATTGGCCTCAGCAAAGAGCACTGCTGAGAGCCTGCTATGACCCTGTGAAATATAGGTTCACTTAAGCATTGTGAACAAACATGGCTTGAGAGCAGGGTTATTAAAATGCATAAAGCTCTTGACTTTGCTTTTTATCCCTGTCTTATTTTGGGGCAACAGGCTGCTGAAGACATTGGAAAGGTGTTTGTGGATCTCAGAAAAATAAATTCCCCACCCAGGGGTTCATGGGTGCTAACAAAAACATAGAGTTCTGTTGTGATTTGCCAGCAGGGATTGTCTGTGTTGCTGGTTACAGCAGATCTCTTGATCAGAATGTCTGGAGTGGGAATTCCTGCATACTTTCTCCTTTGTCCTTCCCTTTCATTATTTTATTTTTTATGACTGAGTCCTAAATTACTTAAAGAGTGAAAAAACAGTTAAACATGAGCTTCCAGAGGAGTATGGAAAAATCACTGTGCATTTGGGTATCATGGAAAGGAAAAGCTGATTTATTTTTTATCTTTTATGGCATTGGTGAAGCTGCTGCTGGAGTTCCATGTATAGTTCAAGAGTAAGCACTGTCTAAAGGCTCCTGGAAACGAAGAGCTGAAGAGAGTGCCTTGCATGGGTTCAATGTCCACATCCTTGGTGCCTTAGCATCTTTCATGGAGACTCAAAAGTAAATTTTCCTGTATGGGATAGAGCCAACATAGTTTTGAAACCCTTTATTTCAGCCTCTTCCATCCTCCTGTTGTCACTTAGATGACATCTTTTCCTTTTGTCTGCTACAAAACATTGAAAATTGAGCTTAGGGCATGATAAAGATTCAGCAGAGCCTCCAGCTGTCAGACTGCACAAAGAGCATGCTTTGGAAACTGATAGTCTGTGAACTCTCACGGGCACACAGGGATCTCAAGTTTCTCTTGTTGCTTTGAAACTGGAGAGGGTCTGACAAATTACCTTGACGTGGGGATGTTCTGGAGTAGCTAAATATAAAAAAATGGGTAGTGTGGGATGTGACTGGCGAAGACATGTTAGTGATCTGCATGTTCTGGGGAAGCAGATGAGGAAAATGAGGAGAAGTTTTCCCTGCTTAGGCTTGGTAGATGTTTGTGCCTGTGCAATACATCTGGAACTTCAGAGAATTGCTTAGGCAATGATGTTAGAGTTGGGGCTTAGAATTACCAAGCACACAAATGTTGTGTGTCTTGTATTCCCCTATATCTGCACATGTAGGGGATTATCTTCTTACCTGTTCACCAGCAACTGATTTAAGCTTGGGTTGTTAAGAAGAGAGTCTTGAAAACATAATAGTTTTGTATTTTGAAGAATGAGCTCTGATAATGAAGTGTACTTAAAGTAAATTACTGTTGTGAAAGAATTTCTAAAATATTCCAGTAAATAAAACATCGATTTTATGTCATTGTAGGTATTTTGGCACCAGTGTGTGGTAGTAGAAGCTCTTTTTCCAGTTATAGCAAAGTTTCTTCACATCCTTTTATTATGGTTGTTGCTGAATTCAGGCTGAAATTTCCCAGACTTCCTGTGGTGTAGAAATAAATTCTTTGGAAGAATTTCAGCAAATTTTATTAATCTTTGGGAAGACTTCTTACTTATTTCCAGGTTTCTTCTGTATGAGGATGCTTGTAGTAAGTGACAATGTCTAAATTGAAGGAATTAAATGGTGTTATTTCAGAGTCACTAAATTATTAATGCAGTTGTGTAAGTAATTTTTTCCTTTCACCTTTCTCTGTAGGGTGGATCATTGGTGTTGCCTGTTCATGTGGTGTTTTGCTCAGCTTAAAATGGCCCTGAAAATTGTCGCTCTTGGAGTCCTTTCTTGTAATCCCAAACTTGAAAGGGCATCAGAGCACTTTTTGATTGTGGAATTTGCAGGTGCACCACAGTGTCACAGTGACTTTTGCATTGTATCTTGTAGTGCAGACATTCAGAACAAGGCTTTTTCTGTGAAAGTCTGCTGCTGACTGTACTTACTAATGTTTGTGTGCCCAAGGATTGTGAGTTGGGCAAATGCTGTCCTTGTTTCATTGATTGAGAAAGTGATGAGTGAATGTTGCCCCTTGCTGGGAATTACTCAGCAAGCTGTGCTGTCACAGTCAGGACTAGGAAGTGTTTGTAGGCCAGGTTCTTGTTCAAATCCACTTGGATAAATACTTTATTTCTGTCTTATTTGAGATAACCATCTCAGTGCATAGCTCTAGTGCCAAGTCAGACAGCAAAGCTGTTGGACCTCTTCACAAAAGAAAATGCTGTTAGCGAGCATGAACCTCCTCTGAGCTGCTTGTGGCTGTTGTGTTGAAATGGGAATGGATCAAAACTTAATACTACATGCAGGTGACCATTGTAACCTCCATGTTTGATTTGCAGCACCTGTTGGCTGTGTGTTATTTGAGAGGCTGATTAGTTCTGTATCTTCTTTCCTATGTTTGTGGTCGCAAGAAGTCATCTCAATATGTTGGGTTCAGTGGGAGGTGCTCACAGGAGAAAGGAAATGACTTCTCTGTTGTCGCTGTGGTCTGATGAGATAAGCACAAGTGCAGAAGGCTGAGACTTGGATTCTCTTCAAGGTTTGCAGCAGACTGGCTGGATAGCTGTGGTTCCATTACAGGCAACAGGCACAAACCTCATCTTTGACCCCCATGGCAGAGCCTTGCTCAGTGCAAAAGCCAGAGCCCAGCACTGGGGCAGTTTTCCTGTTCTCTAGAATCCACCTGAGGACGCAGCATTTGTTGTTTAGCTGTTCAGAGGCTTCTGAGAGTGCAATTTAAGCATAGATTAGCTTTCAGAGTGTTTTCAAATACAGTGTTATTTGCCAGAAAAAAAAAAAAAGAAGAAAACATAGTATATAGAATTTAGAATACAAATAGCCCAATTACAATATCTCTTTCTGTAGTTTACCCTTTGCCTGGGATTCTTTCAGATCTGCCTTTATAAAATAGGATTGCTTCTGCTGCAACTTCTGTCAGCTTGATCTGAGAATAGCCATGAGAGTAAAATAGAGCATCTCTTATCCTCTTATTACTCCTTTATTGGATGACCACCTCATCCACACCTGGATGCAGTCACATCCTCTACCTGGTGATGTCAGTACAAGGAAAGCTCCCCCTCACAAGGAAGTTCTTGGTTGGGTCCAGCTGCTCATGGCAGAGTGGGATTTGGGGGACAGTTTCCTTTGTGGCTCCTCTGTTAGTAGGTCTTTGTCACCAGCATGGAATTGGATGAAAAGAGAAGATTGAAAAGGGGTATTCTCAAATGTGTTTGAAATATTATTTTACACAGTTTATTAGAATATTTAGAAACTATGTTTCCCATGTTTATGCCAGGGTCTTCTAAATTGTTCTAAGAAGGTAGGTTAGCAATCTGAGCATCATATTTTAAAATATTTGCCTTAATTTAGAAGCCAAAATTTGTGATTTGGCATTTTTATAGTTTTGTATAGTGCTTTCTAGCTTGAGTTTTATAATTGTACATTGGATTATTCTACACTTTTTCAATTGGCCATCTGGTCTTTTGCAGCTCTTTACCATCTCTTTCGTTCATGAATTTCTGTCAATAGGCTTTCAGTTACTCAAGTTTGAATGTTAATTCATTGCACTTTGGACCTGAAGGCATGCCTGAATGTTCTAGATCTCACCTGTCTCCACCATATTTTCTAGTGTTCGATGCAAAATCAGGATAGGTCTTTCTAGTTTGAATGCAGAATCTTACACCAAAAAAGAAACCAACCTGAAAGTTTTCTTTTGATGAAAATAGCCACTGTATGGTTTTTATGATTTATGCATTTAAAGCTATGCTTGATCCAATCCAGAAGTTGTTTTTGCATTCTCTTTCTATGGATGTGCAGTATAATATTCAAAACAGGTTTTGTTTCTGAATTGATGTGAAGACCTGCTTATGTCCCCAAAAGATGAGTTCACAAAAGTGGTAGTTTCTATTTTTAAATTTTTTTTTAAATTATTGAACCCCAAAGCACTGAGCAGCTGGGCCTTTTTCCCTTTATTCTCTCTTACCTCTGACTCTTATTTTTTCCCTCCAACCAATACTGTTTAAGGCCATTTCCTTGGTTCTGTCTCCCACCTACAGCTCCTCTTTCCATTGCTAAACAGGATTGTACCCTGAAGCTCAGTCCTGGTGGGAGGGCAGGAATTGATTTCATAAAAGGCAAGTAGCTTGGTAGACGTAATTTTTTTGATCTTCCCATAGACTTTGTGTTTTATCTTTTTCCGCCTTTCTATTCTACTGATACCATTTTCTCTGTGCTGCAAATGAAGAATTACATGGAGCTTCTTTCTGACTGTGCTTTACATTTGGAAGCGAGATGTAGCTGATATGAGAGGATGAAATAATTCTCTTGGCAGTTACATCTTGTCTCTGCACTTTAGTGTAGCCTCTCATGCATTTTATTCCCTTCCTGCCTGATGACTTAAATGCTCTTGTCTTTGCCTTCAGCAGGCTTTGTGGGAATGCTGGAAAAACCCCTTCTCCCTCTGCTTGGGTAAAACAACAAAACCAGCTATGGGAGTGTGTGTCCTGGAGAAACTCTGCATTCCTGAGGGGTGCTCTGTGCTTCCCCTCAGTGCTCAGATGGTTTGTTGATCCATCTTCTGCTGGGGAGTGGTGCCAGTGAGGAGAGGTCTCTGCAGGCTCCTGCATCAGGGAAGTGCAGCATTGATGTGTTCTCCCTGCCTTGGCAGCTCTGCTTTCAAATGCAAACCACATGTCCTGTGCATGCATGAGCTGCTTCCCGCTGCCCAGAGCTCCACGTTTGTTCTCAGCTTGTTCTTGAACTTTCAATAATGGTGAAAATAAAGGGAGGGTCTGTTTGTATTGTTTATAGTAGGAAAGAACAGTGCAAGATTTCATCTACTGCTGCTCAGATCCCTTGCTATTTTTGGTATTTGACCTCTGCAGAGAAGACTGCCAGAACTACAGGTCATTTTCATTATGTATTTCTACCCTCCTATTCCGAAGTTACTCTTACATTAGCGATTAAATCTTTGAGAATGTGCTGGTTTTCCACATTTTCACTCTATTTTTCAAAGGAAAATTTGTATTTCTATATATTTTTGAGCTAACATTCCCTTTTGGAAAAGGGAACTATGCAACTTGGCAGCATCTTCTGTACACCACTCAAAGGAAAAGGGAAATAACTTATGATTTGCTGGTTTCTCCTTTGAAAAACGTTCTGGATTGAAGAGGACTGATGAGCCTGTTGGCTTGAACTGAGGCTGCGACGTTTAGAATACTGCACAAACAGCACAGCAGTATGTGCTGGGACAATGCTAAGTGCTTAGTTTCTGCAGATAGGTACTTGCTTTTCATTTCTCCACCATTGGAAAGGGCTGCCTTTGGCACAACTGTTTGCTTCCAGTCTTGCTGTGTGGTTGTTTTTACACTCCACCAGTGAAAAACACATAACAAAGGCATCTGAAAATCCTGTCCTGCCTCTTTGGCATCACTTCCACTTCGTGCCTTCTATTCTAAACATTGAGTTTATTTCTTTTTTAAAGGAGCCTTGTAGGATGCCCTGGAGGTCAAAATATTTTAGGCTGTTTCAGAGAACTGTATTTATTCTGAGTTCCCAAGATATAATGAGTTTTGAGTATTCTTCCAGAAGCTTATTGGTTTTGGTAGTTGTGATACGCAGGAGACGTGCAGGGGTTGCATGTAACTGTGTACTTAATTCATTCATGAGTATAGTTCCAGAAGTCTAGCTATAATAACACAAAAGTTTCAAGTTTAATTTATAGAATGTGGCTTTTCCTGGCTCGGAGGCTGCAGGTGTGAATGCAGCTGAAAGATTCAGCTGTTCCACATAAGGAATGGTGATCCCTAGGGATGGGATTGCACCTCTGTTTCAAAGACAGGTGACTGGCCAGAGCCAGACACCTTCAGCCAGGTACTAATGTGTCATCCCAGTGGTGGTGGTTTCCTGGCACCTTGACATCACCTGGATTTTGTCAGTATTGAGACTACAGATCCAGACTGCGGGCCACTGTGAGCTGGAGAAAGTGAAAAACCTGAATTAATTGAACTACCTCACATTCTGAGCAGAGGAGGAACCATGGGGAAAGAAGAGCTTTTGGCCAGTGACCTCTGTGATTTCTTCTGAGACTGGAGCAGTCCAAGAGCAAGCTGTCGGTGCCCTACAAAGTCTTTGTGTCAGAGAGTTTGTCACATGAACATGAGCAGTTCTCCTCGCTGATCATCACAACTGGCTGTTGTGCTTTATCCACAGTATGTCACGTTTCAAAGACTCTGATTTTGCCAAAGGATTCTTTGGAAAACAGATACCTCTGTTGTTGAACTTAAGGAACTAAAAGTGCTTCAGTGCAGAGGACCATGTGCTTTGTATGTGGCTGCACTCCAGTGCTTAGTTATCTTCTATTGTGCTTGGAAGACCATTGTTTCCTATTTGTCTCATAAATTTAACACAGATCCTATTCCTGCCATTTAAACTTTCCCATCAAAATACAACAGTGACTTCCCTTTCTGAAAAGGAAGGGCTGGCAGCTACACCCTGAAGTTTGAGCATGAATTGTTTATATAACCTTCAATCACAATTTCATAATAGTCTTTCTTACCAAGGCAGACATTTTACTGGGTTTTTAGCAAAAACCTGGCTGCCATTGAACACAATTTTAAGGCTTCTTAGTTGTTGCAGTGGAAATAGAATTGAAAACTGAACCCTTCACCTTCCTGATGGTAGAAATTGCAATTCTGTCTGAAAACATGAACAGCGTTTTGTGGTATTTCAGAATAGCTGTACTTAAGTCATTCTGGGCAAAAGTTTAAGAGTTGTCTTGAGCTAATTTTATTTCCCAGAAAATATTATTAAAACTGAATGAACCTGCTTTTGCAGACTCTGGCTTTTTACAACTTCTGGGTATTTGTAGAGTTCCCTCGCCTTCCCCAGCAGTAAAAGCTCTGACATGAGTGTTGTAGAAACTGCTTATTGGAAGATATTCTCTATCACAGTCAGTAATATTTAAACAACTGCAGCTTGCCTTCCAAATGGATGACATTTGTCAGGAACATGTCTGTTTGAGTTTACTTGGCCTTTTGAGTAGACAAAGTCTGAATATTTAGAGCTTAAAATTCAGGTCAGCTTGGAAAACTACATTTTTCTTACAAGACATTTACAGAGAGAACCTGATTTTTTTAGTAACCATAGCACTGCAGGAGAGCTGGTTTGCAAAAACTCCTTTCTCCACCCTCAAGCATGTGTGTTTGAAACTCTCTTTAAATAGAAGGTTCCAATGTAATTCTTCAGTAAATTGAATTAAGTAGTTTTCCTAACTAATAATGTTAAAATATTTTATTTCTTCAGTTTATATTATTAATTTGCATGGGTGTTTAACAGTTTTGTGTTTAAGCAGTGTGGCAAACAGCGTTTGAGAACAGTTGGCTTTATGTAATAGTTCTAGTAAAAGCTTGTTTCATTTGAGGACGTACCCAGAAAAGTAAGTAAGGAACAAGTTCAGTGGGTAGGTTGTACACAGGGTAATCCCAGAAAACACGCTGAACTTCTTTGCTTCAGAGGGGAAAGGAGTTTCCACAGGATGTCTGCATTTTATGGCAAAAATGACTGGTAGATGTTCTCTGAAAGGTTGCTTTGATGTAGAAGATTAACCTGGGGACCTCATTGTCCGGATACTGGTGAGGCAAATCGCTTAGGGAGATTACTTGTGACTTGGGAATTAAGTTTTTATGTGTGCCTACTTAAGCTGTTTTTTAAGAATTTGCTTGTTTGTCACATGGTGTTGTGAATATTTGTGTGCACCAAACCAGAGGAGGAGGGAAAGCAAAACCCTGAAACCACAAACAGCACCAAGAACAAAAAAAGCAGAATGCAGCTTTGTCATAGCAACTTTTCCTTTGTTTTTGGTCTCTCATGGACCATTAAAATAATTATGACTAAAGCAAGTAATACATGGAAACTTGCACATTCTGCCCCTAAAAATCCAGCCTGAAGAATTTGCAGAAAAATTGATGATAAAACAGCTGGGAAGGCATGAGAATATTTTCTTGCATTCTGTGTCTGCCTGATTTTTACTCCATTTCTGTTTGGATTTCTTTTTTAAAGGGTCTTTTCGTGCATGTGGTACCTTGGATTGGCTGCTGGCCCAGACCTTAAGGAAATATCAGTACCAGTGAGAAATCACTGGAGTGTTGACCCCTTAAAACCTGCTGTGATTCCCTCAATGTTTGGGTTTTGATTCTTTTTAAACACAGAACAGTGGTCTAATTGAATGTGTGTTTTTAACAGAAGTGGATGACCGTATTAACATACCTCCATCTTCTTTAAAAAATGGTTGTAGTTTGTGAACCACTAAAACCCTTGCAAATATCTCTTTAAAATGTAAATACTGCTGTGCTTTTTCTGACTCTGAATTGATGGTATCTTTACTGCAATTACAGAATAGAATTTTCTGGTGTGTTATAGAAAGGAAAACTGTATTTTTCCTTTTAGAGCATATTTTAGAAGTGAATCTATGAGAGGATCAGGAGAAATTTGTTTAATTTTGGTTTTGCTGGGTAAAGTTTGCATTTGTGTGCATCACTGAAATAGTTTGGG
>NW_008238988.1:1268021-1281545 GCF_000691975.1 Corvus brachyrhynchos
CAGCAGTGCCAGAGAGGAATTGCCTCTGAAGGGAAGATTTTTATCAGCTGCACTAAACATCAGTGTTCTGTGGTTTTACAGGAGGCTCAGAAAGCATTGAGGTGCTTAATTGCAGTGAATTCCACGTCACGTAGCCGTTTAGGTGGTCCATGATACGCTGGCAGGTGTTTCTGTGCGTCATTGGGCACCTAAATACTTGTAAAATTACCTCACCAGGCCATTTCAGGCTGTAGTGCTGTGTAATTTTGGTCTTGTTCTCTGCCTCCCCTGTGCACGTCCCTCAGCACAGAAGTTCACTTAAGAAGTCTCCTGCAGTCGTACTGTTGCAGCTGTTTGTGGGCTGTGCTTCCTAGAACAAAACTTACTCCTCCTCAGGTAGAGGGGGTGACTTAATTTTGTTTCCACTTGTGGAGAACATCACCTTACTTTATAAAAATAATAAAGCAAATTTAGCTAAGTGACTCTCCCAGGATTCCCAGATAGACTGTTTAATCTGTTAAGGGGATTATCTGGTGTAGTGCTTACAGACGTGAGAGATTGAACTCCTTGAATCAGGGAGCCCTTTCCTGTTCTGTGTTCCTGTGAATGAAGTTGTGGTGGGCAGGACATTGGGATAATTGAATTTTAGCTCTATGCATCACTTCTGCACGAGATGCTTTCTCATACATGTACTTAAAGCTAACACTGTTTAAGAATGCTGTAGTTAAAACTCTCCTTTTCTTTTATTTATTCCAGGTTTCTGGCAAGGCTGGGGAGAGCGTTCGAGATGACGGCAGTGGAGAAGGTGGAGGAGCAGCTGGCGGGTCTGCGCATAGCCAGGCGCTGTGTGCCCAGCGAGGAGCCCGCCTACCTGCTGGACATTGACACCTCCACAGCTGCCCAGCCCGGGAGCAGCCGCTTCGTGGCAGTTTCCTGTTCCAATAAATCCATCAGGGTGTACGACAGGGAGACGCTGCACTTCCTGCGGGAATACAGCGGCCATCCCGGGATCCTCAGCGGGGTCAGGTTTGCACACGTGTGTGACAGTGTGGTGTTCTCAGCCTGCAGTGAGGGCACAGTGAAGTGCTGGGATGTTCGCTCAGCCACGCAGAAGCCTGTGCAGGTGTTCAGTGGCTATCCTTCCAATGTCTTCATCAGCTTTGATGTCAGCTGCAGTGACCTCATTGTTTGTGCCGGAACGGAAAAAGTTGATAAGGACACGTTTCTGGTGTTTTGGGATGCAAGAGGCATTACAGACTGTGCCAGCACAACTAAAGAACCCTTGGGAGTCTATTCTGAAAGCCACAATGATGACATCACTAAAATCTGTTTCCATCCTATCCAACCCAATTTGGTAGTGTCTGGGTCAACCGATGGCTTGGTGAATGTGTTTGACATCAACAAGGATAATGAAGATGATGCTTTGATATCAACTTGCAATTCAGATTCATCAGTGAGTTCTCTTGGCTGGTCTGGGGAAGATTACAAACAGGTCTATTGCATGACACACGATGAGGGGTTCTGCTGGTGGGACATGGCTCAGCTGGACACCGAAGAACCAATAACCCTGCTGCATGTTCTGGATGTCAGAGAGTCAGTCTGCGCTGAAAACCACGGCCTGCATTACCTGGTGGGTGGCTTGTACCACGAAAAGGCAGGGAAACTCTTCCTGATTGGGGGAACCTCCACAGGAAACATCCATGTGATCAGCTGCAGCAGTGATGGCCTGAGCCTGGTGGGGACCCTGTGTGGTGGACACTCGGCCACCGTCCGCTCCTTCTGCTGGAGCCCGACGGATGAGTCTCTGCTGACGGGTGGAGAGGATGCTCAGCTGTTGCTATGGAAACCTGGAGCTGTGGAAAGGTCCCTCACAAAGAAAGCATCTCTGAAGGTCTCTTCTTCTGTGCAGAAGAGAGTGAGAGTTCACAACACCTCCCTCAAAAGCAGGAAAAAGTAAATTGCCTAAAGTGGGAATCTCTGTTGTGTAGAGCTTTCCTGGTGTTTAATCTCTAGACAATACTTGGCCATGTTTTATTTGGAGGTTTTCTGTGGAAAGAGCTGTGGTGCTTGAATTCCCCCTGGGAATGTATTTCAGTCATCAGAAGAATGCCTTTTATTTTTTTTTTTAAGTTGCTAATATTAATCAGAAAAGAGTAAACATTTTCTCCTGAGTTCTTGAACAACCGATGTTAAATCATATTATATAAAACTGTTTCTGTGGTTATTTCATGTCTCAGACAATGTTTAAAATACATAAGACAGGCCTGTGGCTTGCATAGTTTGTTACCTTTTCAATGATATTCCCTGGCACATTTTAAAAGCTTTTGTATTCCATGCTGTATTTTGCTTTCTTCACAGAAAACTTAATGAAATTGCTCAATTTAGTAAAAGATTTTATGTCACATCTTAATGCCTGAAGGAATTACTTCTTGATGAAACAGAAAATAAGTAGTTTTGCACTGTCACGTCACTGGTTTAGAACAAACTCATAAAGAAGCAGCTGATAGAGCCATATTTTTCATAGCAGATATGAATGTATTCAACCAAACAGCAGCTAATTTGTATGAGTATGAGAACTGTTAAACTGGCATTATTTCCTGCATGAAAATACCCAAGAATTTTGCAAGCAGCTTCATTCTCTCCTCCTAATTGCTCCTGGAAGACTGGGGAGATCTTTGGTGAGTTGGAGAAATTGGTGGGTGTAATTACACCAGTGGTGCTTAAAATCCCAAACCCTGAAAGAAACTAGTATCACATGCCAGGTGGGGATGCTGAAACCCAAAAATGAACACTGCCTTCAGAGACTACTTAATGGAGGAACAGACTGGTATGAGGAGACTCTAACAAAATATTTTAGAGGTCAGCCTGCGTCCTTTAAGAAATGTTTCTCTCTGCAGAGAGGTTTTATGTTTGGACATCTCCCCAGGAGAGCTTTGTTTTATTATTTCATCGAATACCCATTGCATGGTGCAAAAACAGCCCTGTACTTGTAAAATGGATGAGACTTTATGCTTATTCTTCTTTGCTGGCAGACTCCAACCTGTGCCCCTGGCTCTGCATGCACACTCACCTCCAGCCTTCCCAGGACCACTGCAGGTAAATGGTGGTGGTATTTAGGCTGTAGTTACACATGTGCACTACAACTGAAACCAGCACCAGAGTGTTATGAATTGCTCTGTTACAGATTAGCTGGCAAAGGATTTAAGAGGGGTTGGTTTATTTTTTTTTCCCTTGAGAGTGGATAGGTAATTCTTTCAGAACAAGTCCTGAACATCAGGTTTAGAGGATTATCCTGGAGTTTAGAGACAGTTTCTGAGGTACGGAAGATACTCTAGTGTACTCTAGGTTACAGCTGTGCTGAAGATGCCTGAATCATCTCCGGAATTGAATCCTTTTCAACCACAAGTATCGAGTTTCCACATGATGTTTCACAAACTGTTAGTACCCTTTAGCCACAACTGTGAATCCATTGTTGGTTTGGGTTTGCCTCTTGGTGATAAGTAAGATGATTCACTTGGTTTTGTTACTGCTGGTTATTTAAAAGTGCAGCTTCAATTTAAAATCGCAGTTCTCTACACTTTTTTTTTTTCATTACTTATGTTAAATTCATATTGTTCCCAATGTCCTTATCTGTTGCTTTCCAAATAACATTTTGCTATTTTGAGATGAGGTGGGTAGTGAGTGTCAGGGCTATGATGCACCTGGATCATGTGCACTCCCAAGATTTATTATCCCAGGTCCCTGTTTTTTGCCTGTTGTGTAACCGAGTGGACCAAAAGCTTCAGGCCCCTCTGAATTCACTGTAAAGCCCTCATGGGTCTGACTTGGTTCAGTGCCAAATTGGGGGTGGGGGACTGAAGGATGATTTCTGAGACCTATTTCATTGCAGGTACAGTGTATAACTTGCTTTTTAGATGTTTATCCACTCTTTTCCTGGTATCTTGACACATTCAGTGGAGTAAAGTCTTTGGGTCTGTCTCCTGCTTGATTTCTTGAGGACCGGTTTGTGTGCACATAGAGAAGTGTACAGAGAAGGGAGCTTGTGGTTGCCTCCACTTGCTTTTAAGTGTCTGCTGAGTGAAATTCCAGTGTGCTCTGCCAGCTGCCTCTGAATTAAAGCAGCAGAGGTGGGAATTGTGGGACTGAAGAGTTTGCAGTATGCAACCTGTGTCTGTTACCTTGTTTCTGAATTACAGGGATATCGATTTGTTCTGTATCAGTTACAGCCATGATTTTCCCTGAGAAGCTGATTTCTCCCTTTTACGTGCATAACGGAAATAGCAGCAGAAGGGGAAAAATGTGTGTCTGTATCTTAAAATTCTGCAAAGGCACAGCAGCTGTCACGAGACTCAGGCTTGTGTTGCCTCTGAAAATACTCAATTTTGTTGTTTCTCTTTTTCTTTTGTGTTGACTTAATTTCAGGTTAATACCCATAAAATAAACATAGATGGAAACCACATGTTAACAAGTAATTAGCACTGCTTGCTTCTGCAAGCTGCAAACACTATTTCATAGACCACAGAGCACAGGCAGAATCCTTGTGTGATCACATAAATAATAATAGACTCGAAATCAGGTTAACTTTGTCTGACTGTATTTAATCTCTTAGGTTAGTTTTAACATCTGTAGATTGGCTTCAGCATTGGTAAGAAACTCTGAATCATGGGATCACAGAATGGTTCGAGTTTGAAGGGACCTTTAAAGGCGATTTAGTCCAACTCCCCTGCAAGGAGAAGGGACATCTTCAACTCATCCAGGTTGCTCAGAGCCCCGTCCAACAGGCCTTGAGTGTTTCCAGGGATGGGGCATCCACCACCTCTCTGGGAAACCTGTGCCAGTGTTTTACCACCCTCCAATTCAGAAGCATGCAGTAGGGGACTGTGTCAAAGGCCTTGCAGGAATCCCGACCTGACCTTTATAAAACTTACATAATTGGAAGTATGTGCAAGTAACTTTCGGAAATCATCACTGTGTGAATTGTTTAACCCCAAGGGAAGCTTTAATTCCGGAAGCAGTATCAGATTTGTTCCAGTAAATGAAAAGCAGAAATCCAGATAGCCTACTTAAATGCAAAAAACAGTGTCCATCTTTATTCAGAGTTTATAGTAAACCTGTTGTATGATGTATCTGAGCAGAAGGAGATTATCCTGCTGTAAACACGTGAAAATTAACTTACTTGCAGTTTGCACATTCTGAAATTTACTCTTCGTTTCTTTTTCTTTTCTCTGTAATTAAAATGCAATACTTGCATGCTCGACACTGTTTTTCAAAAAAAAAAAAAAGATGTATGAAGATAACATCCCACAGTTGGTGGACAACTTCAGCAATTACTTGAGTGTAGGAATTTTACCCACACTTTGGGGTTGAGGTGGAAATTTATTTGACAAATCTAAAGTTGTGAATTCATTTCTGGGTGGAAGTTATTTGGCCAGTTGCCAGCCATAAGCTATTCTGTGGCCAGATTGTATATGGAACGTGTCCTATGTATTCAAACCATATATCTACATTCAAATATCCCTTAGCAGAGAACCTGATACAGTAAAACATTTTAAAGACATGAAGAGCAAGCTTTATACTGTTTCAAATGACAGCTTTCTCTTGGCTTCTAGTGTGCTGTGGCTCTGTAGGTCAGAGTGTTGTGTGAAGCAATACATTTTGTCATGGGAAGTGCTGACTCGGCCCCTGCACATTCCTGGAGCTGTATCTTGTGTTTTACAGGATCCCAGACTGGTTGGGGTTGGAAGGGACCTCTGGAGATCATCTGGTCCAACCCCCCGCTCAAGCAGGTTCACCTAGAGTAGGTTGCACAGGATTGTGTTCAGGCAGGGTTTGAATATCTCCAAGGAAGGAGACTCCACAGCCTCTCTGGGCAGCTGTTCCCAGTGCTCTGCCACCCTCACAATAAACAAGTTTTTCCTCATATTTTGATGGAACTTCCTGTGCATCAGTTTCTTCCTGTTGCCCCTGTCCTGTCACTGAAAAGAGCCTGGTCTCATCCTCTTGGCACTCACCCTTAAATATTTGGGTTTTGGGGAGGGTCCCTTCTGTCAGGAAGGGGTTGGGTATGGATGCAGTTAATTGCAGTGTCAGTTTATTAGCAAAGCTTTTGTACTCTTGAAAGAACTTGCCCATCTCCTAAAGCTCATCTGCATTTGCCATGGTTAATTTGGAATTGTTTCTCTCCACTGCTTCAAAATGATCTTCTGTTGTTTGGCTTCTCGGTCTCTTTTTGGATGGGGTGGTAGTGAGTTGTGTTGGTACCTGCTTTTCTGAAGAGATGAGTCCTGTTCCTTTCCTCTGGGAGCTCTCCTGCCCTGTGCATGGGCTGCTGGACTCTGCACTTCCATACCACACCAAATGGAGGGTGGGAAACGGAGGGAAGAAAAAGGGGAGGTTGGCCCCAGCTGACCCTCTGACAGGGCATCTCTCCAGGGAAGCTTGATAAGGAGCTGGACCCTCTAACTTTTGAAATACATGTGAGAGTTTATTCTTGAGCTTGATGTAAGCTGGATAGGACCTCAAATAAATTATGCAAGACATAAACACCCTTCAAGCATAAAAGCCAGTTCCTGTTTGTCTGTGAGATGAACAATTTGGCAGTGAAGCGTGTGAGAGGCAGAAGGTGTTCACTCACCCAGGCTGGGTGTTCTTTACTCCAGGAGCAGTGAGCACAGCCACTGGTTGAGCCACTCTTGCTCTCCCTGCTCTGCAGGAACCAATGGATTTGGGGATTCCAGGTGCCGTGAAAAAACAGGAGGGCAGGAGTCAGCGTGGAGATGACAGCTAAAGGCAGCAATTCAGTCTGTGAACTTGCTGCTGTTGGGTGATTACACAGTGTCCTGATTGCTTATCAGAGTTATTTGCTGATAACCTATCAACCAGTTCTGAGGATCTTTGATAACTTCTTGGTTTCTGTTTCCTTTTTCTGCACCAGTTTGTGACCTGGTATGGCTGAGGGGAGAGGGGTTACCTGCAGTTACTGCCACTGCCTGTGTGGCCTCAGCTTCCTGACAGGGTGTTCTTTCCTGCTGGGATTTCTACACGTGTATTTTCTTCCAGCCTTCCTCCTCATGCCTTTGGATACTTTGAAATCTATATTTTGGACGTTATCTACTTTTCTGGAAATAGAATGTCAGAAAATACTATTCTGTATACTCTTCCTGCAATCTTGGCACCAGTGTTTTTAAGGAAATAGATTACATTTTCAATAGCAATTTCAGTCTTACTCACTTGTGCTCTGACTAAAGATTTGATGGTGCTCTAAATCCCATAAAGGTGGTACTTGAGCAGCCTGTGGCTTCAAGAACTCAGAACTGGCAGTGAGAAATGCTGGGAGGAGTTCAGGAGAGCTCTCAGTACTGATTTAAAATGATCATTTTGAGAAATGTCCTGAAAGTGGGGAAAAAGAAGGTCCAATAACTCAAAATACACAGTAGGGCACTGAAGGACTGCTGCATCCCAGGTAATATATTTGATATTACTGATTTGGAGAGTATATTAGATAAAAGCTGAAGCACTTTTAGAGACTGAGAGTCCACTTTTCTGGATGTTTTTAATACAGGAGTTCTTGATTACTAAAGGAATTGAATACTTGGAAGTACAATGTCTGTCAGCCCTGTCTACTTCAGGTCCAAATTAAAATATTGAATATGCACACAGCAGGCCAAAGAGCTGGAATTGGCTCCCTTAACTTTTACTGGCACTTCTGGAGAGCAATGCCCATAAACCAAGCACAGTGGTTCTGATTTATGTCGTTGATTTCAGTAATGCAGATATATGAAAAATGAAGGCAGAAAGGCAGGCTGGTAAAATGTTTGTAACGGTGTCTTAGATGTTATGTGAGCTGATGACCCTGTCTTGAAAAAACTGAGGCTGACACACTTTGCTGTTGGGAACTCTGACTGGCACATGGAGATCTCAAAGGTTCCTTTAAAAGTTTTTCCTCAGACACTTAGAGAATAGAGTGCACTGTTTTCTAGCAGTAATTTGGGCATAATTTGAAGAAAGGATGCTCAGGGCTTCACCCTAGCAATGATCTGGGTGATCTGTCTCAGTTTAGGACTGATACATGAGGGATCAGGATAAACAGGGGGATGTTCCTTGGATCAACTAGGATGGTGGTATGCTTCACACCCCAAAAATCAAAGACTGGCTGAGACCAGCACTGCACAACCTAGTGTTCATTAGAAATTAATGAGCATTTAATAAAACAGTCTTGTTTTGATAAATGAAGACACATAATGCTGGGGTCAGAAGGATACCTCTAGATAGCAACCCATCAACAAGGCAGTAATAAAGATCTCGTGTAGCTTTCTAGATGTGTGTGGTATTAGAGCCACAGGTACATTAAATGATTGTTGGAATTAATTTTTATAGTTGGGTTGAATTTATGGAGTCCTAACTGTTGCAAACAGGAGAAAGTATGAAGGCAAGTCAGAAATGGAGTAATAGGAGCACACAGGCATCCCACCAGCTGCCAAGGAATGAATAGTGGTGCTTTGTTAAAACATTTTGGCTAAAATAAGTCCAAATCCTTATTTATTCTTAATAGTGTTATTATTTTAACATTTCTGTTGTGGTTTATTGCCTGGATGCCTAGACAGTGAGTGAGCTGTAACTCAGTTGTTCCAAGCGAGCTCAGGGCCACGTGCAGGGAGTGAGAGCTGCTCTTCCCTCTCTGTCCCCACCTGCCAGCCAGGACACTCCTGTCTCCCAGGTTTCACCTCACTTTTATTTTAGATGTTCTAAGTCTGCAGATTTATTCTATTTCATAGAAGAATTTGCTCCCATTTGTTTTCCAAACTGTTACAATGCCCCAAGACTGCATTTAAATGGGACATAGCTGAAGTATTTGTGGTTTCTTCCAGGGGTGTGCATTAGACCCATTTGCTGATTTATTATTAGGCACATTTAATAGATTTACTAGTTAGCACCTGGAGAATTACCTATTTATGCATTAATACAGCAGTTTTAACTGACTTGTCAATACTCTTTAAATACATACACACAAAAAATCTCCTGAGACTTGATTATAGTTGACAATTTCTGTAGGTGGGGGTGTTTTTAGAGAGTTTTGTTGATGAAACAATTCTGAAAAGCTCCATAGTATCTTGTAAATGAAGAGCCAGTGTTTTCCAGATGGCTCTATAAATAAATTTGGTAGATGCAGAAGTGAAGGTATTTCAAGAGCTCCAGGCGTGTTTTTGCACACAGTGCTATGGTGAGCTAATAGAGGAAATGAACTTCCTTTTGTTTGCAAAATACAAAACCCCTCCAGTTCTTAATGTTTTTTCCACCCCGCCGGGCGAGTTCAGCCCCGGCGCAGCTTTTCCGTGTGGATCCTGGGTTTCCACCTGTACCACGGTCAGGAACCTGGGGGAGAGGCCACAGGGAACTCTACCCAGCTCATGTGGGTGCAAACCAGAGCATTCTGCTGGGTCAGAATCCAAGGTTCTGGGAGAATAAAGCCTGCACGTGTGCCTGGCCTAGAGAAGCAAGAGCTGAGAGCAGTTGCTGCTGCTTGTGTCCTGCCATTCTTTTCCCTATTTTTTTTAAAGATTAACTTCCAATGCAAGCTGGTGTTGTCTTACTACAAACAGAGAGGGTTACTGAACTAACACTTGAGACAGCAGAATCCAGGTAGCCAAGAAGGCCAGTGGCACCTGGCCTTTGTCAGGGCAGTGATCATCCCCTTTGTGCTGGGCACTGGTGAGGCCACACCTCACATCCTGTGTTCAGTTCTGGCCCCTCAGTTCAAGAAAGACACTGAGGGGCTGGGGTGTATCCAGAGAAGGGAAGGGAGCTGGGGAAGGGTCTGGAGCACAAGTCTGATGAGGAGCAGCTGAGGTAGCTGGGGGGGTTCAGCCTGGACAAAAGGAGACTCAGGGGAGATGTTCTCACAGCTCCTTGACAGGAGGGTGCAGCCAGGTGGGGATCAGGCTCTTCTGCCAGGTAACAAGGGACAGGATAAGAGGAAATGGCCTCACACTGGACCAGGCGAGGTTTAGATGGAACATTAGGAAAAATTTCTTCATGGAAAAGATTATCAAGCATTGGAACAGGCTGCCCAGGGCAGTGGGGGAGTCACCATCCCTGGAGGGCTTTAAAAGGTGTAGATGTGGCACTTGGGGACGTGGTTTAGTGGTGGCCTTGGCAGTGCTGGGTTAATGTCAGACTCAATGTTAGAGGTCTCTTCCAGCCTTAGTGATTCTGTGGTTCTGTGATTGTCTAAGAACCTCCTGTTCCCTGCCTTGCTCTGCTTGATCTCAAACAATTTCTGTTCTTTAGGCAAAGGTGAACTTGACAGTTAACAGGAAAATTCCAACTCTCTTGTCTCACCACACAAGCACTGGGACAACACCAAAGAAACAGGAAACATGCTGTTCTAAAGTAAGTACTTGTAATCCCAAACTGCAAGACTGTTACTAAGTGCTCTAAGAGCACTCTCTTGCTTGCTGATGTTTTGGGCTGTAGGGCTTTGTGCAGGATATTGAAAGAAGAGTGGGAATTGCAGGGCATTGTGCCCACCTGCCCTGTTACCTGTTGGAATGTGCAGAGGGATCAGGTGTGTGCACCCCTGCTCAAATGGTGGTCTGAGAGACACTTTGCTCCACTTTGTGGAGCTGGGAATTGCTTATGAATGCAATCAGCTATCAGAAAGGTTTTAATAGGGTTGATACTAAAGCAACTGTGTAAGTGGAATAGTCTAAAATATATACTTGGAATAATAAACTTTTGCTAATCTCCTGGAAGGAGATGGCGCTCTGTCACTCAAAAGATTATTTTCCCCAGATTTTAGACCAGATTTAAGCTGGGTTCTGCACCCCCCCCCATTATCTCCAGTATAACTAAAATGAGCCAGCTAATTTTTAAAGGTATGTTACATAGTTATTGTCAAGCAGTGAAATTTAAAAAACCTCTACACTGTAGAACCCAAGTGGAATCTAAGTTTCTGAAAGCACAGATTTTTTTTTTTTAACATAAAAAATACACATTTTGTTCCATCAGGAGGGTTTAATTACTATATATTTCATGAGCAGAATGGTCTTGAAACCCGTTAATAAAAAATGGTACAAAACAGCATCTCCCTTTAGCTTCTTTGAGAAACTCTTCTCTGAGTGCCACCAACTTTTGTCTGACGTGTTCCCACCTGCTCGTGGTATTCATTGTGACCAGCAGAGCCCAAGGTTTTCCTGCACGGATGAACAGCTCCGTACATGCTGCATGTGGTGTTTCATGGATAAACAGTGGATTGTCCTGCCAGAGAGTTTGTCCTTTGAGTGTCTCAAACAGGGAGTGGATGTTGTATTTTTCATTTTAGAGAGGGAAAGTGAGGCAAAAACCTCCCCAGCTGCATGTGCCAGAGCTGACCAGAGTCAAGAACTCCAGCCTCTCTCCCATTCCTCTGCTGCTCGAGGCTGCTGCTGCTTTGGCCTCTTGTGGAGTCCATAATGTCACCACCAGGGGTAATTAATTTTCTTAATTTAAAGATTTGAAGCTTGAGGTCTGGAACCCCAGAAGGCAGAGGGACAAGAAGCTCACAGCCCAGGTACCCAGGGAATAAACCACTTAAGGAAGGCGACATCAAACCAGAAACCCCAAACCCCATCATGGACATCAAACCAGAAACCCCAAACCTTTCCCCAGCCCCTTCCCAATTTCTGTCAAGCTTTTGTGGACCAGGTGGCAGGGAGGTGAATGAACACATGACTTTAAAGAATTCTTGAAAGAGAATAAAGCAATGGCTTGGTGTTCCCCTGAGAGCCCCTGGGAAGAGTGAGGAGGGGCAGCAGGGGGGAGAGCAGGAAAACATTAATTTGGAAGTCAGACAAGGAGGTGATAAAACTCCTCCAAGATGTGTATCAGGCAGGAGTAAGACAGGTGTAACCCGTGTGGCCTGTCCTGTGCTCCATCAGTGCTAAATTCCAAACTCAAGGGCTTCTGTAGGGATGGCAAAGGGCCTCTGAGGCCCCAAAGTCCTGTTTTCCTAAAGAAGAAAGCCTCAGCTTGTGTGGCTCCAAAATGTGCTGGAGATGCAGCGAGGCTCCTGTTGGTGTGAGGCTGCAGGGCACTGACAGATAATGATAAGCCTTCAAAAAACCCAGTGGGCAAATGTTTGGAGAGAGGAGGAAGAGTCAGGGTAGCTGTGACCGAGATGTGCGAGAGGGGCTCAGCACAGCACAGCCAGTGTTTGGGAACCAGCTGAGCTGTCACCCATGGCATTTTATGATGATGCCCTGCAACGTGATCTCTGTTTACATTTTAATAGATCCATTAAGCAAACGCAGTGCTGGGATTGCTGCCAGCTCTGTTTTCCTTGCTAATGAGCGTGAGGGGAAGGGAAACACAGGCAGGGAACCGCTTGTGCCAGTCCGGCAGGAGCTGGGCCTGGGGCTGAGGGGAGTGGGGCTGAAGTTTGTGCTTAGCCCAACTCCTCTCCCCGAGCAAGGACTTTTACCAAGCTTTGCCCTCTGAAAAGTCCAGGCTGTGATCCTCTGTAGCCTCAAGATAAAGCTGAATGGAGGCTTTTTGCCATGGGTGGCACTACAGCAATCGATTGGTGTTTTCTTTTGTGTGTTTTGTCCCTAAGGAGCTGGATGGGAGAACAAGAGCAGCGAGGCTGAGGCTGGTATGGAGGAGACGGTGTGAGGTGAGAGGCCATGGGGCACACAGGGACTGTTGCCTTCTGCCCTCTGCTGCAGTGGCTTGACTTGCCTGCTGTTGCTCCTGAGTGGATTTTAGAAATTGTGGGAGCTCTTAACACCACACACACTTGGGATACAGCATGAAGTGTGTGCGGGAGCCCGTCTGTGCTTAGTGCCATTGTGCATTATGTAGGAAGAGATGATAAACCAACTCTGTTTCATTTCACTTTAGTCTGAAAAACCCATGAGTCTCTCCTGTGGCTCTGCTTGGTTACCAACACTTTAGCAGTGTTGTATTTACTGCCCTAAGGGCACTGACAATCCCTTTAAAATCATCACTCTTGGAAACCAGGACAGATCTGAAATGGCTGTGAGTGTTCACAGCCAGCCTCGACCACGGGAAGGCTGAAGATGTTTTTTGTACTGTGCTGGGTCTGGCTGGGATGGTGTTAATTATCCCCACAGCAACCCTGACAGGGCTGTGCTGTGTAGTGGTAGCTGGGAAGGTGTTGATAAATAACACACCAGTGTTTCGGCTGCTGCTGCCCAGCACTCCACAGCATCAAGCTGCCTCTCCAGCATCCTCCCCTCACCAGGAGGCTGGGGGTGGACAAGGATTTGGGAGGGGGCACAGCCAGGACAGCTGACCCCAACTGACCAAAACCATTATTGATGGCCGGTCATCAATAAAAGCTGAGACAGGAGAAGGAGGGAGGGCATTCTGTCCTTACCCCTGCTCCATGCTGAAGCACTTCCCGGGAAGTGGCTGGACCCTGCCTGCTGGTGGGAAGTAGGGAATAAATACATTGTTTTCCTTTGCTTCCATGCATGGCCTTTGCTTTTGCTTTATTTAACTAACTTTATCTTGACCCATGAGGATTTTTCCATCTTAGCTCCCCGT
>NW_008238988.1:1281570-1282774 GCF_000691975.1 Corvus brachyrhynchos
GTGGCTTGGTGGGCACCTGGTTTCAGCCCACCACAAGGAATTGTCCTTTCTCTAAGAGCTGTAACTAGAGTACAGTGTTTAATAGAGCCTGTGTGCCACTGAGATCTGTTTACATGTGAGAAACATCCAGACTTCAGCCATGTTTAAAATTTCTTTTGCAACAGAGGCTTCTGTGAAGACATCACAATTAGTGGTAAAATTAAATAACAGTCAAGAATATAAGTATCTAATCCGGCCACACACCTGTGAGAACTGCTGAATTCAGGTTTGGTGGGATGACTACCCAGAGTGGGATGCTTAATCTCATCAGTAATTTTCTTGCAGAGGTCACAATGTACAGGGAAAAAAAGCAACCCCCAAAAGTACAAGCCTGGCTTCAGGACTTCTCCTCCACTGACCCTGCAGTCCTTCCCCTGTCCTGGGCTGGCAAAACCACAGGAGAGAAAACAGAAGGTTTTAAGAGCTGCTTATCCTGCTTGAAACAGCCTGTGAGCACTGCAAACTCTGATCTTCAGTTTCCATATAGGAATAAATAGAGTAATGACAATATTTATTACAGTAATCAACATATGAGAGGGTGAATGCCTGGGAGCCAAAACTGGACATAATTAGAAATCAGGTACATTATAATGGCAGAGACCCAAATTAACCATTCAGCAACTTGCCTTCACCCATACAAGACCACAGCACAGGAAATACTAAAATTAAGATTGGGTTTCCTTCACAAGAGATGACAACTCCTCATTTACTAAAGTATCATAAAATATTTTCATACTCATATATACTTTTCATATATTTCATATATTTGAAACTTTCATATACTTATAAAATTTTCTTTTTTTTTCTCCTCAAAATAATTTCCCGGACAAACTGCAGAATGGATCTTTCAGCTCTTTAGCCAGGAGTATTAACTTCCATTGAATTCTTCTCACTTCTTTCCCTCCCAGCTAAGAAATTGTCACTCTTGTTAATTAAATTTAATAATTCTCTGAAAGGATCATGCCCTCTGCACTCCCATAAATTCTTGGCTTTTTTTCTATTTGTTTAGCTCAGATGTATCATTTACCAATTTTCAGGAAAAAGCTGCAGTAACTTGGCGCATCCTTGAACAAGGGGATTACCAGAAGCCACTAAAGGACAATCAGGGGACAGTTCTGTCATTCTTAGAATGATGCCTAAATACCCTGAAGCCTTTTAACTTGAA
>NW_008238988.1:1282837-1296064 GCF_000691975.1 Corvus brachyrhynchos
AGTTGTATTTGAATGGTGTTAAACAACAAAGTTATGAGAGAAAATCATTCTGAGAAAGAAAGAAAAGCAATAAGCAATTCACAGGAATAGGAGAAGTAGGAGATGGGAGAAATTTGCCTGATAAATTCTGTATTGTGAGGCATTGAGTGGTTTTATAGTCTCATACATGTGTGTTTGACCGTGGTATTTTTGCCCCAATTTCCCCACAGGTTAAAAGCTGCAAAGAAATCATCCCGGTTAAGCTAAAAATAATGGAGAAATGGGTGGTATTTCTAGAGGAGAGGTATTTTTCACTTACTGGGAAGGTCTGAGAATTCTGCTTGCAACACGACTGGCCCTGGTTCATCTCTCTTGTTTATATTTTGAATTTTCAAGTCACATACTGAATTATGCCAAGTGACAGAAGGGAAAATGTCTGTGTGGAGCAGAGTCATGCCCCCACAAGGAATTGGCTTCCTTGGCACATCAGTGTTTTCAGGCACTGGTGACCCTCTGAGTGAGAAATGGAAAGAGGAATGATGAGCCAGATTTTCAGACAGGCACGCACAATTAAACACATTTGAATGTGCCTTATTTGTGCTTGTGGGGAGTTACTTGTATTTCTCTCCTGAACAGCTTAAGCCTACTGTTACCTTCTTTAATTACCACACAGGCCACTGCCCTCCTCAAGGGCTTGATGAGCTGGACCTGGTTGTCCTCTGTGGCAGTGCTGGAGCCCCTGACTGGGTAGAAGATATTTTGGGCAATGTAAGGCACCCACAGCAGTTACAGGGGGAAAACCATGAGTTGGATGTAGGATATACATTGGGTGTGGGATGAGTACGGAGCAGGAAGGTGAGAAGCTGAGTGTGTTTAACAAAGGCTGATGGCTGAGTGTGTTTGAGGCTGTGACTCTGATCAGGATTTTCATAGGAAGCTTCTCTCCCACTTAAAATTTGCAAGGCTGTGCACATGGCCCTTTGCTTCTGATTATAGCAAACATCAGTAGAAATGGATCAACAGAATGGTTTGGGCTGGAAGAGACCTGAAACCTCGTTCCAAGCCCCTGCCATGGGCAGGGACACCTTCCACCAGGACAGGTTGCTCAAAGCCACATCCAAGCTGGCCTTAAACACTTCCAGGGATGGGGCAGCCACAGCTTCTCTGGGCAGCCTGTGCCAGGGCCTCACCCTCACATTAAAGATTTTTTTTTACTAATATCCAATCTAAACCTACTGTCTTTTATTTTGAAGCCATTCCCCCTTGTCCTGTCACTCCAGGCTCTTGTAAAAAGTCCCTCTCCATCTTTCTTGTAGGCTCCCTTCAGGTACTTACACTTGATTCCACCTTTCTTGTTGAGCAGTAACTGATTTTGATGCCTTGTTTGACCACTGGTATCACTCACGATGATTTTACTCAAGCCCACTTGTGCCAGAACCATAAACTTTTGTAGAGGTGGAAAAGTATTAAGAAAAATTTCTTCACTGAAAGGGTTGACAGCCACTGGAACAGGCTGCTCAGGGAAGTGGTAGAGTCACCATCCCTGCAAGCATTCAAAAAATGTGTAGATGTGGCACTTGGGGACATGCTTTAGTGGTGGGCTTGGCATGCTGGATTAGTGGTTGCAATCAGTGATCTTAGAGGGCTTTTCCAACCAAAATGATTCTATGACTTTAAGCTTGTCTCATTTTGCATTGTTTATACTGTTGTCCCTCTTCCCAGATGCACAACCACGTGGCTCACTGCAGCAGGCAAAATGGTTCACAGATGCTTTTTTTACATTAGAAAAACTCAGTGGAAAAGCCCAAGAGGCACTGATGTGGGGAAAAACTGCAAGAAAAAGGGCAAGAAATAGATACAGCTTTGTGGTTCATACTTTATTTACAAACACCTTTGAGTGGGTCAGTACAACCAGTTGTAAAATCTTTTTTCTTGATTAAAGAACCAAAACAAGAGCAGAAATACTGCAATTCGCAAAATATACTCAATTATTGGCAGAATTCCATGGCTGCAGGTTATTCCCCTGATTTCAGTGCCCATCCTTCTGTGCCCAGGATACATAATAAAATAAAACAAATGGAAACTCCTCTCTTTATAAGGGGAAATGTTGATAGGTTGCTTTTTTCTGTAATATTGATTTTTCTGAGCACAACCCTTTGTAACAAAAAAACATCTCAAGAAAGTCTTTGGCTGCACACCCCAGTCAATGAGACTTAGTCCCATTAGTGGGAAAAAAGACATAACCATCTAGGCAGTGTCTCTTCAAGTACAGAAGCAGCTGTTGGAAGACAGGATCAACAATCTCATCTCTTACTCCAACTAGTCAGAGGTTTTGACCAAGTGTGTTGGGCTTAACAACAGTTTGTTTAAAAAACCCCAATGAATTGTAAAGGAAATTGGAACTGTGAATAACTTCGATTTAGGAAATAAAGAAGACCATTTCGGACTGTGACTGTGACTGAATCCTTAATGGAAATAGGCACTCAGGAGCCACTGGGAGCTTTCTACATTGGCATGATGGAGGAAAATATCCCATGATATACATTAATTGTGTATTGGGTTTGCATGACCAGAGAGGTTCTGGCTGATGAAGGCACACAAGGATAGTTAATGCTAGACTGGCTTGCACTCAGACATTTTTGTAATCAGTATATTTGGAGGAGAAACATCAGAAATGTCTTAATTCTTCAAAATTACTTCCTGGATTTGATGATCTTGGAGGTATTTTCCAGCCCTAATGATTCTATGATTCTAAACAAATGGCATCATTTTTAGGGCCTCTGAATGCAACAGAACAGATGTGTAGCTCATTGAAGATCATCCATGCAAAGAAATCAGTACACAAGTTGTAGAAGAATGCAGGTGTTCTTTCAAAAGCCTTCTCCTTTGATGCTAAATACTCTAACATGTGATGGAAAGTGGGCACAAATGGCTCAGACTGAGCCTGTTGCTCAGTGGAGAAAAATTTTAAGCAAGAAAAGATGAAGCCCCCTCCCAAACTGCCCTTTCCTCAGAACACAACATCCTCAGCAGACCTAGCAGAGACTATTTGCCTGGACTTCCAGCCCAAAAAAACTCCTTTGTTGCCTCCTTTTAGGAAAAAAATGAGTGGGAATGGGTTCCTGAACACACCACACACAAGCAGGGTCAAGTTTCAGGCTGAGAAAGGTTGCCCAGAGAAGTTGTGGATGCCCCACCCCTGGTCAGGCCCAGGCTGGATGATCCTTGGAGCAACCTGGTCCAGACAAAGGTGCTCCCGTCCACAGCAGGGGGTGGGATGAGATGATCTTTGAGGTCTCTCCCAGCCCATTCCAGGATTCTGTGATTCCTGCTAATTCACCCAGGCATTGAAGTGCCCCTGATGCCAGACCTGGGGTTAAGCACAGACACATCAGGGTACTGCTGCTGCAGGGAACCAGGGTAAGGACATTTGTCTGTGGCACATGTCCCCTGAGTGTTACCTGAGGTAGAGAAAATATGCATCACCTCCTGCAGATCCTGCCAGGATCGTGAGCAGGGACTGGCTCTGACCATCAAGGAAACCCAGTCATTCCAAAAAACACCATTTATCTCCCCAAGACACTTAATCACAGGGAGAAAAAATAAACCTACGCAGACTCTAACAAACAGAAGTATTGCACAAAGAATCCTTTAGTATTGCACAAAGGTCCTTCAGGCTTGGTATTTAAAGACTTCCATGTGGAAGCTGTTACCAGCCCACCTGCAGCTTTGGCTGGGTCAGCCCCACTGTACATCCATCCCAAAAAGCAAGAGGGGCTGAGCTATGGAGAGTCACCACACAGGACTGATTTGGGCTAAACTGCTTTGTGGCTGGATCCATGTTCCCACCTTCTGGAAGTATACTGGATTTGGATTCCAGAAATAAGTCTACTGCATGGGAAATGTGATCCATCCTATTCTGCATGGTTTGCCAAAGCAGCAGCCATCTGCTGGGGTTTAGAGAAGGCTGAGGAACACAGGATGTTTGCTTTCGTTCAGAGGTGCCGTGGATGTGCCTCGTGTGAGCAGACTTGTCACAATCCTAATAGAACAACTGGGACATCACACTCAAGAGGAAAGCTTGCCTTACGGGGTAAAATTAAACTTGAGCAAGATGGAAAGCACTACAAATATACATGCATACATGCATATACATAATCATTTAAGTAAAGGTCAGCAGAAAACAGGCCAGACAGAAATTCCAAGCAAATGCAGCACTAACTTGGAGACTGAATTAAATGCTTTCTGAGGTGTTTTATGGAAACCAAAGAAAGAATCTACAAAAGGTAAGATAAAGAATGGTCCAGTTGCAAAATAAATGTACATGGCAAAATTACAAGATGAGATTAATTCAGATAAACTCTCCCACGGGGGATTTGGGATTACTGACAGAACTGAAATGTGGGTGTGGATTCACAGCGTGAATCCAAGACTTCCGAGGGCGAGACAAGAGGCATTCCCTTATCACTGGCAGTGATCATCAAGGCCACATAAGAGACTTGAGAGGGAACTGGGCTCAGGTGTCTGCAGCTGCAGGAAAATGTCATCCCCAATGAGAGTAACTCCGAGCTGCTGTGAATGTTAGCCACAAAGGGGAAACATTCCCACGGGAGTGCAGAGGATGCAAGCAGCATTCTGCAAATGCAGGAGGAGAACGAATCCAAGGAGTAACCAAAGATGCAGATGGAGACGCTGGCAAACAGCATGAGCAGCAGCTAAGGTTGTTTTTGCCAACAAGGGAAAAAGTTAAGTATAGTAAATCAAATAAAATTAAACATGCAGCAACAATGGATGCCCCACTTTTCTCTGCAAATGTCTTTTACCCTTTTTTCCCCAGGAGGTAATGAGGATTTCTGTAAATCTCTGTTGAAAGCAGACAACCTTGCTTATATTTCTGTCTAATGGCTTGAGAAAGTAGAGAATATTTCAGGTGGCAAATATTTTTGCAACTAAAATAAAACGAAAATTTCTACATACATGGCATTGAGGTTGAAATATCCTGTAGATGATCACCAGCAGGACTAACACTACTGGTATTTTTTGTAAAGAAACAATTTGAATGGGATGATAGGCACTGCATGAAAGCTTGGGTGAGTGTATTTGTCAGAATTCTGTCAATTTGTCTAAAGCAAAGCAGTGAGTTGCAGTGGGGAACAGGGGACAAGTTAAATTGCTTACATGGATGGATTAAACCAGTTTGCTGAGTTGCAATGGTACCAGGAATTATGAAAAAAAGTCTCCAAAGTGTATTCACTGTCATGTATTAGAATGGTAGTGTGTAACTTCCTGTAACATCCCAAAGAAAAATCACTGGGTCACACTGGGAGAAGGCCTGAGGTGGGTTTCAGTGGGGGTGGAATTACATTGGATGCGATCGGAACAGTTTGAATGAAATTCTGGATCAAAACCAGTGTACTTTGGAGGAAAGTTGAGTAACTCAGAAAGGATGCTTTATGTAGAAGATGAAAAAAACCTATTTTCACATCTTCCAGGATGTGACTTACATAATATTTTAAGATCCTGAATGAAGCTGCAGTGAGTTTTCAAGAAGGAACCCAAGATCGTAATATGAATTTGACCTAGGTATAAATCAGAGAAAAGACAAAAACCTACATTTCAGAATTGTACTCAAGCAGGCATTAAACAGCATTTCCCTGGAGTATCTCACACACATGCTACAAGATGGTGATAAAATTTCAAGAACAAAAGGCTCTACAGAGATTATGGAACTAAAAAAATGTCTTAACAGCCTGTCATTAAAACCCAGTAATGGCAAGAAACTATAATTATTCTAAAACAAACTTGCTGGGAAGTGCTTGTCTGAAGGGCTCTCATTAGCCATTTGTGTACTAAAAGCTTTTAGTATTAGAATTTCAGTGTCTAGTGCATTTTTGATGGACTTTAACACACGAAGTACAGGTGCACCCCTGTAGAATTGCAGTTAGAAATGAGTCTGCTCCAAGGTAGGAGCTCACCTAGAAAGGCACATATTAGAACTAAACATGACTCAGAAGCACACAACTCTCTAAAACACTTCTTTATTTATCTGTATTTGAGCTGAAATGGCTCATGTGGGAGCTACAATTTATTTGGATGTACTAAATATAGCCTAAGACAAATTTTCCAGGTGTCCTTCTGGTGCTACTTGGTGCCCCAGCAAACTGGTTTTAACTTCTCCTTGCTTCTTCTTAAAAAGGGAAATCTCAACTCTGTTTTTGATCAGCTCTTACTCAATCCTTGGCTATTGATACTTGCTATAAATTCTTCCAGGTCCCACCTGACACTGGATAATGTTGAAAATTCCCCAAGTGTGGGGACTGCACAGCATGCCAAAGAAGCCACTCAATAATGGTAATATGCCAAATATTACCACATCACAGATTTTATATTGGCTCAAATTCTTCTGTATTTACTGAGCTATCTTACCCTAAATCTGGTGTCTAGACTTCTCTATAGAGCAGATTTTTAAAGCTGATAGTGGTGCATTTTTATTATTAGACTGGCTTCTCCACTCATTAATGTGTTGTATGTGTCATGTATGTTGTAATTAAGGCAGCCCATTAAAGTACAAGGACAATTTAATCTCCTTGGTGCCCTTGAGCATCTGGTTTTTAAAATTTTGCTTTATTGAACCTGTTCAAACCTTTTGCCTCTCTAACAGGATGTGGAAGCTTGCAATATTCCATCTTGCCAGGTAACACAAGAACAAATAATACAAAGCAGTTTTGATAAATAAGTCACTCATTCACCAATGGAGCAGTGCCGGCTCCATTGAAGATCTTGACAAACCTCTGTTAAATTCAGCATGAAGTTTTTTAAATTCTGAGATCAAGACCACCAGTGTGTGAATCCCCTCCTTCTGTAGGGATTGTACCAAGCCATCTTATTTCTTGGTTTTCTCTAAATGACACAGAGATAAAGATAAGGAAGGATGCACAATGGATTTGTACAGTGGTATAAGGATATTTCCTGTTTATTTGCTATTCTTTTCCTAACCTTGGCATCCACATCTCTTTTGGCCATCAGGAACAGGAGAGGCTTTAATGCTGTTCCTTTTCAGTGCTTCCTAAAAATCAGTTCTATCAGTGTGCTCCTTTAAAGTGAGACAGCCTCATCTCTTCAACCAAGTTTTTAAACTTCCAGCACTTGCACAGAACACCAGTTTTGTTCTTGTTCCAGTTATCTATTTTTGTGTGGTCTGCTTAGTCAGGAGATTGTTTAGGTGTTTCTTTGCTATGTTCTGTCTAAATCGAATCAATTTCTGCCTTTTTCTAGGATTTATAGCTTTTGGATTTCAGCTCCAGTTCCTGTCTCACATGAAGTCAGTTCTTACTGGTCATTTATAGGGTATCTGAAATTCCTGTACAGGGTCATGACAGAACTACAACCTCCTTATTCACGTAATTTTTCTCAGGCAAAATTATCCTATTTGTTTAATCCTGACAGTGGATGATGGAAGACTCTAGAAAATGCTCTTATAACCTTTCTTTTTCCATCCTTCCCATTTTGGCAGTATTCCTACGTATCTATTCATTCCTACTGCAAAACTTGGAACCCATTCAGACTTGTATTTTAAACTTAAGGGCTGCTAGACCCCCTCTGATGTTAAGCATTCCTTACAATGCTGAGCTGAGCAACTGACTATAGAACACTTTCATTTGCCTTAATTTGAAAAATTAAAAAGGATCTAATAGGTTAAAGCTGTACCACAAAATAGAGATAAAGCAGGTTAAAAAAATACAACATGAATACTTGTTTTTCTCTTTTACAACAAAGAGAACAAGATTATCTGTCTCAGCCTCGTCCATCCTCAGGGTCTCTGTGCTTGCAGAAAAATCCAAGAGTTTTATCAACTGCTGCTGTGATCACGAGAGATGCACCAAGCTTGGGAGGGAGCTGGTAGTTCTTCAATGGAGACTGGGAAGTGCTACAGTTCACACACTTTCTGGGCACCTTCACCACACACACACACACGCACACACAGGTATTTTACTCATCTGTTCTCTCCAGGGTGTGCAGTGGCAGGTAGGAAGCTGGGCCACAGCAGAAGGTGCTCACCTGAAGAGGATGGTTTTATGGCAGTGTATATATTAGTTTGTAACGCATTAAATGCAGAGATAACTGAGGAGACAGAACCAAGGAATGGGTTGGGTTGAGAGAGACCTGAAAGATCATCTTGTTCCAACCCACCCTGCCATGGGCAGGGACACCTTCCACTAGGCCAGGTTGTTCCAAGCCCCATCCAACTTGGCCTGGAACACTGCCAGGGATGGGGCATCCACAGCTTCTCTGGGCAACCTGTGCCAGCACCCTCACAGTAAAGAATTTTTTCGCAATAAGTAATCTCAACGTACTCTCAGTTTGAAGCCATTCCCCCTTGTCCTGCCACTACACGCTCTTCAAAAAATTCCTCTCCATCTTTCTTGTAGGCTCCCTTCAGGTACTTGAAGGAGACTTGATCACAAAGCAAGGAGCAGAAGCCGAGCTCATTTCACTTGGGACTCAGACATCCCCCATTGGCACAGGGGACCACGTAACACACGTGGCTGTTTCCAGGCAGTTTCAGGTGCCAGAGGCTGCTCTGTGGGTGCTGCCCTGGGACAAGGGGGAGCACCAGAACCTTCTGAGGCAGTTGTAGGTGACAGTTGAGAAGGGCAGGGACAGCTGGGGAGGGGAGTTGGCCCAGCAGTGCAGCGCAAAGCCCAAGGAGGGCAAGAGGTAAACAGGCAGCGAAGGAAAGCGAACAAAGAATTCAGAAAACTTGGCTTAAAGGAGTGCCCGGGGCCTGGAGGCAAGTTAAGACGCTGGGGGAGGGGAACAAAGAAGGAACAAACCCATGAATTGGGGAATAAGTGAGAGCAGTGTTGTGCTGGAGGAGGCAGCTAGCCAGCTGCCGAGGCAAGCAAGCTCCTACTTATCTTGCCATGTTGACTACAGAAACAGACTTCAAATGACGCAGTGTCTATAAACAGAGAGGAAGAATTAGTTCCCATTCTGGTAGTTGTGTCTATGACCCTAAAATGCTTGCCCCACACACACCAGGAATTCAGTTCCTAAGGGCACTGACAGTGCCATCTCACAGCGGATACAAGGAGGAGCAGGAGGAAGGAGTAACAAGCACTTGCTTATGATTAGAGAAACTTGGTATGGCAATTGCAAACACTGCCTAAAAGCCACACCATTCCTCCCCAAGACCAAAAACATGAATCAGGAGTCAACTGCAGGGTAAAGAGACTTAAGTAGAATGCTTTCTTGTTACATGTGAATTGGATTCAAAAGTAAACAAAAGAAAAATCTCAAATTGTACCCTTTCAATCACAGTGATGGAGCAGGACAGTTACTTTGATGTGGCATTCCACTGTGTTCATTTTTGTTAAAAGATGCACCAGAAAAGCCTTGTTCACATGCTGATTTGCCTCTTCAAACAGCTCTGCTGCTTCCTCCATAACAGTTGCTCTTGCTGGTCTTTTTCCTGATGGTCTGAATAATTAGTTCTCTGGGGAGATCAAGTCTTTTCTTGCTTCCTAGTATTGGAACAGGGAATATCGGGACTAATCCCATGGTACTCTGATAATGCTCCTTTTGACATACAGGAGATCCTTTATGGAGCATTACATGATCTTTCCTGTAGACAAACACATGTCACATGTGCCAGGTGAAACAAGCTCCAGCTAGATCCATTTATGTTTATCACTCAATACAGCAGGACTTCCACAGTGCTATCTCTGCAGCAATCCTGTTTGATAAGCTGCTCTGCAAAGAGCAGAATGCCAATGTGGATGAGAGCTCCGTATTCCTGCCTGGGTGGCCATAACAGATGGTCTATAGTGGAACTCCAATCACACAAAAAAAAGTGAAGTGGCACAAATCTGAGTCACTGGTACAAAAATCTCTGTTCTGGAGGGCTCTTGACTGCTGTTCCGACTGTCTGGGTGCTAAAAAGCAGAGCTGAACTGGTGAGGAGCTGGCCCTGAAAATTCCTTTCCAGCTATTTTTAAAAAGCCCTTTTGTAAGAGAGTGAGGCAGTGTAACTTTTTAAAAGGATAGGCTTGTCTTGTACCTTTGATAGAAATGGAGAAATACTGGTTAAAAGAATTTATTGTTGTCTGTAGATCTTCAGGATGGACTGCAGGTACTGAATGTGCACATATTTTTATATAGATGCTCACACACTTGCATGGGAAATGTTGGTCATGTGAACTTTTATCTGACAAAAATTAATCTTTATTCTTGCAAATTGGTATTACATGTATTTATACAAACACATACATAAACATATACAGATACATATCTATGTAAAACACTTGTAGTACTCAGTTCTTCTCCATCTCTGCTTGGGATTCACGTAACCATTTTCAAAGTAGCAATTTTTACAAAATACAGGCGAAACAGAGAATGGGAGAAGGACAAGTAACAATGCCCCTTTGAAACATCAGCAGTTTTACATTCATATCTTATGTTGTGCTCTGAAATCTCATCACAGATGAGGACTTCACAGATTAAAGTAGAAAAAAGAAAGCGACCAGGCGATAAATGGGAAGCCTACTCCATAAAATCTGATGGCCATGGGATAAAGAAAAGGTAAGATTTCTGTTTATTCCCTGATAAAGCCTGTATTTTTTCTTGAATTGTTACTGTCCAAACATTACCCGATATAAAACACACCATAAAAATGCTTTACACAGCCAAAATGGACCAAACAGACCACATGATGACCATCTAAGAAACGAATTAGCTGAATGCATTATTTACCAGCCTGTTCAGCTGTACTGAAGAACTAATTCTGTAGCTATTACACAAAGTCACACTGAAGAGTAAAAACATCTGTGTGCACTGGACAGTGGACTTGGACAGCAGTGTTGATTTTTATCCCTTCTATGGCAGTTATTTTAATAGACACCCACATCACAGGCTTCAGTTTTAGATTTTTTAGTGTTTTACAAAGATGGATTAGTCCCATACTAGGAAAACTGAAGTACAATCATGTAAAATTACTTGCTCAACTGCACCTAAAGTGCCAGTGTAGCCATCAGGCTGTGCTAGAACCTCCTTTCTGCAGAGTGTGCTGCCAGTACCTCTATAAGCTGCTCATTGCACTGTTCAGATCAAAAGCAGCACACAGGACAGTGAATAGAACTGAGGAATTCTGAGCTAACAGAATTAAGCACAGGTAACAGCAAAACATATACAAATACAGGTTCTGTCCCTCACTAATGGGAAGTTACACTGTTTTTGCCAAATTTTACCTTATATTGGTATAACCCCAACCTACATTCTTTGTTATCCACCCTTGTTTGCATTTAGATTATTTTAGCTGGCTTGGTTTAAGCAAATTTAAAGTGTCTACAAATACATACAAATCTCTCTTCTAAATTTAGAGTTACACAACCCTTCTGTAACCGTGGCACAGTTCAATCTTAGTTTTGCTTTTTAAAATACAATTCTTCCGAGAAGTACAATCGATTTACAAAGGATGACAAATTCTACAGTTCTCTGACTTAACATCATGTGGAATTTCATTTTAAAAGATGTCTTGACTGCTTGATTATAAAATAAAAATGAAGGCATAGCATTAGGGCTGTTGCAGGAAATAATTTCTCAAGCAGCATTACTGTCTACTTGAGGGAGAAATAACTGGCTTGGGAGGTCAGCAGAAATGGATGCGGGGGTAAAACAGGTCAGCAAGATTGTGAATAGATCAGACTGACTCAAAAGCATTTGTACTGGCACGTGTAAATAGGAATGGGATCTGTGACAGGCAGCACAGCAGATGCTGGCGTTGTTGAGGCCTTAATTGTAGTAATGTCCAGTCTTGGGTGCTACAGTTTAAAAAAAAAGATGTGAATGATTTTGAGATGACACAGGGAGAAGAAATAAGCATCTTAAAAGGTTTAAAACTATGCCACACCAGGAAGGATTGAAAGGAAGTGAAATTGCTTTGACTATAGGTAAATAAAAAATAGGGGAGACATATATCTTGAGATACGAAGAGGCATTTTGAGAGGTGAGAGGCAAAACCGCTCACATCCATTACAGTTATACTGCAGTGGCCAAGAGCTTTTAACCAGTGTTCCAGGTTCCTCAGTGGGAGCTGGACCAGGGAACTGGCTGAAAATTAGCAATTTTGAAAGTAGTTTGACAACAGCTTAAATCACTTTAAATCAAGTCTGACACAGTCTCACTTCCTCTGTTATGCCAAAAGCTGAGTCAGGAAGCTGAGTGGGACAACAACTAGATATCGTTTGCAGGATTAGTAATGTTGAGAGGATTCAGTACCTGCACAAACAGGAGGGATGTGACTGACCCACCAAAGCAACCAGCTTTCAAACTGCCTTTGAGCTCATTTCCCAAAAAAACGTCAGAGGGACTTGGTCGTATCAACACAGGAGGGCTGCTGCTCATAGACGTCAACTTTTTTTTCCTGCCAGAAATACAGGTGAAGCGGTGGAGCCTATTTTAAAGCATAACATTCATATTAACACCATTTACAGAATCACACAATCAGTTATGTTGGAAGAGACCTCTGACATAAAATCCAACCTATGACTCCACACCACCTCGTCAACCAGACCATGGCACATCCAGTCTTTCCTTGAACACCTCCAGGGACAGTAACTCCACCACCTCCGTGGGCAGCCTGTTCCAATGTCTAATCACCCTTCCTGTGCAGAAATTCTTTCTAATATCCAACCTAAACCTCCCCTGGCTCAGCAGGGATGTTCCCTGACATCCCATACTGTGTCCCTTCATCCTGTCACTTTTCTGAGAGAGAACAAACTAAGCCCTGGCTACAACCTCCTTTCAGGGATTTGCAGAGCACTAAAATCACCCCTGAGCCTCCTCTTCTCCAGACAAAACATCCCCTGCTCCCTCAGCTGCTCCTCATAGGACTTGTGTGCTCCAGACCCTTTCCCAGCTTCATTACCCTGTAGCCATTAGATGTATTTTGGGAAAACCTCCAACAAAACCAAACAAACCAAAACCAACAAACACCAAGCCATCGGGTAGATAAATTTAAACAAAATTTATGGTATTTAACCATACTATCTACAAGCAGTCGTTGAGCTGGTCCCTGATTCCAAGTATATATACTTGGGGGATGAAAAAAAAAGGCGATGCAGACAGCGATCACACACTGGGCTAAGAAACCCAAGGGTGCAGCAGGGAGGAGCGAGGGGCTGCAGCCGCCGCTTCCCAAAGGAGGGAACTGCCAGGTCGGTCCCTCCGGCTGCACCCCGCACGGCCCCC
>NW_008238988.1:1297132-1325813 GCF_000691975.1 Corvus brachyrhynchos
CTGTTGGTGGAAACAGAGTATTTCCCTATGATAGTGTATGCAGGGCAGCGAATGTTCATTTGGAGAGACGAAAAAAAGATCAGTGTTTACTGTAAGGTTGTTAGGCTGGATGTAGTCTTGTTGAATTAGAATTAGATTTTAATAATTTATAAAGCAGGTTAGGGAAACTGTTACTAAATTTACAGCAGAGAAGTGTCAGTAAAGCGCCTTGCTGACACAATGATCCTGCAGTTTAAGTGATCTACTTTAGTCGCTGTCCATTATTATTATTTTTTTTTTTTTTTTGCAATTTAATTTGGAGAGGGCATGCAAACATTTCTGCAGGAATGGTTACACTTTAATGATGCACATGATGAGAAGGGGAAGCTTTCTGATGAGATGAAATAGGGCCAAACCGATTCACGTTTAGGGAATATATTTTTGCTGATATTTTCGGAATTTGGTTTATGTAACAGGTAACTTTGTGTGTTTTTTGGCGGACTGTTGAAATCTTAGAAGTGGGTTACTAAAGTACAAGGCATTCTATTCCAGTTTATCTCACTTTTTTATTTATTAATCTTTGCTGGGGCCTGAATGCCCTGGTGATGGTGGCATTTTTTTTTTTGCCCGGATGATAAACAGGACCAGTTTAAGGTACGGGTTCATGTTGCTGATAGTATATTATATTTAGAAAGCCTAAGCTGGTAGTGAAAGAATACCTCAGGAGAAATCAAAAAGATGGAATAAGGGTTTTTCATTCTTGTAATGCCAGCTGCACAGTTCAGTTTCTGGGTGCTGCACATGCTTCCTTGAAGAAGCTATGGAGTTTATTCTCCATTTTTGATAGATTTAGTGTACCTATATGTAATTTTGCATTAAATAGTTCTTATCTTCTGGAGCTTGTTTACACTGTTGCAACAAAGCATGCTTTCGAAAGCTTTTCTTACAAAAGACAAACCCAAATAATGCCTGTTTCAGTGGATTTAGTAACCTATGAAGCACATGAGTAACCAGATATTTCAGTAAAAATAATAAGTACTCGAAAGTGTTCTGTATGTTGTGGAATCAACTTCTTGTAGCACACGAGTCACTTTGGTAATTGAAGTCAACAGACACTGGGGATGAGTAATGCTTTCCAAGGACATGTTCTAAGACCCTGATCCTGCACATGCTTACGCCGATGCTTAACTCTGCACGAGTGTCTGTCCTGGCCGAAATCAACAGGGCTGCTCTCGTTAATGGTCATGTCATTAATGCAGATGAGGCTGCTGATTTCAGTGGAGCTGCACATGCTGGTGAAGTTAACTGTGCACCGAGCTGCTTGTAACGTGTAGGCCTGAATTCCTCCTGTCTCCTTTCCCTTGAGTATTACTCATGTATTTCATCAAGCTCTGATGGGCCTTTTTAACAGACAGGACCAGACTGGTAAATAAATTAGCTGGGTGCATTAATTCAGTGTTTGCTAGTGGTACAGAATCAGCTACAGGAGTACCACCAAGGCAGGTTTTGTAGGAAGAAGCAATGCCTATTGCTTAGGCCAGCTGAAGTTGGGAAACACACAAACTTTTGCTTGCAGAAGCCTTTTTTGGCTCTCTGCCTCTCCTTGCAAACCTTGCCTGTCTCATGCCCTTAGAGCAGTTACCACACTGCTAGTCGTCCAGAAATGCCAGGACATGGAATAACTACATATAAAGGGACTCACAGGAAGATAACTGAGTATTTCTGAATGGAGAATAAAGAAGTAATATGTACAATTTGCCAGTGTTAGTGAAATTGTGAAACATAGCAGTGCTTTTTACTATACTTTATTGAATTTCTATAAAATCCTGTATGTAGGTGTGGCAAATAAATGGAATTTTTGTTCTGTCTTGTGTTTTTTGTCCTGTGCATGTGAGTGACCTTAACACCAAAAAACCATCTGTACCTTTTTGTGTATCCATTCTTTAGCATGCATGGTCCTTTGCAGAGTGAGTTGAAATGACTTCATCCCAAAGAATACATAATTTAAAGTTACAGCCAGGTCTACAGGTGTACGAAGTTCTGTTCTGACAAAGTTTTGAATGCAGTGATGTCAGCATTAAGTCTGAAATTTTTGGCAAATGGGAGACACAGATGAAAAAGTAGGCAAGAGGAATTACTACCCTAATAATTAAGTTCCATTAAGTTTATTCCATCCGTAAGATGGGTTAGATCTCTTAACAGTTTATCTATGTGAGTTGTCAACAGGAGAGTAGTGCAGAAAGAAGATATTTGGAAAATTTGGGTTAATCTTTACCTGTTTCACTCATTTGGAATACATTTTTAACTTGTGCTTTCCTTCAGTAGGGATATGTCCTCAGCACCAACTACTCCTCCATCAGTGGATAAAGTAGACGGATTTTCTCGGAAGTCCGTCAGAAAAGCCAGACAGAAGAGGTCACAAAGCTCCTCCCAGTTTAGGTCTCAGGGCAAGCCTATCGAGTTAACTCCCCTGCCTCTGCTAAAAGGTAAGATCAAACACTTTTTTTTAATAAATAAAACAATTTTTGCTCTACAGCTAATTTCTAAAATCCAAGTATTCTGTCATCAGAAATTGCAGGGAAATTTCGCCAGCATTGAGAAATGTTTCATGCCAAAAATATATGTATTTAAACTCTACAAAATATTTCATCTGTGACTTGAGGGTGTGGTAATTGTTTGCAATACTTTTGAAAGTTTTAAATGCTGATGTTAACCTGTACCATGACTTGAGTCTTCAAGGCACTCAGGCTTTGCTTGAGAGTGTTTTGGTTTGTGATTCCTCAGCAGCTGACATAAATCAGCAGTAATTTTGGTAAGGGTAAATGGACTCGTGAGCAGAAGGAAGCTGGTTTTTAGTATCTTTCCTTGGTGTGTGCATCTGCACCCTGTGGCAGTGGTGCCAACTGCAGCCCCCACAGCAAGAGAGGAGGTGGGATCCCCTCTCATACCATTTGTGCATGGATAGCTCCCAGGTCCTGCCTTCTGCTGGATTTTGAAATGGAAAGGTCCCGTGAGCTGCAGCCTCCTGGGGAAAAGATGCTGCCAATCTGGTCTTAGGCAAGGCCCTACTGTTTTGAGAGCTTGCATATCCCAGCTCTGGTACAGTTTCTCCTGGCATATTTAACCTCTAATTTGAGAGGGAAAATAATGATCCAGCGTACTACTCTTAAAAGGATGCCAATATCTCTGTGATATCTTGAATGCTTCCCCTGAATTCTAGTTGTCACTGAATTTCGGTACAAATCCAGGGGTCAAAAGCACCTCTCAGAATGTCTGTCTGGTGAGGAAGGGGAAATCACCTTTCAGAAGTCTTCAACACTAGCTTCTCAAATGATTTATTCTGTGTATTTTTTTCATTGCTATTCTTCATTTCTGCTGTAAGTAGTTAAAATAGGCATGGCTGGTGCTGATAATCCTGGAAAATAGGAAGTTTAATAGGTTTAATCCTCTGTCCCTTTTCTTCCTTTTTGGGCAAGTATATTTTCCATATTCTCTCATCTACCTTGTTTGACAAATTTGTTAATCAGAGTATTGAAATATGTAATAAATGTGGAACTGCACTTTGTTAGTTCTCAACCCCACTTCATAAGGATACAGTAGTTGCAAAAAAACACCCCCCAAAAACCCTAAACCAGCCTCCCAAAAAATCTCTCACCTTAATGTGTGTCTTTAAATTTAATTAAAAGTAGGATTCCAGTATTAGTTCTAGTGGAGTTGTCATTAAAATATTGTGGGCTTCTTTCTGTGGGCTCCCTGTAAGAATGCACAAATGGAATATCCTGAGTCAAAGGAAAGGTGCACCCAGCCCCCCTGCACTGTGCCTGGTGGGGACTGACTTGGATTCAGTATTGTTCAGTTTAGGGTTGGTTGGTGCCACTGGATTTGACTTTGTAGCCCGCAGTGAATATTCTTTGTGATTCTTTGGGTGATCCTGTGCACGGCCAGGAGTTGGACTTCAAGGATCCTGTGGATTCCTTTCAACTCAGGATATTCTATGATTCTATGAATTTTTTTTTCCTCTTTGTTGTTGAACTCTTTGTTGTTTTGTGACAATATGATAAAGTAGTAAATACTTCTTTGTAATAATTTTAAAGCTCAGTTTTACACTTTCCCAGGTAATTTTCGATACGCAGGTTATTTTATACCAGTTGCTGCGCTTCAGAAGGTGACTGGAGTTTATCCTTTGGCTTAAGTGATGGGATTAGTGCAAAACATTGAGATTTATATTTGTACAAATGAAGAAATTGATGTTGTAATTATTTCATTCTTATTTTGTAGTCCCATTCAGGGAGTAAACCAGGCATGGGCACAAGCATAAGTAAAACAGTGAGAACCTGGAGTTGCAGAAACACAGGCGTGTCCAGGTGCTTAATTTGACTACTGTAGCCAGTCCTGAGGATTGAGATATAAAACTGTAATACAACAAACAGATGGGGAGCAGAGTGTGTTGGTGAGACATTTATGATTAGTGTCATAATGAGTTATAGTGGTCCAGCTTCAAATTAAGAATCAAATCCTGCAAGTTAGTTTTCCCTCTTTGCCTTAATGCGGATTCCCAGAGGTGCGGGGATCTACCTGTGCAGATTAATTTGTAGGATTTGGGCCTAACAGTCTATCTAAACAGCAGTGGCATGAAGAGACACTGGCAGCTAAAAATCATGCTGCTGTTTGGAAATATTCTTGACCTACATTAATATTTGTAACATTCAGGATTGTTAAGTCTGGAAGAAGCGAGGAAATTATTTTCTCCTGTGTTTTTCATACTTTCCTTGACCAATTTAATGAAAGTCCTGATTTTTTTTTAACTCTTAGGTTTACACTTGCCTTTAAACAAGTGACCAGTCCTATTACTTCTGTCCACTAGCCATATGATTTCCAGTTTTATCCTGGAAAATTTTGTCTTTTAAACCAAGATAGAGAAGAGATACCAGCAAAATAGCTTTTTAAAGTCTCACAAAACTGAACTTAGTTTGGAGATGTACAATTGATAAGCTTCCTGGTTTGGGTAAATTTCAAGTTTAATTAAGCCTCTTCAGAACTATTTCAGTATGGGAAATTTTTCGAGGACAGACCTCAAATTCATATTCATCAGGTGTATTTCATATTCATGGTGGAGCAGTTTTGCTTACAAAAACATAACATGCTATGCTCCCTTCTGTTTTGTTTTGTTTTGTTGGTTTTTTTATGAATATATTGCATACTGACATTGGCAGTCTGCCTTATCTCAAACAGCACTTTACGGCCTTCAGTATCTTCTGTGATTACAAGAATCAAGTATGCAGAAAACTGGGTAACTGCTTGGTCCATTCCTTGCAAGTTTTTATACTCTGCCTGTCACCATAATGATTTGAGCACCTTCCAGTAGTGTATTAAGTGACGTGACTACACATCTGTCACATCTTATCTGTTCTCCTTCCTTTCCCTGGGGGCAGAGTCACATATAGTGAAATGGCTTGTTTTGGTAGTGTTTTAATGCAGTCTGTTGCCTTCTGTGAGCATACAAGCCTGTATTGCAAAAACAGATAGGTAAGTCAGCCTTGTTGTTGTTCATTTGGCAATAAAAATATTTTGGGAAAGAAAAATAGAAGAGATGCTATGTTTTGATGCTGTGTGCAAGTCTGAAGGATAAGCTGCTTTTTAGGAAATGTTGTAAGAACAACTGGAATTTTCAGTATTGCTCATTTCAGAAAAAAAATAGAGGAATGAAGTTGTTGCTCTTGTATTTTTTAAAAAAGTGTGTGTATGGCATCAGTTTGTAAACAAACATTTAATGTATTTAGAAAGTAAGGTGTTCTTTCTGAGGCTCTGCTGGGCTGAGTTCAGGCTTTCAAAAGGCACAAGTCAAAAAACTGCCTAGAGTAAAGACTTAAATTTTTAGATGGTTTCATTGTATTTTTTTATGGCGTTGTGACTAAATCTCATTTGAAGTTATCTTTGTAAATATGGCTAATATATATAGTGTCCAATATAATGCTTTAAACCCAGTGTTTTCTCCTTTGTTTCAAGCGTAGAGGAATGGGATGAGAAGTGCACATGGGAGTTGTGATACAACTGCATTTTGCATAGGTGTGCTCTTCTGTATGTTTCTCACATGCATTTTTTGGAAGGTTGCATGCTTTTCCCTGCTGTATCCTGCAGTGCATGATGGATTTTGGCTTTACTTTGAAGAAGCTGTTGATATCACCCAGGCTGACAGGTGCCTTGAGTAACTGGCTTGTGGCAGAGCAGTCCTGGTGAAGGGTCCTTTTGTGGGATTGAGCACTTCCATCTGAGTGCCCTAGTCAGATCCTTCCCAGGTTTGCTAGCCAGGTTTGTGGTGTGCCTGAAATCGTGTTTGTTCTGTAGAGGAAAATAGGATTGTAGATACATTGGATAGGTGTATTATTTATTGGAGGGCTATTTTGCTTTCATTTTGTATGGCTGCTCTTTTTACTTAGAAGTCTCTAGAGGTGGATCAGCAGGAGTGCAATGTTAGAAAGCATTTGGCTGGAAAAAGAGTATATTGTAGTGCTGGACATATGAAACAGAGCAATTTCAGTATTACCTGCGAAAGGGGGAGGGGGAGTTCATTTGTGTTTCTGCCTGGTGTCTGTAGAGGTAGAGGAGTGTTCAGAGGATGAAAACATACACATAGATGATTAAAAACATCATGGGCCTTATGAATGCACATTTAGCATCCTGAGAAATGGCACAGAAAGCTTGCATGTAACCCAGAGCATCGCACCACCCCCCTTGCCCTCGTTACAAATACAGAAGTTAGGCAAAGCAAACCATACAAAAGCGAGACTGTTAATTGTTAAATCATTTGTATCCCATTTTTGTAATTCAAGGTGTGTTTTCTTTCCCGTCATCCTTCCACATTTTCCAATGATTTAATATAATTAGTGTAGGTTACTTTCATGTTCTCTGCAACTATTTTATGTTTTTGTTGAAAACATTTCAAAGTATGATTTTTATTTTTAGATTATTTTTCCTCCTTAAAATAAGCGCTCAGAGCAGAAGTTCTTTGTCAACAATACCAATTGCTTTGCTACCTCGGTATTATGAAGTTTATTGAGCTTCTAATACATTTATCAGATAGTTTCCATGGCATTAAAGAATTGGTGTAGTGGCAACAAAAGAGCATTGCATAGTCAAAAAAGGAAAAATCTCTTTCCACTTGCTATTTGCTTTTGATCATTAAATTATTTCCCTATAGCTGGGATTTTATTATAAGCTTTTCTTATGAGTCTTATCTATAGGTCAAATGTTGAAGTTCCTAAATAGTAAAAAATCCAAACAATTTGAAAAGACTCTTGACTGAGAACTGCAAGATGTGCACCTTCTTGTTCAAATGCAGTTACTTTTGAATTTTAAAATATTCCTTTATCCTAACAAAGTCTGGCCTTTTCAGACCTATAGATGGCACCTAAAACTGTTCATATGGCAAATAGTTATGATTTGAATTGTAGAAGAAGAAAGAGCTTCTGTTTTCTGTGGGCTTCTATGGGAGCTGCCTGTTTATCTTGTCTATGCTGCTCTTCATTTGAGAAATTTGGAATGTTTTACAGATATCAGTTATAGAAATATCAGTAAACTGTTAATAAGATCACTAAGCTAAATGCTTTCTCCTAATATATAAACAGGAATTTAGGGTCATAGTGGTTATGATTTCCCAAAATAAAATTCAGCTTTATTTACAGAATTAGAAATAGATCTTAGGACTCCTAATTTATTGCATGGAAGAAACACTGGAACTTGGTTTGTGCTGCACGTACATAATCAGTGATGAATCTTGGAACTACTTCTAGGAATTTTGTGCCCATTCTGGTTGATATAAATCTGGACTTAATAGGCCATCTCTGTATAAGATTTGGGAACAGGGCCACAATCTCAAAAGGAAGGACTTAGCCCATTTAGTATTTCTTTTATGAATATGTACGATGTTGTAGTCATAAGTAATAAATTTCTTCACTTTCTTTGTGCTCTTGTCAGTAGGTTTTTGACTATACACTTTCATTTTAATTTGTTAACATTCGTTGGTTGTAGAGTATTTTTTTTCCAGTAATCTTGAAGGTTTCTGGTTGTTTCTAAAAAGTATTTGTTTGATGGTGTTTTAGAAAGGCCAATACACTAATTACATTCTGGCCTTTTTTTTTTTTTTTTTTCTTTTGGTTGCTTGTTACTGTCTCCAGCATTTGGAAGAATGTAGTTTTGTAGGGCAACATTTGTAGAGAATGGGCAGGCTTAGAAATGCTGACTTCAAGTTAAGTGAAAGAAATACCCTCCCATCTTAACTTTCTTTAACTTAACTATCTTTCCTTGAGTGAAAGTGTAGTTGGTGAGGAATTCTCTCAGCTTTACCCCCTATCTTCAAATGTTTCCAGTCAGTGCCCTGCATTCATTTCTGAGTCTCTCCAGGACTGGCAGTTTTCCTGTGGTCAGGATAGTGGTGGGTTATTTTTTCTGTTTTTGGGGGAAGGTCGTTTTGTTTTGTTTTGCTTTGCTTTGCTTTTGAAGCCTCCAGTGTAATTGTTTTACTTCCGGAATTTCTCAGTCTGGCTTCTGGAAGTGTTCAATGATGATGATTCCCACCTTTTCCTTTTCTTTCTTTTTTTTTTTAAATAATTTTTAAAGTGAAGTAATTTGTAATGACATAAAACGTCTTTCTGTATTATTCACAAGACTGAGTCTAAAACTTGATAATTTTCTGCAGGATGTTTAGACTTTATCATAGAATCACAGAGTCACAGAATGGTTTGGGTTGGAAGGGACCTTAAAGATCATCTCATTCCAACCCCCTGCCATGGACAGGGACACCTTCCACAGACCAGGTTGCTCAAAGCCCCATCCAATCTGGCCATAATCCTGAAAAACTTTTGGTTTCGGTCTACTTGTACAGTATGTCTTTATAACATTTCCCATTAATACTTATCGCTCTAATAATATTGCCATTTTCCTTTCTGTGCCCAACTGTAACCCTATGGGTCTGTAATAAAACCTCCTGTTTCTGTAATAAGTACCTCCTTTATATTCCTTTCCTGAAGTACCTTCAACAAATACAAGTTCTGGTTCAGCCAAGCAATTATTTTTGTATAGTGCACATGATTGTTGAAGTATAGTGCTGCCTTTATAATTGATTATGTTATGGAGCTTTACTGTTGGGAAAGAGCACATTTACCATATCTCTGGAATTATGTGTGTATTTATCTGTGTTTGTGTATAATACATGTGTAGAATATATCTATATATATAAATAAGCTATAGATATATTTAATGTCTTATATAAAGTTTACATTTTGAGTTTATTTAATTTTCTCTTCTGTTTTTAAAATGGGATATTGCTTCTACTGGTAGAGCTTTATAGTAAGGCAGCAATCCTTTCACATTCATCCATTGTAAGCTACTGCCTCCTTGAGAAAAGAGCACTTTCATTAATGCTTTCTGGGGAGTGGGAGGAGGACACACAACTATTTTTAGGTTCAGGGTAACTTCCTTTCACCTACAGTTTTTTCATTCAAGTTATTACTGTTTCTTTGGCTTAATCAGGCAAAAATCCTTAGTAACAGAGGAGAGGACTTGGGAAGTTCAGTGAGTTTTGGTAGGGTGGGTATTTATGGATTACTGTGATCTTGGTAACTGTATAATTCACAAGCATCAGCAAATGGGCACGCTTTGCTTCATAAAAGGTTAAGGTAAACCCATTAGAAAAATTCTAGAATCTTCTTCCAGCAGGATCTGATTCCTCTTCCTTTGAAACCTCCCTGGTTGTGTCAGTCTGGTTGCAGGTGCAGTGACAGGAGGGTTTTTTCTGGTGGCAAAACTTCTTTGAGAAGTTCTCGAGCCAAGTGCAGCCTCTCATCTGCTGAGACAAGTGTCTGTGGGGCCACAGTGTAAAACAGATTGTTAGAAACATTCCACCTCCTTCTGATTTTAGTGATGTGCTTGATCCTGTGTCCTCTCAAACAGTAATTCAGCAGATCTGAAATGCTGGTGGATATTCATGTAGGGTTGATAGTTTCTGTGTCTGTGGTTTTCTGCTTAAAGTAAAAAATAGTGCAGCTACAGTCTGAGGATCTTAATCAAGCATTTCGAAAGATAAGGCAGCTGTCCAAAGAATCAGTGTAAAATACTTTTCTGCCCTTAGTTACTGTAAACTTCATCTGTTTTCAACGAAGTCTTGAAGTCAGACTAAAAGGGGATCAGGAGTAATAATCATCCACGGTTATGGAAGGTTTTTCAGCAGTAATTTTTTCTAATTGTTATATTAAACAAATCTAAGAGTATGTATATTTTCAAAATTATACATGTCAGTATTCGTGTATTTTTGAATTTCCTGTATGAAGTTTATTTTTCAAGTCACAATATGTCTGATATTAACTATTTTTTTTGCTTGAAAACAAAGTATATAAGATTTTATTTTAAAACACTTCAACATTTTTAATACATTTTATTAAAAAGGATCATTATTTTGTATTTATTCCCTTTATTGGTGTTTACTGCTGTCTTCCTTTCCAATATGTATGACAGATTCTTAACTGTGGTATTTTCCTTGTGTGTGAAGTGCAAGGTCCTTCCTGTAGCATCTGCAAGAATCTGAGGCAGAGAAGGAAGATAACATAGCAGAGTTGCTGTAACTGGTTAAATGGGCAGAAAGCAAAAAAGTGAAATGGATCGTTTCTGGGTAGCTTCCTAAAAGAAAAATTAGAATATCAGATTGCTGTAAAGTCTGTTTTACATTGTTGGACATGGTGCCAGCTCTTCTGTAACAGCAGCTTCTTGTGTTCCCCGAGCTGAAGAGCTTGTTTTAATACCTTAATGTTGGACTTCAGAACTGACTGAGTTAGAAGAGATGTGGAGACAAGCAGTCTGCTGTTAGGATTACAAAAGTTTGTGCAGAATTAGGGTGTTTCTAAAGATTTTTATGAATTGAAAAAGGTGTATCTCCTGCAAATCATGAATTGCAGATTCAGCTGTCCTTACTTGATGGTATTTTGTAGGAGCTGAAGTAAACCATCAGTGGTATCTCAGGGGTGATAAATAAATGCTGACTCCTGTGTGCCCCTGCTGGTAAAAGTACCAGTTTGAGAACTTGACTGCCAGTAGGAGATACGATAAAGCACTTAGTTACAGCAATTTTTATTCTGAAAAATCAGGTACCATCATGAAGAATAAGGTTAAGTTGAAATTGTGTGTTGTCTGGAGAAGTTCTTTGCTGTCAGATTTTGATTAAAACAATGAAATGAATGTAAGTTGCATGGTTATCCATTTTATGCTTTTCATTGTGAAGGGTGGCTGGGCATGAATGTAGTTTGGGTAATGGAGGAAGCATTTCTTTGAATATTCTTTTATCATAAGGTTAAGGAGATCTGTCATTAGAATTGTTAATGAGTTTCTAACTCTTTGAGGAGTATCAGAAAAAATGTTTAGTGTCATTAAGAAGAAGTATCTGTAGTTTGTGTTGGATGTGGTCTGTAGTTTTCTGTGGGATTCCTGGAAGGTTTTCAGGAAGCTTTAGGGATACCTTGTGTGTAATGTATCTTTTCATAGTGCTTGTGATATATCTACCTAGTCTGAGTTGTGCTTTTGTTTTTTGGGATTTCTGTGCTTCTTTGCAGTGTCATGAGTTTAGTGTTGTTATGACTTCCTTGGCTTTTTTTTTTTTTGCATGTGCTTGTACTGAAGTTGTATTTTCAAGTTTTACAATGTAGGTGATAGCGAATTTGTTTGTTGCTTTCAATGCTTTCGTCATATAGATTATGTTGCAAAGGAAATCTACTGCAAGTTAAATTTCTCATATTACACATTGATACCGTGGATAATCAGAAACTGAGGGAAGGATGATTTCAGATTTTAGAGGAATTAAATGTTTTTATTTTTCCTTTATATTACCCAGTAGGATGTACTGTGAATGCATAAACTTTTGTTAGTTTTCTTGGCATGTTTCACTCACGTGCTCTCCACTTTCACATTCCCACAGCAGGACATAGATGTTATATGCAGTCTCTGTATAAATTAAAAAGCCTATTTAGTGTTTTCTGATTTCACGTAAGGTTAACTGCTCAAAACTGTTTATAGAGAATATGTTTTCCCATCTATGTGGAAACAAAAATGCAAAAGATGGTGATTACAGCTGAGACAGTACTTGAATCAAAGCTGTAGAGAACAAAACTTACTTGTTGAATATTGTCAGTGTTACCAAGGGAGAGTAAATTTGGCAGCTTGCTCTCTTGGTGTTTTCAAATAACATTTTTGGGATAGCTTTTTGAAGAAGTTGAGGTGGTACTGTGTCATCTTGGTTCTCCTTTACTTTCCCTTTATTTCACCCAGCCCATACTTCTCCTGTTTTCTTCTTTGCTTGTTCCTTATCACTGCCTTCCTTACTCCCACTTCTTTTTCTTCTTGCACCCTCTGATGGCTATGATTATGTATTTTTCCACACGAGGGTGATAAAACTCACGTGTCCTGGGTGGAGGGGATTGCAGAGGTTTTTGACAAACTCAATAAAATAAAATTAGCTGTATTTATACAGAAAAATATAGTCTGCTCATCTTCAGCTCCATCCATGTGTTACAGTGGTTGGTTGTGTGCACTTCTGGAGACAAGACTAGACCTGTCAGGGCTGAGATCCACCCTGGGAAGAACACACTAGCTCCATCCTGCCTCTGTTGCAGTAATCAGACCTTGTTGCAAGACAGTCTTTCATAGCTGTTATTCATGCAATAATTTTCCTTTTCCTTTCTCCCCCATGCACTCTTGTGAGTATTTCTTGCTTTTTCCCCCCCTCTCCTGCTTGTTAGGAAACAAAACCTTCTTCTTCACCGGTCCTAAGAAACTGCAGTGGTTGAAATTTCTACTCATCTTCAAAAAGTGCAGAAGGGATGAAAAGGTGAGGCAGAGAGAGAGAAAAATAGCCACTGCTGCGATTTGTCTTTAATAGGGAATCTTAGTAAAAATCTCTATCTGTTTTTGACTAAACCCAGACTTGTAAAAGTATTTTACTCAGGACTCGATGCTGCTCCAGTTTCTCTTTTTAGGACTAGGAAGGATGATGGAAATAAGTGGTTATTAGTCCCTCTGACAAGAGCAGCTCCAAAATTGTGTGCCTTAAGTGATGGAGACTGTTACTAGAGTTCTGGCACCTGGGCTTGGCTCTTGGAACAGAAGTGTGGTGTGGTTGGATGACAAAGATATGGGAGCCAGATCCATTATATATGTGGGAGAGGGTTGGGATGCAGGGCTTTTTAGAAGATCTTCAAGAAGTCAGCATTTCAGGGTGGTTGTTAGCCTATATTTTGGATACCATAATCTCAGAAGAAGTGTCCATTGCTGTAAATTGCTTTAGTACATGGTCTGAGCTGCCAGATTAAATCTCTTTAGTCACAAGTAAAAAGAGCTGCTGTGAGTCTCCTAATATTAGAGAAATGAGCAAATGAGTTCTATACTGTGGGTTAGGCATAAGCCAGGCAGTGAAAAAGCTCCTGGAAAAATTCTAAACACTTCATTGCCGTGAGTCAGCGGGAATCATGGCAAGGAAGGAGAGAGGAGCAAAGTACTTGAGGTTATGTTTACTCCATTCTCCCATTAACTGTGAAATTCCAGGTCACAGAGTGAAATTTCTCACTCTTCTTTAATTTCAGGAAGAACAAACATGTGTCCCAAGTAATAAATAAAACAGATTCTGTCTTTTTCTTAAAAGCCACAGAATCAATGATCTTGTCAGAATCTCTCTTTTAATATTTTGTCTCTTTTTAACTGTAGGAGATTCCAGTGGCAAGAGAAATGTGTTGAATTTCTCAGGACAAGTCTGTTCCTCTTCCTGTTCTTTTACTGTCCTGTTTGTCCCTAACTACCACATCCATAATGTGCTCAGTCAAGTTCAACAAACAGCATTTGAAGCTCTTTCTTCATGGGCAAGAAGGGCTGAGCTTAAGCTTTGGTTCAGGTATCCCATAATCTCAAGTGGGACAGAATTTTCCAGTTAACGCTCTTGATGGGAACATCCCCACACTCACAGCAGAAAAAGCAACCTACAAACCCAAATAATACCTAGAATTTCTGTATATGCTTCTGAGCTGATTCTGAGAGAGTGTAATGGAATTGGGGATATTCTAATTTCCATTAGCAATGTAAAACTATTTTTCTTAAGTTTTTGGGATGTTCTTATAATGAAAAATGCCATAATAACTGGAAAAACAGGTAAATGGCTAGAAGCAGGTTTTGAAGTATCCCTAAGCAAGTTTCTCTTATTTCCTCCTTGGTAAGGAACAATCATTCCTGTTGCAGAAACTACTAATCAAGGACTTTGCAGAGAGGAGGATTGCCGTTCCCTTCATATAGATTCTGAGATGACCTCATTTGACACGAGTGCAGTGTTGGTTTGTCTTCCCTTGTTTTGTACAGTTGTTCCCAATGTGAACAGGCATTGCACTATGGCAAAAATTCATTTGAGAGCCAAAATCGTCAAAGTGATTTCAGTTGTGGTGAGATGTGCCAAAACTTCATGGTCAATAAAAAGCAAATGGTTTGGAAATGAGCATTTTTTCATGTTTATTTGCTTTTGGAGAAGTATTATACTTCTGGATTAAAGAGCTCTGATATATCAAATATAACAAAAAAGCTCTATAACACCACATCATATACAATAAAAAATTCAGAGTCTTTTTTTTTTGTTTGCAGTTGGTCTTTTAGGCTAAAGCACTCAGTACTTGATAGTATTTTTTGCCCCTGTAGTTTTAAATATCTCAAGGAACAGGACCTATCTCATGTCCAGAGCTGCAGCCAAGAGTGGAACAGAGCATCCACCCCCGTGTACTTCATTATGGGAGAGCTGTCAAATGGGTGAATGGAAGTAATTCAGCCTTCCCCCCATTACTAGATTCAGTGGCTGGACAGATGCTCCCTCCCTCTCTTTTTTTTTTCACTCTTGCTGCATTTGTGGTTAATGCAGTTTTTTCTGCATTGTTGTTTCCCAGGTTTCTTGTCCATATTGAATATCTATATTTGGGATTATTTTTCCCAGATGTATTAGCTGATGTTTTTCCACACTGAACCTCACATTATTTTCTGGCTGTGTAAGGAATTTGCTTAGGTTCCTTTGTATTATTTCTGACTTCACTGCTACTCAAAGTTCTCTATTTAATATCCTCAGAAGATGTTATCTATATGCTATTTTAATCATTGGATCATTAAGGAAGTTATTAATGTCTGGACTAAATTGATTCTTATATCTCACTGGCATTTCTTTCCAGTTGGATACTTGGAGATTTTTATCCTTTTATTTCTAGACTTTTTGGCAGCACTGTGTGTGTCAGCCTCTTCTATCCAAAAAAATTGGAATCCGTTTTGAACGTAGGACTTTGAGGGAAAACTGAAGTGTGATTCATGCTGGAATAGAGTAAACTTTGTAAATCCAATCACAATTGAAATTGAAGCTGTGTTGTAATCATTGCATATATATCTTCATGTGGATTTCAATATGCTGTCTTTTGTACTTTCATTTGTACAGTAGTAGTTCGTAAATGATAAATTATTAAGTAAATATTTTCCTAGTGGAATGTGCTTTCTATTTTTGTATATCATCTTGAGAACAGAATGTGATTCCTTTCTGGAGGGTCAGCTATTTGAAATACTTGCCCGTGTTTGTTCTAACTGCATAATCTATAATCCTCAATATGTCTTTAATCCACTTTCTCTCCTATAGAACTAAATCTTTGGAATAGGGAAGAATATAGTGTGATAGATAGCATCTAAGGTTATAAAGTTTGGGAAGATTAAATTTGCTTCTGAGGTCGGTATTGCTAGATTTTGGCAAATAACAGATAAAAGAAATGACTAGTTAAAAAAATAAACACTACTCATATTTTCATGCCTATGGAATGACCAAATAATAAGTAACAAAGAGGTTTTGTAGCATTTCATCTCTAGAAATAAGATAAAGATGAAATTTCCCACTTGGCTAATCTTAAACATGCAGTGTAGTATTAAGCGAAAGGAATTGATTTATTTTCTCTTAATTCTTTATTGTTCTTGTGTGAAGTTGAATTGAACTTCAAAATGTTTACCTTTGTGTGCATGACTAAGGCAGAAACCAGAGTGCACATTTCTCAGCACTGACCACTTGGGAGTGAGTGGATGCATTAACGTGAGCAAATTTAGCCTTGGGTTCAAGGAGGGGGTGTGTGCATTCACACACGTGTCTTGAAGCCTGTCCTGAGAGAAATGAGCGTGTCCTGGGATTGTTTAGTGTGGCTTTGACACTTTGGGATGATGGTTTTCTCAAGGATTGCACAAAGAGCTTCTGTGGGATTGCTTCCTTAGAGTAATGGAAGGAGAAAAACCCCTGAAAAAAACTGTCTGTAGTCTACATGTATTAATAGGCAAAATTAACAAAATTATTCGGGGTCGGACTTTTGATGGACTTGATAAACTATATATTTTAAGGTAGGAGAATAGGGAAGACCAGTCATCAGCGGTCAGATATCAAAAGTCTCAGGAGTTGTTTGATTTTTGTATGGTTTTTGTTTTATTTATTTAACCACAGACTGGTTGTTTTTGTGTGTGAATTTTGGATAGAGTATTAGGTACTGGAGTGTTAGATGTAAATACAGCTGATTATATGTTTTGGTAACTGACAGCACTTGAAGATCCTTAAATAGAACAAATTATCAAAGGTCAGGTGCCTGTGTTTGTCTAATAAAGGTATTAGGTACCATTTGTTAGGGGATGATGGATTTGTCATTTCACCTAGTGATAAATAATCTGATTTTATAAGGTGTTTGGGGAGTGAGGATAATTACCATTTCAAATGGCAAGCTTGCACAGAACAGTCTTTTTTTTAATGAAGCCACACTGCATAGCAGGCCTGGGTTCAAAGTCCACAGGTATTTCTGTGTCTTTTGTTTGTTTTGTTTTAAGTAGTTGGCATTAAACACAAATATTCCTGGTTTCATATTTTAGAAGAAGCAAGATGATCTGCAATATTAAGTAAATCCAGCTCATCAGTCCCAATGTTTGTTCTTACAACAACATGCATAATACTGAAAAAACCCACATTCTTCTAATACTAAACAGAAGAAAAAAGTTAGTGTGGAATTTCAGTGTAATATACGTGTAAAATTTAGGAGAATCCTGTGAGGAGATGTAAATTGCAGGGAAGCTTATTTGCCTGAGTAGAGATTTCCTTTATAGGGGGAAAAAAAAGGTACCATGTAAAACATGGCCCTGTCTGGTACAGGCCCTTAAAAATTATTCCATCTGATCCATTCCTGGGAAGGGATGGGAACTGGCTGACAGGGCTGTGAGTGATTCTGAACACTGAAATGTCTGTTTTGCCACCTGCATTTACCACTGTGATGGCATCCATATGGCTGCAGGGAGGGAGGGCCTGCATTTTATTTTTTCCAGTGAGGAAGTAAGTGGGATTTCACTTTTTTTTTTCCTTTCAGGCAACAAGAAGTTTTCTCCCAGCTTCACTGCTTAGATTCATATTGTGCTCTCTGTGCTGCCATACCATTTTCAGTAAAAGAGCAGTTGCATGGAGACAAAGAGGCTGCTGATTTAAGTCTCAATAGAGAAGTCTGTTAGGCTTCAACTGTGGGAGGATGCTAAATGTAGCTCAGAGGTTGGCAGATGCTACCTGGACCAAAACTACTTGAAAATATTAAGCAGCTGTTTAGTAGGTTTGCCTGAAAAAAAGAGACATTTAATGACTGGAAGAATTACTGGGACAAATATGACAGAGGTTGTTCAGTTTAAAAATGTACTTACTGTCTGGATGTGATTTGCTGTTCATGTTGAGTAAAAAAATCTGCTAATCTTGATGGGAGGGCAAAAGAAATCCAACCCCAAGCCCTACTTTGTCTTCCCACCTGTCTTAAATTTTTTTTTGTTTTTTTTTATGCCAGTTTATGCAACATTTTGAGCTTGATTTTCAAAGAGAGCAATACCGTTTCTGATTGTGATTATGTAAGTTAAGCTGAAAGCTGTGGAGTGTTGTTTTCTGAAGTTTTCAGAAAACTCAGGGTTACTACTAATGTTTTTCAAGGCTATAACACAATGAAAATTTACCTTAAGGCTTTATTTTGTGCTGCAGCCTTTGGGAGCACCATAACTGAGGTGGTAGGACTGGGCCTGGATTTCTCTTGGGTGTGTGTAGCACTCCCTGGGTGATCCAAAGAGGGGAAGTTTTCTTCATCCCTGCACAAGCCTCCTCTGCAGGTTGGATAGTCCTGGGAGCTGCTCTGGTTTCTCACCTTGTTGCTGAGCCAGAGTTTAAAAGTTCTTTAGCTGTTTCATTTCTGACCTGTGAGATGCTATGTGGGACACATGAAATGAGCTATCCTGGCTTTTTTTTTGGTTTTTTTTTTCTCTCTTTTAGCGATGGAGAGGGGAGATAAAAGTTGTGAGAAGCTGTTGTGCAGCCTGAGTGAAACAGAGAAAAGGCCTAAGGAATCCATTGCTCAGGACCAGGGTAGTTGATTTAAACAGGGAGTATGAACTTCAAATTAATTTCTAAGTGGGGCTGCCTTTATGACCTGTTCCATGGGGAGAGTTGATGAGAGGATCTCTGTGCCAGGTTACTAAATAGTTAACTTCAAGGGAGATAGTTTTCCTTCAGAAGCAGAGGTTTGCGCACGTGTGGGTAACAAAGCATTTCCAGTAGAGCACATTTGATACTTAACCTGAAAAATGTCAAAAGAGGTGATTAATGTTTTGTACCTTTGGAATAGGTTTGATTTTGTGTGCCTGAAGCTTCTAGCAGGTGCTATAGAAACCAGGGAAAAACATTATCTTTTCAGCATGTCGCACTCAAAGTTCACATTGAGCCACAAAATAATATTCAAATGAATGACAATCTCTTGTTTGAATCTAAATGGAAAATTGAGTTTTCCATGGCCTACTTATTCTAGAAATGATCATTTCATTGTAGGCAAATTTAACTAAAACCTAGGAGACTTCTTCAAAATTACATGAAAGGAAAAAAAATATTATTCACTTTTAAGGTGAGGCAAAGAAGTGACAAGAGATTTTTCAGAGGGTCTGTGGTGATCTATCTTGCCTGCTAGTTCTGCTTCTGAGAGAAAGCAGTTTTCAGTTTTCACAAATACATTCTTGGTTGTTTGCTTACTTTTTTCTTTTGCTACTGTACTATACAGTAATGTGACTAAAATTGCTGTATACAGTTTCTTAAATTTCAGGGTTTTTTTCAGAATTTTTAAAAATCTATTTCTAAAAGTGTGCATGTTTGCCCACATGAACTGGTTGCTTTAGAACTCCCCTAGTGGTCCCATGCTGTTTGTCAGGGGTAGTGTTTGTGCCCTAAGTCAGCTTTTTGCTTTGTCTGTGAACACCAGCCCAAATTAGGCTGAGTTCTGAGACAGCAGAAGATTACTCTATGTGTAACAGCTAGATAGGGTTATCATAATTAAGAATGATCAGGCATTTTAGCACCTGTTATTAACCAGGGTGTACATGTGTCATTCTCATGGAGCAGATGAGGGTGATTTGTTTCCTCTGAGGTGTGATGGAGGCATCGTTGTTAGTTCTGGCTGGGGCTCTGGTAAAATCAATATGAGGATGCATCATAGCCATACTTGCAGGAGCAGTAGGAGGATAAGAGAGATGCAGACCCATTAAATGATCGAAGACCCAGAGAAAATGCCTTATGCAATACAAAAATCAGTTTGAATAGTTTATTAAAAGGCTTCTGGACAGATATGGTCATAGTGTCTTATGGGGAGAAAATACTGGTTAAATAGAAGAACTGATGCTGTCAGCTAAGGCAGGAACCATGTGGTTTTAATAGTGAGGAAAAGTCTGTGCTGGCAGGAGCTGTTGAAATGGATGATAAATTCTCTGTGAGTTTCCTAAAAGTCGTGACTTGATTTGGAAAGTTACATTGTAGCTGAGCACGCATTACCAGATTAATTCGTGGAGGGTTGCTTCTGTAGGATATCTTAGGGACTGTTTTCATTCAGGTTAAACTGCCTGCTTTTGTAGCCCCTTTCAGCTTGCAGTTTCCTAAATCTGCAGCTCTAAGACCCTAGCTTTTCCCACTTTAGAAGCTGTGAAAGTTGTTGGAAAGGCAGTAAGGAATTTGGGAAGAAAAGTGAGGCTTTCATGAGTTAGACTAGTGGGATGTTTCCTTGGAGGAATTAGCCTCTGCTGTTTCCTCTGCTCTGTATATGTTGGGTGAATCGCTGCTAGTTGTTGAGAACTGCTCGCTTGCTGCTTTTGCTGCTCAGCCTGAGACACGGGGCGGTGAATTACAGAATGGATGATGACTCAAAGTGCAAGTGAACTTGGTGGGAGCTAGTCCTAAACACCACCCAGCACTAAGTAAACATTCAGAAAAATTGGGATGTCTCCAGCTGGGCATTGAGAATTAATGGCTGCTTTTAATCTGACTCTTTTTATTTCTCAGCATTCCTTTAAATTGGTATCTTGTGAGTAATACAGCATAAAAATGACAGTCTTAAAAAAAAATTACTATTGTCAGGTTTGCGGAAAAACAAGATAAAAATTACAACATTATGCAAACTCTTTAAGATTCACTGCTTTTATTACAGCTAAGTAACTGAAAGATTGCTCTAATTTTATTTTAATAGAAACAAATCTGATTGAATAATTTCTGTTTTTTCTTTTCAAAAATGAGACTATCACAAACATTTAAAAAGGTCTTGATTAGAGGTGATGAAGTGCCTAGTGAAATTTAAGTATCCAGACTGGAGCAGTGTTGCTTCATTGGTTTGTCTTTAGCATGAAGTCTTGCTTTTCAATCAGATTCTATTTTTTTTTAGGAATAAAATTTTTAAATTAATTATTCTGGGTTTTAATATATTACAGTAATTCCTGATGTCATTATGCAAAATTAATTTTTTCTCCTAAGAGTAGTGTACTTTGGGTTTTTTTAAAGACTTTTAACTGAAATCCATAGTTCATTTTGTTGCTTCACCAGATCTTTTTTCTTCTCTTAGCACATTTTAGCAAGCCTCCCCAGGTTAAAGAAAGGCCATAGAGTTAAAATATTTTTAAACTGTGATCCTGCTTAAGCTCTTCTATTTTCTCACTTCCTGACTGAGTACAGCTATCTTTGCCTGCCCTTTCTCCCTTCTTTTGTTTACTGCTGAGGACAGGGCTGATACCACATGCATTGGAGATCCTCATTGCCAGCTGAAAGGAGTTCAGGAGCAAATGCCTTGTCTTAGGGAGTATTGAACAACACATCCCTACACTGGGAAGTGATCTTTTATGGCATCAAAAAGTTCATCTGTGTGGGCTTTCAGTGTTTATTGTACTAATTTGGTAGTGTGGCATGCAATAATTTATTGTCATATGTTACCTATTCATACATCCAAAAAAAAAAAGGAAAGCAAATTAAGGTTTCCTGCCTGTTTTATTATTTTATATGACCTCCTTAAATCTTGCTTTTTGATTTATCTTTCAATGAGTTTGTAAAAATGAAACAGTTTGCTGATGAATCTGGAATTTATGGAGATTTGATATGTATATCTATCTATATCTATTCTTAAATATATGAAATGCTTATATCAGTGAATCGCTGTTCAATATATCTTGTTGAAAAATGGTTATGCTCTTGTTCTCTGAAAATACAGGCTTCTAATTCGAGTCTGCCTTTTTAAGAGTTTCCTCCAACGTTGTCTCAAGGTAGAGTTTGAAAAAGGAAGCAATTTGTAAACTGCTGAAATACAGCTCAGTGTCGAAGCAACCTAAGAATAAAATGACTCAAAAAAAATAGTTGCTCTTATTTTGAAAGTGAGTCGGAGTGGAGGAGCTTGCTTTGTGCACAGCTGCTATTGGCTGCACAAACCCTTCGTTTCTGTGGCTAACGCTAGATAGGAATATTAATAATACAACTCACGCCTTGTCGTATTTTGCTGCTTAATCATCTTGTTTGGCACACCCCCGGTCATGTTCTGTGTGGCCATAATTCAGGAAAGAAAACTCACTGGGGCACTGGTATTACAGTGCAGCAATCAAGGAGGCTGGGATTATGCAGATAATGAAAGGACTGGCCGGCGTGTGTTTATCCAGGAAAACTGGAGTGAAGTTTTAGCCAGCGAGGAGCTGCAGAGCCGCCTCCCTTGCCGGACCATGGCCGTGGCTCCTGTGTCACGGCTGCCTTGAGGATCCAGGGTGGGTAAGCAGAAATCAGGAGCACTGCCAGGCTCAGAGATTGTGTCAGCAGGATTGCTGCAAGGTTCTTCCACCAAAAAACCCTAGCTCTTACAAGTCCTTCATAATGTTGTCTTCCCTGTGCTGTTGCTGCTGTCAGAAGTGGTGTGTCAAGGAGGCTGATAATATTTTGTTGGGAAATACTTGATTACGTTAACATAGTTTGGAAAGATAAAGAGGGGCTCTAGCATGAATCTGAATTCCAGTGGAAGGGAAAAGCAGTACTTCTTTTTTTTTGTTTTAATTTTTTTTTTTACGACTACAGTTTTAAAATCTAAACCTAACATTTCCTCAGAGGCTAGAACTGACCCCTGTAAATTGCTTATAATTCAAAGTGTCGCTATATTAGTCTGGATAACTTCTGAAAAAAATGTGGAATAGAAAACAAATGTTTGGCTTGAACCTAAAGGTGGTTTAGTTGAGGGGTGCTGTAAAGGATAAAATTATGAGAGGATAAAAGGAAGTATCTAAAACAAAGGGAAACTAAGTTTGATTGGGTTTTGTTTGGTTAGGGTTTTTTGGTTGTTGTTTTTTTCTCTTTATTTTGTTTTTAAAAATCAAGAACCTCTGTCCCTCTCTTGGTTTTTAAGTAGTTTGATCTTTAAATAATGTAGGTTCTTCCAAGAGACCCATGATTTTTTGTGAAGTGGCTTCCATGCTTTTGTCAATGCATGAATAAGAAATAGTAGAATGGGTGGGGAGGAAGTTGATTGTAATTTGACTTAAAAGCATGAATGTTTTGACCTCAGTGATTGGCAGTTTGAAAAGAATGATTTGCTGTGCTGTTTGTGTGAGTGTTGGGTTGTTTAGTGTTAATCACCATCCAGTTATGAATATAATTCACTCGTTAGACAAGTGAATTAGACTGTACGCTGGTGCTGGACTTCTAAACATACCTTCAGTAAACACTCAGGTTAAAAGGAAGGATGTTATTTGAAGTGCTGTGTTGATGGAAATTTCATATTCATCTTGTGGAAATATCTTGTGGATGTAATGAAGGTAACACTCGTCAAGTTGGAGAGGTCTGTAAAAATAAGAAATTTTTATTATAGTTTCTTACATAGTTAAAAGGTGTATTTTCTGAGATACAGTTTTGAGTGACTAATTGTGAAATTTTCATTCCTAAGCAAGGGATAAGGTGTTAGGGTTTCCTTTTTGGTGGGATATTGTTTATGTTTGCTTTTTCTAGTGACCTATGTTTAGGCTCTTAAGTTTCAAGTAGGATCCTTTTTGGTTTGGTTTATAACTTAAGTTGACTACTTAAGCAACTGACACCATTTACCATAGACCATATCAGAATATTTTGTCTGTGCTTGCTGTAGCAAAGCAGTGGAGTCAGAGAAAAGCTGATCCTTATTTTTTTAAATGATACTTTTGTTGCTGGGTTTTAGAGCTTTGAGACAGTGGGTGGAAATCAGATCAACATATAACCTGATCCTATCTGCAGAGTTCTTCTAGGCTTGAGAGGCCCAAAATTTGAAGAAGCGTAGGATCAGTCCCCATGTTGTAACAGTGTTTCTTGCATTTCAGAATTAAGACCAGGTTCTGTGATGCTCAGAAATAATTCTCATTTGATTATATTAGCACTTTGCCTGATTAAGTAAGGATTGCTGAATCAGGTTCAGTGTTTGAGAGGTGAAGGGAGATGAGTGTTAGTGTTTTTGTTACTCTGGCTGGTGTGTTTTGTGGTAACATTTTAATAAAAGCAAGGGCTGATTGCTGTGTTGAAGGATGTTCAGAAGGACTGTATTTGTATTCTAATTCAAAAGAGATTTTCAGTTTATTTTTTGCCCATCTTTTTGCTGAAGTTAAGACAAGTTTTGAAGTCACCATTGAACATGCTAGGGCCTGAGTTGGTTCTCCTCCAGCTACAGGTAGGGAATTATGCTCAGAATAAAGGTAAAATTTACTTTTAAAACCAAACTAGAATTACAGTTTTCAAAGTTTATATGTGAAAGTTATAAATCCAGAAGTTTTTGTACCAGTAATGTTCTTAAATATTTTCATAGGAGTGAAATACTGTGTTTCAGTTTGGTTTAAGAAAGGACATCAGCATTGCTTATTAGGCATAATAAAAAAGTAGCTTAGTTTTGAAATACCAGTCCAGTGGGAATTTTGTACACCTCCTGTGTATTCTCCCCCATGGACATTCAGAAAACATTAGGAGTTTCAGGTACTGTAAGTCAGACATTTACTGTGGTCACAGTTTTGTTTTGTTTTGTTTTTCTTTTGTCCCCCCTAAACATTTTCAAGTAGTTATAAACTTCTTCCTACAGATTTCAATGAGTTCATTACATACAGTGAGAAAATAAACTTCCTGGTTTTTGTTGTTGTTGTTTTTTGGTGGGTTGCTTTTTGTTTCTTTTAGGAGCTCAGGAAGCCCAAAACCAGAAAATGACCAATGATTGTTGTCTTAGACCTACCTGAAAGTTAAGGGTTAATGGCAGCTCTCGAGGTGGTGCCAAGGAAAGGTGGGATGATCAGGGAAGGGGGAAAACCGAGGGAAGTTTGTTGCTCAGTCACAGAATGAGGAGGCAGAGAGGAACTGGCCAGACCTGTTGTATAAGAGGAGCTGTATCAGGTGCGGGGCAGGGAACTGGAGCTCCCTGAAACCGGCACGAGTTGGGTCCAGCACAGAGGAGCAGAGGGAGCTCTGCTCCAGCCCATTTATCCTGCAGGGGAGAGGGGGGAAGTGCTGCTGCTGGCAAACTGCGGTGGCTGAGCTTGCTCTGAGAGCTCAACTTTTCCCTCAGCCTTTTAAACTCTCAGCACTTTGTAACATTGGAAACAGAAGAAAATTCAAGGCTTACTTGATCTGCTGTTCCTTGAACATGGTGAGGATGTGGAGAAATAATAAAAAAATTTTATTCCTGAACAGGTAAAAGTACACTGTTGTAAAATAATACAATTTTGTTTGCCTTACAATGACTTTAATCAAAACACCGATGCATAAGGCTACATCTGTCTACAAACTAGTTGAATTTTGGAATAATTTAATTTTTTTCTTAGGTATCTGAGATATTGAAGGGAGGGCCAAGAGTAAATACTTGCCCCATGAGTGCCCTTAGGTGGTGCTGATGCCTCAGGGAAGGATTATCTCAGAATGGGAAGAGTAATGCCCAAAGCAGAAGAACCTGTCATTTTCCTCTTCATTACACAAGCAGCCTTTTTAATTTCCTCTGCCTTGCTGAATCCTGATTGAAACCTTGCATTAGGCCAGGGCAGCCTGGGTGCCCAGGTAGGGCTGTGTGCAGTGAGAGAGGATGTCTGCCTCAGATACTGGATGAGAGGAGTCTCCTGTAAAACCATCAGGCCTTTGCCTGGGCAAAAACTACTTGGGTACGCCTGAACCATCTCTTGGAGAGTTGGAGTGTGTAACTAGGAGTAACCATGTCTGTCCCATCAGAGTTGTGTCCAGAGCTAGAAACTCCCAAACATTTTTTTCCAACGTTTTGGATGAGCGACCACAAGGTTTGGGAGTTGAAGTGAGAGAGGGATGCTGTTGAGCTGGGTTCTAGGGCCCAGGTTGCCTGGTGCTCTTGTGATGGGCTCTGTGTCCCCTGTGGGGTCTTGTTCTCCTTCTGCTCGCTCCTTGCTCTCTCCAGGCACTGGATGTCCCTCACAGTGCTGTGTCGTGGGAAGCAGGGATTCCCCGTTGGTTTTGAGGTAACATGTGTTTGAACCCAAAGAGATGTGCACACTTGTTCTGTAATTAACTTGAGTCCTCAGTCAGGACCAAGGTTGTACACAGCCACATGGAAATGTCTCTTTAAAAAGAGAAAGAACCCCAGCCAAACCACACTAATGTGAGAGTGGGAAGTAGGGATGTGCCAGCTAATGGTGGTGGTGGTGGTTTGCTGGGCAAGGATTTTGCAGTCTGTTGTATGTGTTCTTTCTTTTTAGCAGAATCACATTTAAAGCAGATCCTTTTAGCCTTCATTTCAAGTGAAAAGAAGTTCCTTTCTCAGCAAAACAAACCATCGTAGAAGCATTCAATTTCTCATTTGCAGAATAAATGATTTTAAGTTCTCTCAAGTCCAGCATAGAAAAAGTACTCCATCGTTTTACTGGATGCTGTGTTCTCCAAAACATCCCTTTTTTTAAATGGCTGTTTCTTAATGATCCACAGCTGAAGGTTCTTTCCTTTACTCTTGGCAGCCTGAGCTGTCTTCATAAGGTGGAACAGGATCTCTCTTCCGTCCTAGGAAATAGTATTAATCCTGCCAGTCTTGAACTGAATCCAGAATTACTAATCTGTCAAAACACTACTTTTAGTTATTACAGATGATATTCACGATATTTGAGAGTTGCATTCATGTTGTCAAAAACACGTGATGTGTTTGTCTGTGGTAACCTCAGAATTTCTAGAAGGGATTTGTTATATTACTATTAAATGACTGCAGTCTTTATTAGTAAAAATGAGTCAAGTTCTCTTAATAAAATGGTAATTTTCTAATTACATACTGTATTTCTAAAGTAATGGCTTTTAAATACCAAGTATTTAAATTTGGCTTTTTAGTGGAATAATAAAGTATTACAAAGGCTGTCAAGTAATTTAGGATTAATTCAGATCATTTAGTTATTTTTCTCAGTGTTTTCCTAGTAAAAGATGCCTAACTAGTCTGTCTTTCTCATGATCTGTTTTTCCTGTTTGTATAAATTTGGTTGATAACTATACAGAAGCAGAATAGTTGGGAGGAAATTCCAAGATGTTTCAACTTTTCATTAGCAAAGTGATTGAGAAACAAGGAGGGTTCACTGAGATGTCTGAAACATCATTTTGTAGCTGTGTAGCAAGCTGGGCTTGCTGTCACGTTCATGAGAAAGAAATCTGTGTGGAAAAGCACCCTCTCCAGAATGGGTTGCTTTTATGTGTGTATTGTCTTTGCTTGTTTCAGTCTTTAAAAATCTAAATTTACATGGGTTTTCTGTCATTTCTTTTGAGTAATCCTTGCATGTTTGCAGGTTGGTGTAGGTAATAAGTTGGGGGAAAAAAAGGCTGGTGAATAGATAGGGTACAGTTGATCTCTAGTGCTGCAGTTATCTCCTGTTTGATATGGTGCTTTCTTGCAGGATTTAGAACTTTAAATGTCTTGTGCAGGAAGGCCATTACTTAAAAAAACCAGCACGTATGAGGGAAACTGCTGTAAAATCTTAGAAGCTAGATTCCGGTTAATTTGTGTTAAACCCTGGAACAAATTTACTGGAAGCTTCCTTGTCTGAATGAATGTGAGACATACAGATTCCTCAATGCAGCAGCTCAGAAAGAGTTACTCAACCAGGTTACTTTTCCAGTTGTGACTAAGGGGCCAATTAGCAGCATCCGGAATGAGACGGCAGCGCCTAGGTAAAAATAGATGGCATTTGGAGAAGCTGGGGGCAGGCTTGGAGGAGGTCTTCAGCTGTAGACTGAGAGAAACAAGAGAAAGAGGCACCCTTCAGAAAGGAGTGTTATAGGAGTGTGTGTGTGTGAGAGAAATTCCATCAACAAGCAAATGTACAAGCAGCCCAGAGGAATGGCAAAAAGCAATACCAAGTTAGACCCTCAAACCAACAGGCCTCTGCTGCCAAAGGAATTCCTGAGCTGGGCTCTTACTCCCATCTGACAAGAGCGATAAGGCTGGCATTGATGTGAAAATGAAACAAGCTGTAGCATCCTCTGAAAATGACAGGAACCAGAGGTGTGGGTGTACAGCTCGCTAGATTGTTAGCTCTTATGTTCAGGATTGATACATTAGTGCCTCTGTCAGAGGCAGGAGTAAGTCACACACGAGTGATGCTTCAGTTGATTTGCTTGAAGGCAATTAGTTGACTACTGCTGGCATCTCTTAGACTAAATAATTAACATGCAAGGTACAGGGAGGAGAACTGGATGGGCTGGGATTTTGCTTTCTAGCCTTTACAGTTACAACTTAGTCCTGTGACCACAGCAGCTTCAATGGTTCTTCTCTGCCGTTTTCATAGGATACTGAAGCTGCTGGATTAGTATAGTTAAAAACTCTTTTGTTGCTCACTGACCTACTTTGGCTGTGCGTTAGCTCTTGGATTGGGAAAGGGCCATCTGTATACATGCCCGTTGGTACAGCCTGAGTGTAAAGAGAACATAGGATGCTGTCTGCCTTCTCTTGATAAACCTCAGTCCAGTGGAAGCAATTACTTAAAATACTCGATTTTATTGTGAGTGGCTTGCTTCACTCGGCATTTAATAATGTATTAGTGAATTTGATGGAAGAAAGAGAAGGCATGAGGGATGCACCTGAAGTCCTATCTTTAAATACAAAGGATGTGTGTAAGTTAAAGACTTCTTACTAGTGGTCTAGTAATGAGCTGGCTGCTTCTTAAAAAGTATAGGCAAGCCAGGGAAGGTGTGATCTGTGTATTCTCATGGACAGATACAAAGCATGTTTGCTGATCTGTACCTGCAAAGGCTCTATAAAAATGCTTTCAGAATGTTACACTAATTCACTGGTAGTGTGTTTAGATCACCTCACTTTTAGAGTTATCTGTATTTGTATAAATCTGCAAA
>NW_008238988.1:1326207-1345624 GCF_000691975.1 Corvus brachyrhynchos
CTGCTGAGTTTTTCTCCATTAATTTTTTGTGGAATACATAACTGATGAGACTGCTCTTCCTTTTTATTTTTTCATTAGTAAGCAATGAGCTTTCTGCCAATTGGAGCAAAGGTGTAATCACAGTTGTAATGAACCAGAGTAACACTTCTTGACTTCAGTTTGGCCAGGGTGCCACTTCAAGATGAAGTTTGTGACCTCAGCACAGCTGGGGATAAATATTGCTGGAAATCTAATTTCAGTTTATCATCTTCAACAGAGAAGCAGCTTAACTAATGAGTAGCTTGGAAGAGGTAGAGAGGGTAGCAGTTGATGAGGAAGGGCATTGTTTGGTAACCACAGAGGAAATGTTTTAATGATATTTAATGCCCAAACTGTTACGTCTGGTTAATGTTTGTAACAGTCCAAATTGAGAAGGCTTTGCAAAGTGACTCAAAGCCCAGCAGAGCTATACCTTTGGTTATGTTACTTGCATGACATAACCGTGTCTGTATAGTTTCTAATTTTCCCAGACTTGTTCTTGAGAACTTAATAGAGAACTTTTAATTTGTTATGGGTCAAATATTTATTTTTAAAAGCAATATGCTGTTGTAGACTGATAGTGATATTGCAGAGGGTCTAAGTAATTTCTAGAGAAATTCAGGTGCCAACTCCCAGTGGTCATCAGATATATTTGTCTGTCCAGGAGCAGACAGCGTTTCTGAAGAACAAAAACGCCTATAATGGATTTGCACACAAGCAGGTAGATAATATTCTGCCTTAAAAATCCTGCATTATTTTATTTAGTGTTTTTGAAGAGGTTAGAGGTAAAGATCTTCTGAAAAAAAGTCTATGTACCTTGTGCTAGTGTGAGGTTATGATAAAAGTTGTTCTTTAGACAATTATAAGTATTCTGAAATTAGGTCTTTGGTGTCTAGAACCATGTTAGGGAGATAAAATGCCTACCCCATTTAGGGTTCAAGAAGCATAATAAAAAGTTTCTGTTCAAAAGAGAAAAGTGGCCTAATATTCTGTCAGTCAATTTTACAAGTTTTAGCAAAAATACCTGGTTTAGGTATAACAGAGCAATAGACTCTAAAGGTGGGTAATTACTAGTAGATGAGTTTCTCATTTACACTGCTTTGAGCTGAGCTGTTCTGTGATGGACAAGATCCTATTTCTAAAGGAATAGCTGTTATTTTTGCATAGACATATGTAATGATAATACATAATAACATAAAATACCCAGCATAACACATATTAACTTGACAGGTTACAGACGAGTATTATATAAATGTCATGTTTTTGCCTTCTATTGCTGAGTTGTTCCAGATCCTGAATAATCTGAAGATTAAAAAGTTGCTGTAGAAGTGGTATAGAATGACAATGTGTTTCTGTGCACCTAGGAATGTGAGCAAGCTCTACGGTAATTACAAAAGCAAAATAAAGTAGATTTATATATTTATTTCCTGTCATTTAGACATATGTACTGGGCTTGGCAATGTGAAAAAGGGTGTTCCCTTAACTACCGGCTTGGCTGATTGGAGTTATTGTCACAAGGTGTTGAATAACAGAGTGTGAGCCGCACAAATGACTGTGTCTCAGGACGGCTGGTGGAGCCTGAGTGCTGGAACGCCTTTTGCAAGGAGTGTACGTGGAAGGAGGGGCTGGTGTTGTAACCGCCCTTCTTGACAAGGAAACCACATGGATTGTTTGTGGATGCAGAGTCCTCACGTAGCATCTTCTGAGTAATGCTTTTGAGTTTCTTAGCTGGCAAGGAGCTGTTATCCCAGTGTGCAGATCAGGATTACCTTCAGGTTTTCCTGTGTTTTCCCGTGGCTGGGATGTAGCAGGAATTATGGTCTTGTGCTCAGGAAACACAGTGGCTGGTTCCCTGAGGGACTTGCTGCTGCAGATGGAGCATCCCCTGCAACCCCAGCTTGCTTTTGGCATAACATTAAATCCAACTTGAGGTGTTGGTTCTCATCTTGGACATCTCAGTGGGCTGAAACTAGTATTTAAAAAACTAAATTAATAATGAAAGCCAAACCCCATAATTTAGTTGTTGTGCCATGCTGGAGCTCATGCAGGAAAGAGGAGAGAGGAATAAGAATGTATAAGAAGTTGAGCTTTCAGTGTGTCCATTTGGGGACTTTCAAATGAATTCCCAGCTTATTTCTGCATCTTCTGTCATAACTTTGGGGTATGTTTACTAAATACTGGGTTTTTTTTCTTACACAAACATAGTATCTTAAACATGTGCAGTTCCATAAAGTCCTTACTTCATTACACATGTTGTCCCCTCTGTGGAGGGAGTGAGAGAGCAAACAGTTGGATTGTGTAGCACGTTACTGGAAAATGTTGGGAGACTATTGTGGTAAATTAGCATAAAGTATAATGTGTTGCTGACTGAATTCATACTGCCAGATGAGAAGGGAATGGAAGTTGTGTTTTCAGGGTTCAATTAAACTCTTCTCAATGTATAAACAGGGCTATAGAAATGTATATTTTATATGTATGTATATTATTTAAGCTAATAAATGTGAATATTTTAAAGTATAAACCTGATCTCTTAGACAGTGGGTTATATATGTAGAACAGCTCTCACATAATTATTTGTTTCACTTGAGAATGAAGTATTCCTGTGACTTCTGGGATAAATTAGTGGGTCAGTATCAAGCAAAGTAGCAATTCTGGCACTTGCTCTGAGCCTGCTTGGATAAGAGTTATGTTTTGGGTTTCCTGTGCTCTTGGTTCAAGCTTTTTTGCAAGTGTCTGAGAATTTCTATATAAATTTCACAGAGCAGCTCTGTAGTTGGAGCAAAATGAATATTGCATATTTTATTTGGACAGATGGCAGTTTCAGAGCTCTTACTAAGCAAGATACAATTTCTGCATTCTTACAGGAAGCGTGTACAGATATATAATTTTATCATTATTTCATTATGTACTTAATGCATTGAAGAAATGAATTGCAATGCAAATCCTGGACTGCCTTGTGACTGCATTTAAAGTGGAAGGTAACAGTAAGATTGCTGTGGCGTGTTTGTGTTCTTATGTTTAATGATCATTACAGAGCACAGGCCTCTCATGTCATGCAAAAAAAAATTGTGATCTGGTAAGAATCTTATCAAAAGAAAGACAATAATCCTCTTAAGGATTCTTCTGTCTTAGGTCAGGAGGACATCATGGGGTTTTTTGCAAAGGTGTTTCTTAGTGTCCTGGAAGTTGTAAACACTTTTAGATTTTTCTGCCATCCAAGGAACCTGGAAACAATGTACTGTTCAATATAAATGGTTGGTCTTGCCTAATATCGCCATCAATTTACAATGCAAAAAATAAATTAAATTGTACACGTTGTAGCAAGATAAAGCTGAGGCTGCAATGTAATCCATCATTCTTTCTAAAATTAACAGAAAACAAGTATGATATAAAAGAGATTTGAGCATAGCATGACCAAGTTGAAATAAGGAGCTGAGACTTGGTGTCTATTGATGTTTTGAGTTCCAGTGCTCTCCTAAGAATTTGTGAATGGAAGGAGGATGGCGGGGTCCTAGAGAACAGCCAGGCAATTACAAATACACTACCAAGCACCCTGAAGAACTGTTAGAGATTTTAAAGGAAAGGAAGACAGCAGTAGGGTGATCTCCATGGAGCATTAAGCTACCATTGTGCAGCTTTGCTCTGTATTGGGTGTTTGAGAAATCCCTTGGAGAACAAGGTGGCTTTGTTTATATGGTGTTCTTGCCTCTGGTCTTTGGGATGTGATTTAGAGTACAGGAGCTGAGCACATAGGTAAGTTCAGCTTGCTTTCCATTTGCTCTACCTGTAGCTGCTTTTGCTATTCAAATGCCTACAGAAAAACCTGACTAATTCTGGTGTGCAACTCCTCCTGGTAAGGGCTAAAAGGAGCTGGTGGAGGGCTCTGCACTGGAGGCATTACCAGCTAGAACTGAGCAAAGTTGTAAGGAGTAACACTTAGTGACTAATCCTGGGGTCTCATGAAACCCAGCTGCAAGGATTTTTAATGTAAAGTCAGTCTTGTGTTTGTAACGGAGCATGACGCTAAAATTTGGGAGATCTTTTAAGTTTGTGGATATTTTGATTCTTACACTGAGAATGTTCTAACAGCTCTGGGAGTTGCGAAGCATGAGCTGATTGTACTGTGTTTTTAGTGTTGTCTCCCAGGTTTGTTTGGTTTTTTTTTTTAATACAACTGGGTAAATTAACAGGTTTATGTCAGAAAAGAACCAGAAACAATAAACTGTCCAACAAACAAACAAAAAACCAAAGTGGAGAGGTGCTTATGGTTATGTAAATGTACAAATTAGAAAACAAAGAATGGGGATTTTTTTTTTTGTCTTTTTCTTTCTTTTTATAAAGAACATTTACAATCCATTGCTTTTTTTTTTCCTTCTTGGAGAAGACTTGAAAAGTAACAATTAAGTGTTTCATATGTAATGCTAGATGGTGTTAGGCAGAAAGTATGTGGCAAAAGTATCCTGATAACTTCTTCACAGGTCAGTGTTTTCAAGTGGCCAGACAGAAAGCTCTCTTTAGTGACTGCTCAGCAAACTCAGTGACTTCAGCTCTCTGAGTGAAGGGTAGCTTGTACTTTGAAAGTGCCATTCAGTAAAAACCTACTTAAAACAACTGGCATGAGCTTTCTGAACCAGCATAAAAGAAACTTGAGTCACTCCAAGAAATTGGCCACAGTAACTCTGTGTTTCAGCAAAGTATGTTTGTCTTATTTTGGGACTTTTTGCCATGTGTTTAATTTAGGGAATTGAAATAGTACTTATATGTATTTTTGCCAGCTTTCTTGCTTCCCTGAAAAAAAAGAGAAATCACCAATAATTGTTTCTGAAATATTAGTAAAAATTGGGTGGAGGGAGCGAAAGTAACCTACAAAACCTTTGATTAGCCTGGGGCTAAAATATAAGTGTTAATTTGATGTCTAGGCAAACTCACCGTAAGTAATGTAATTGGATACGTTAACATGTCAGTGTCAAGAACCTCCAGATATGTGGCTGCTTAATCAAATCTAGCCCCTAACCTCTAACTCTTTCGTTCTTGTTTTGCTTAAACACTTTGAGCTACTACTTTTTTTCCTTTTAAAATATTCTGCTATTTTCATTGTGTTCATATTCTCCAAACAGTTTTTTCTCTGTCTTCCAAGCCTCGTGCTCTACCTCATCCTCTCTCTTTTGGTCTTTTAATAATTTTTTACATTGTTTCCCTGTCTCCTTTAGTTTCCCACTGTGTACCCTTCTCATAATATTCACAGCTACTTTGCTGTTCCTCTGTATCTAGTGAAATGTTTTGTTACATTTATCTACCTGCTCTTTTTCCATCAATTTTGCTCTAAAATCTTGTCATTTGAATCCTTTTCCTTACCTTCTTTTTTACCTCCTTTAACCTGGATCGTTTTTAGCTTGAATGTGCTTGCAGGTAGAATGGGTAAACTTTGACTGTCTTGGGGTTATTTCATTAAACTCATCCCATTTCTTGAAGAACTAATGTGGAAGTGTTTAAAATTTTGTCAATTTTACCTAAGCAAGAAGGTATTGCTGGTTGATTATGAAGAGACACTGTTCTGCTGAGTGGGGATTATCAGTCCAAGCATAAGGGATGCTATATAGGCCAAATATGTCATGAGTCTGTCTTTTTGTGGGACAGCAAGCAGTGTACTAAAATACCCTGGCAATTGTCTTCCATTAATTGCTCGGGAATTCTCACTATCCTCCATGTATTTCCTTGATTACATATTATCCAAGACGTTTGATGTAACTGTTTCATAACAGATTCCTCGTGTAGGTCAGTGAGTAGTGAGAGTGCCCAAACTTATAAAACCTAGGGCGCCCTGGAAGCTCTCCCCTCAGTTGAGGGTGCACATCATCAATGCCAGTTTGCACTAATATAGAGCCTTTTCAGTGAGTATTCATGTAATAATGTTTTGTTATGGCTCATAAATAGCTTTGACAACCAGACTTGTGGTCTTGGTTCCCTTCCAAGTTGAAAGATGTTCACAGCACAGACGTCACTGGGGAGAATGAGCAAGTGTTGGTCACAGATTAACAAAGCGTAGCCTAAAGGAGTCTCTTCCTTGAAACTTTGACTGCCGTGGCTCTGGATTGAGCTGTATGAAAATAAAGAGATTTAAATTATTGCGTGCACTATGCCTGCAGTGGAAGTAGGCAAAAGGTTCAAGTGAAACTTCATAAAGTGTAAAAGTATAGTTTTTAAAAATATGGTTTATTACATTCTTTTTATTGTCAATTTTTAGCCCTTCGTCCATTTATTATTCTATTCAGGGGCTGAAACTCGAGCTAATACTACTATATGAGTAAAAGCAGAATTTTGATTAATACAGCTACATTACAGATTTTGGCAGTTTATATGACTAAGAATACATCTATTGAGGAGTACTCCATGTTGTTTGTAATGCTGCCCCATCTGCACTCAAGGCACTCAAATGATATGGTAGAGGTACACTGCGTTTAGAATACCCACCCTAGTAAATGATGTTTGTTGAATGTCTGTGAGATGATTGGGGGGTGTTGTAAGCAGTGGAGGGATTTGCAGATCCGGGATCCCTGTGGAACTACCCAGGAGACTCCCACTTGGTGAGAATTTGCTCAGTTTGATTAGGGGCAAATTTATGGCCAGGGAAATAATTCTCAGTTTTGTGACAGATTATTTGAAGAGACACTGATTATCAGGAAATTGGTGGATTATGTCCTGTGTTGCACTTGTAATCATGCAGTTTGAATGTGCTGGAAATAGTATGTTAATGTTGTGCTTTTTCTTTCTGCGTGTGTTCACTCAGGAGAGTCAGCTTGAGTTTGTCCCACTGTATTTATTGCTGTGTGAATAATTGTACTAGTTAGGTTTCACATATTTGGAACACAGTGCGTAACTGCTGCCCTGCCTGTATAATTATTAAGTCTAGAGAATGGGTTGGGGAAACAGCTTTGAGAAAAGCGCCTCTTATAAATGAATGATTACTGACTTGGCAAAGCATTCATAATATTGACAGCCAGTTAGGAAAATTAAATCAATGCAATCAGGATAGTGATTATTTTTCTTGGGAAGTGTATGTGTAAGAAAGAGAGCAAACATTTGTACTTCTTGGAATGTTAACACCAGTATTCTACTGTGAAAAGTGAACTGTAGAAACATGGTTGTTCTGTATTTCAGGACTATAAGTTAGGGAAAGGTTTGAGCTGGGTGTTGCTAGACCTTCTCTTGAAGTGAACTTCTCAAAGAAAACCAAAAAGCTTTCAATTTCAAATTTGCAAGTTTTATTGGAATAAAAGGTAACTTCTTCCAAAATAAAATCGTCATAGTGATTTGTGAGAGTTAGATGTAAGAGGTTTATGCACCACTGCCCGCTTTGTGCAGGTGTGTCCTTGATGCAGTACTTGGTTATATTCAATGTTATTTGGTGACTGGCAGCAAAGCATGAGCAGTTTGGGGTTTGGGAGCTTTTTATATCACAGGGAGATCTTACTTAAATAGAAAAAGAATTGTCCTAGGTTTACTTAGAAACTGGAAGATATGAAAACTAAAGAAGAATTGAGGAATTATTTTGCCCTTAAGTCTAAAGGGAAAGTTGAAATTTTGCGGTTTAGCTGAAAGAGGAAACAATCTCAGAGGTGGAGTGAATGCAGAGTTCTCAGATGTTGGGACATTATAAGGACGTTCTTAAAATTAATGTGAGTGAAAATGTTATTAGTCTCTCGTCCCCATTTCAGATTTACATTGGTTTTAGTATGTGTTTTTATTTTTCATGTTTAGTGTGGTGTTCGCTTTTACTGTCATACAAGAAGATGATGCTAATTCTCCATGCAAATGTCGTCTTCAAGCTAATGAATACCAGTGATGTATATACTGGAAGCAGTAGTTATTCTGAGAGCATTTTGATTTTAATGATTCATAAACGTTCTGATAGTGCCTGTGTGGGTGAAGGGTAGCATGTGCGAGCATACTCTAGTTCTGCTTAATACTTCATATGTTATTACATCTTTTGTCTTGTTTTATTCTGATTTTGGGCCCTATACTGCCCTGTATCAGCAATCCCTTGGCTTTCCTCACAGTTGCCATGCTGCTTTAAGCAGCTCAATCCCTCCCTTCATCTTCACTTCTTCACTTCCAGCGTTGTATCCTTCATTGTGAAAGGACAGGCAGGAGTGGATCAGGGAACTGATCCACGTGCTCCCCCTTCCTGGTTGTTCACTTGCCAGGGAGAGGAGAGCCATAGCTCACTTCTCTGGATGCAGTTTCTCTGGTGCATGGTTTGTTTCTTATAATCGAAAATGACTTACTTGTAAATTACTTTAGTTGAAACATTAATGTAGTATAAAGATTAATATGTTTTTATCGATGTTAGAGACTTGAAATAAAAGTGTGCTATCAGATTTTATGTCTTTAGTTGATAAAAGGATGCAGAGTCAGAGACTGATGAGAAGGGATGGGCTGGTTGGATTAGGATTATTTTGGGAAAAGGCTATTAAGAGAGAAACAGAATTGCTTTAGCCATTTAGGAATTAGTATTTCAGTTCTTGCAGTAACAATTGTTGGTCCATGTCTAATAAAAATTATAGTACTTTCTGTCAGTTTTTCTGATAACTTTATAAAAACTTGACTTCAAGGCTCTGATTCTGTCTTGATTGTGAGCATTCAGATGTAGTAGTGCTTGCTTTCACTAAGCCGATTTCTTTTGAATCTGTGAATACTCACTGTATTTCAAAAGCTCTGTACAGTTTTGAATGGCTAAAGAGAAAACTGACAAGCCTGAAAATTAAATTGTAGCAAAGACCTGAAAATGAGGAGAGTTCTCACAGTCATCTAGACAGTAACTTACTGTGCTTTAAATTTTGGTTTTAATAAATGTATACTCCTCTGTGCATTTGACAGAAAGCATGCATGCCACTTAATAGTGTCACTTTGATTTTATTTTATGGTTATTAAAGTATTAGGTGTATTTACACAGATTTATTAGAGCGGTTGCTAAATTTTCAGTTCTTTTATGTGAAAGTAGATACAATGGTAATACTGTAGGTTATTAAATTTTGGGACCTAAATGTTTGGCTGTGTGTTAGCACAGGAGTAAAATTCATTGAAAGCTCTTGAGTATCTGCTGAGAAGAAAAGGGTTTGCTGTCTTTCATCAGCCGGCTGTGAAAATCTGTAAGGGACTGTGTGTTTCATTCCAAGTTGTTGCATTAAGGAGTTCAGGAGTTCTGCTGTGGGGTCTGTAGGTCTGTGCCCCAAATACCAGAAAAAGAACCTCCCCACCCCAAAATTTCAAACTGGCTAATGCCATGGTCTGTGTGGGAAGGCTGGGAACGTGGAATACTGATTTTGTTTATTTATACTGCCCTTTTCTTATCTTAGGACCCCCTAATTTTTCAAGTATATTTACTCTCATACACTTTTCCTGTTTCCAAGTACAGAAAACTTCAGGTATTATGTGTTACCCTATTCCCAAGGCACCCCAAATTCCCAGGAACATTGAGAAAAATTACTGAGCGGAACTTCTTACGAGCTGTGTTCCCTAGTGTGAGTGGCAACTTGCTCAATAAAGAAAAGCAGATATGACCTGAACAATTAGATTATGGGGTTTTATTCTGTGGGGCTTTAAGGTTCTTTTGTTGTTTGTTTGTAGGTTTTTTGGTTGGCTGTGGTTTGTGTTTTCTTAGCTTGCCCCTATGGTTCGTATGGCCTGTTGATGTAGTCAGACTGGCATGAATTTCACGTAGTGTTTTAGAGTGGTTTTTCTTGAGAAGAACTTAATTATATTTTTTGTTTTGTTCCCACACCTCCAGATATTTAACTGGAGAAAAGAAAACAAACTTTTATGACTTATTTTAATGCTTTAGTAATTTTAAAATTTTTATTTAATACAAACCCTGCTTAAAATTAGTGTAATCTTGGGTCATATATGTGAGTCTGGTTTTAACTTGTGCTGAATTGTATCTTAATGGATTCCCACTTGATTTCAGCCTGTTTTTCTTTGACTGTAATGTCCTTGTTGGTCAAAGCAAACATGTAAAAGTCATGTAGAACAGTGCAACCAAAACCCCGTTATAGTCATGTAACAACATAGGTTGTATTGATACCTTTTAAATATTTTCAAGGTCTGTGGTGAATTATAGGTAGTATAAGGAGGAGTGGAAGTTTTAAAAATAATACTTTTGAAAAGTAACCAATTGCACTTTTTATTTTTGTTTTCTTTTTCTCAGCCTGTATATAAGGCTGTCTTTGGAAGAAATTTTTCATCATTTGACTGTTGCCTGCTTGTTAATAACAGTGAATTCTGAAGTCCATTCTCATTCTCTCTATGATTTGAAGGCAGGTAGTCAAGAAAGCAGTCACAGAACTCTGCTTCCCCAGGCCCTTTATGTCCTGTAGGGCTGTAACCTTAGAAAGGTCGTGTATAGAAATGATCTTTTTTGTAATGGGTGAAGGCTAATGAGTCTCTGTCTCCTTGGCTCATCTTAGGTTTCAGCTCTGCCTGCTCTGAGGTGTTTGAACGTGTGAGAGAGACCTGGCCAGTGGAATGGTTTTAGGGTGCCTGGTTTTGGGACTGTCAGTATTCCAGAGGTGTTTGGGGAGGATTCTTCTCCCGTGTAGATTCCTTTTTGAATTCTGTCACTACTTTAGTGCTGTAAACAGAAACAGGTTCAATAAATGGCTGCATCTTTATTTGTACTGCAATCCATGTTTATTCTTTTTAGTGTTTAAGCACTGGTTTTAATTAAATTGAAGCACTGTGTTTAAGCAAAACAGATTCATGGTACTTAAGCCTTAAAACTACGTAAACTACCACACAATTACTAACAGCTTCCAGCATTTGCCAAGTATTCCTTACTAGGACTTATTCTTGTGTCAGTAATAAGAAGTTCCATCTTAAATTGGCCTTTTAGAAGTCCAGGTTTTAAGAAATAAACATAAATTCTTTACTATTAAAGTTTTTTTAAGGGAGATCAGGAAGGTTAACCAATGGATTTTGGTGCTGAGGCAGGCATTGGTGCATTAAATAAAACAAGGTAGCTCAAAGGAGGTGAAGTGCTCACTAGTCTGAGGGCAGACTTTCAGAATAAAAATGTGGATTTCATTTCTGCAACTTTCACTATTGATATCCTATTGTGTACATGAATATTGGATAAATGAAGCTGTCTGTGTGTTCTTTCGATGCATTTGGTAAAGTAACCAACAACTAAGAAGTTGAAATTCCTTTTATTATTATAGTAAGTCTTTTTGTTTGCTGAGAATTAAGCAAACAGAGCAAAAGTAGTGAGTTCTGCTTACTTTATTGGTCAAGCACATATTATTTTTTGTGAAAATGTTCCAGTTGATGCATGTTATGTGTTCATAGTGCAGCAAAAAAATCCTCACTGTATTTCAGTGAAATTGATTTTGCTGTGGGGAGTGTCAACATGGAGGTAATGATTGAAACTCAAAAGTTGCTTGTGGAATTGCGGTCTTGCTGTGTATTTCATATGTATGCATTAATGTATATTCATGCAGGGTTATAAATGACACAGTGTTTCTAGAAATATAAATTAATCAAGCTCAATGTGTTTGACAGTTTTTTCATCCTTCTTTGGAGTGTAAGTTAACAATGGTGAATACCAGCCTCCAGTCAAAGTAGTGGTTTATTGTAAAATTAAGTCTTGAATGCTGGTGTGTTTCCATTCTCTACTTCAGCCTGGACTTTCTTGGTGAACTTTATTTTCCTAATAGCAGGTGATGATTAAATTCCTTCTACAATACGTTCAAGATCTCAAACACACAATAGTAATACAGTTCCTATAAGTGGTTCATTTGTTAATCTGAGCTCTGTTCTACAAGATTTCTATGAATGCTGCTTTCCTTTGAAATTGATCTTCAAAAAGAAATCCTGTTTTGTGTAATAAGATGCCAGACTCACAAAGATTTCCTTTCTTGTTTCATAGACGTTCCATCTTCAGAGCAGCCTGAACTGTTCCTAAAGAAACTTCAACAGTGCTGTGTCATTTTTGACTTCATGGACACGCTTTCAGACCTTAAAATGAAAGAATACAAGCGCTCCACTCTTAATGAACTGGTGGACTACATTACAATAAGCAGAGGCTGTTTGACAGAGCAGACTTACCCTGAAGTAGTTAGAATGGTGAGTTCCTTCTTTCTCGTGGTATCTCTTTAAATACACTTGCAATTCCAGTTACACACTGTGGGCGAAATTGAACCCTGGAGTAGGTGGATTAAATTATGCCTTTGGCTTGTATTTGCTAATACACATTGCTTGGGGATAATTCTTTAAAGACAAAAAGATTAATTTTTATATTTTTTTAATTAAAGTCAAGTAGATTTTGGTTATTATAGTGTCACAAATGTATGAAAGGAAACCTGGATTGTTTCCCGATGGAGAAAGACAGCAGCCATAAAATCAGAGTCCCTCATGTTTCCTGCAATCTACCTTGCCTCTCCTCCCCAGTATAAATAATGGAATAATTTTTGCAAGTTTCTTATCTTTCTTTGAACTTTCTCCAAGCTCTTGGGTGTCTACTTTAGGTGGAGATAGCTTAAAGTATGCATGGGTAATATTTTAAAAATAATAAATGCTAAAGATGTATAGAATTGTTGTGAAAATTTCCTGGTTGGGTTATGTGGATTCGTAGCAGGTGCTGTTAGAGTGAGCAAGATTGCTCAACAATAAAGCCATACCTTGTATATATAAATGGTCAAATAATAGCATTTTCAATGTAAAAATGGAAACAGTACCAGATGCTGCACGGTGAGGAATGTTCATTGCAACTGGCAAAATCAATCACTGCTATAAAATGTTTGTTCTGGACTACTGTACAGAACCCTTAAACCTGTTCTCTAAATGAGAAAACAATTAATTAAATATAGATTTGGGGATGTCAGTTTCCTAATGATACTGTGTGATTGTGGAATCCATGGCCTATGTGCTGGAAGAAGAACATGAATAGCTTTTGCATTGCATTGTGTATGTTTCTCACTTCTTTTCTGACACACAGATACATGCTGTGTTGCTTGTCTGTAATACTTAAAAACAGCTGTAAATTGTGACAGCACCATCAAGCAGTTAATCATGAAGGAAAAAAACAGAATTAAGTGTGTATGAAAAAATCCTAATACGGCTTCTTTGTGTGTATGCACTGTCAGAAATCCTTCTCCCTCTCTCTATCCCCCTTCTGCACTGGACCAGTCTTGTGAATGAACTGCTTGCTGTGTTATTTCTTCAGTATGTGATTTCATGCACCATTCAAATACCAGCCTGAATACAGAATGGCTATTTTTTTTTTTTTTCCTCAATTTTTCTGCTGGTGCACCTGAATACAGAATGACTATTTTTTTTTTTTTCCTCAATTTTTCTGCTGGTGCTGCACTGTAGTTCTAAATGGTTTGCAAATGTTAGTTTAATCTAATGTGTACCCCTTGTGATGAGCAAAGTGTATCATACCCTTTGCATGGAAAGGATGTTGATGCACAGATAACTTCAATAAAATGGGGGGCTTCTTCTGTGTGTAGCAGATGCCTCCAAACTCACCCCTCAGAGAACTTGGTAATTTTTTTTAGCATTTTTGTTACTGAGGTTGTATTCTTGTGTCGACTTCGGTTATAGTTGTTTACTGCAGCAATATCTCGTGAATAAAAACTCTGCAATTTAGTCTTGCCTTTGCTTGGGCCCTAAGAAACAAGAAGAATTTGATTGGTAATTGCTTATGAAGTTCAATTTGAATCATAAATCAAAGTCTATGAAACAAGGTGATCTTGAACTATGGAAGACGTGCAAAACCCCTTTGGCATCATGTCCTGCTGTCCCCACAGTCACTTGTGTTGATTCACACAACAGTTTTTATCTTAAGGAAATTATGTATTGCCTAAAGAGTTTAAAAAGCATGGTTTAAAATAATTTCTCTAAATACAGTCTGTATCTATGATATGGAGGAGTTATTGGAAAGAAAGATACAGCTTGAATCTTTCCAGTGGATTTCATAGAGGTTTACTAATGGAGCTTAAGAAATTCCAGTTTCAGCTTAGCTCCTTTTTCATAGAAAACTGTTGTCTCATCTTTTCCTTTCATTGCATCATGCCCTTCTTTATTCTACTTTCTTCTACTTTCCATTTGTGTTGTTGAACCCAGGCTGTTTTCAGTGCCGGGGTACTGAAGCAGGGGAGGACTGTGAATACTCTCATGTCCTGTGTGTTTGGCTACCCAGTGCCCCCTGACTGTCCAAACCTGGATTTTTTTTATAAATAAAAAGATGCCCAAGTATTTAGGGAAGTGAACATGATTTTTTTTCCTAAAGAATTTCCGTAGAAAATAGTATTACTTAGATTTTGGATGAACTCCAGCCTGCAACAGCCACCTCAGCTTTGGGGAAGGTGTAAGCAGTTGAAAGCTGGAGTCTCCTAACTGTGCCTGTCACAGCCAGCGGCGTTCTTGGTGCATGTGCTGCTGGAAAAGCACTTTGGTGGTTGTATTCCATGGGAGCAGGATGCAGTGCTCTGCTATCGAATTTGTGTGAGTGAATCCATAGCAAATGCATGAATGATTCTGTCGATCGTCCCAACAAATGCTGTTGCAGTGTTTCTGCTAAACCACATCGCCAGGGCTTTTGAAGCTTGCAGGTGTTTTGTTTTTTGCACATAGGCTATCTAGAAAAAATGCTTTTTTTCCTCCTGGTCTTTGCCTATAAAAGCAAGACATCTTCACCACTTTGAGCACAGTTACAAAGGCCCTAGAGGGAAAGGTAGTTCCTCTAATATTACATAGAATAAGTTTTCAGCACATACTGCCTGGTGAAGAGATGGCATTAGTTACTTTGTGCTGAAGCACTGTTTTTGCTGTAACTTGTTCTTCACAGTAAGTGCAAGTTCTTTTTTGAAACAGTTTTGTGCCCATAATCATACACCGAGACAGACTTAAATGTGCACAGTTGACTTCATGAGCACAGCTACCGCCTTCATGTGCTCTTGGGGATTTCACCAAGGTCTCCAGCTGTGTTCACAAGGGAGCTGTCATGTTGACAGTCTCAGACCTGTCATAATAGTGAAGAAAACAGCAGTATCTGTGTCCTGACCGAATTAGCATCCCCACTGCCTGCCTGCCACAATTGTCATGGGAGTGTTTCCACTGAAAGACTGGGATCTTAAAACTGATCAAAACGGAGCCCGGGTGTTCTTTGTCCCTTTGAAAGGTGTCTTCCCTGTTATGTTTAGTGTTTATGAATCTAGGAGTTAATATTTCCTGCTTTTCCCTTTGGGCTACTGTGATTTGGAGGTGAAGGGGAAAAAAAGTTGTTCTTTTGTGAGTTTTAGCAGGAAACTTTTTCCAGGAGCAGGAAAAAAAAGGTGCACCAGTCTAAAACTGGTATTTTTAAAGTTACTAATAGAGAAGAATTAATACCTAAAGTGTTTTCTCATCTTAATCATCTAAAATGTTCAAAAAAGTAGCATCTGTGGAAGAGACTTTTTTTGGTTTAAGGTTTTATAATGTATGTGTATGTTAATGATCTCTGTTTGTGACCCAAAATACTGGGCTAGGAAAAGGTTGCCAGTAGAATTCTTCAGAAGAGCTGAGATTTTAAATTGCTTCTAAAATATAAGGGTTTGAAAAAGTCATTTGTGGTAGCCAGATAACTTACGGATGTTTTTTATGCCAACCATGTAAAATTTATGCCATTAAAAGCTTAATGCATGCTTGTAATATCACATGTTTTCATCTTCTTCTCTTGAGCATGTGATATGATGTTGTATATAGCTAAATGTGAAACCACTTGGCTGTTTGTCAACCTGCGTGCAAATCTGCTTCCTTAAACCACTCTCTGGCTTGATATAGTGTTTGGCATGTTATTTGTTATTTTAAAAAATAAAATAAAATGGAATTTCCTAATGACCACCAAAGCAAGTTGCAGAGGGCTCATCCCTGTCATCAATACCAGTTGATGGGAAGAGTGATTGGGATTTGCATTAATGGCCATGAGCTGAACAGATTTATTCAGGAGGGTATTGCTCAGCGTGCTTCCCCTGCAGTTTGATGTGTTGTTCAGAAGGGCAGATGACATTCTTTAGAATTAGGCAAGTGCTAGGAAAAATGGCCTTGCCAATTAAGCCACGCTCTGCTAAGAAGGAAATGCTAGTAATAGGACTTTATGAGCCAATTATTGGACACTTAATCTAAAATTTTTTCCTGTCTGAGCAAAATGTGGAGGCTTAAACTAATGATACTGATTTTGCTGGTAGATTAAGCAGTGGTAGTTGAATGAAATAAATGTTTGTTATTATCTGTGGTATCCTAAAGGGTGTGTGGGGTAGAGCTGTTTGTGTTTTATGGGTGTTAAGACATAGATTGAGGAACCTGATCTATTTCATTAAAAAAAAATGGATGAAAAAATTGACAAGCTGTAAACGGAGAAGTCTGGATGAATCTTTGTTGGTGAGCAACCTCTCAGCTCTCCTGCTTGCTTCTTTAGAAATTGTAAACCCAGGCCCTCACGTTTAGGTAACAGCAGTGTGTGTTTGCCAGCCCACAGGAGATGGGTAATGAAACTCTCTTCAGATACATCTTTTAGAATGGAATAGTGATACTGTGTTCTCTTTTCCAAGTGCTGAAATGCCTCTGGCTTCCCATTGTCATCTTTATCTTTTCTGTAATGGCAAATCAAGTAAAATAAGACTGTAATTTCTATATAGCCAACGTGAAACATCATAGGAGATGTCATGTGGCATAGAAGCTGTGTTGAGCAACACAGGGAAAAGAAACTTGGTTAGAGCAATACCCAAATAAGCTCAAAAAATGCATTTTAGAGGTCAGATTCTGGTTTGGGTTTGTTTGGTTTTTTTCCCCCCCCCCTCTCTAAAACTTTCTACTGACATAAATCTAGAGAGATTGCATTCCTTTTTACTGCAGGTTTGTCTCAACAGATGTGAAGGCAGAGTCTGTTCAGGAGTTTGTTTGTGACAGACCTGTTAAACATAAAGAATATCTTGCTAAGCCATGATTTTTTTAGCATGTTGAGGAACCTATTTTTAGGAAGCGTTCTAGCTGTTAGACTTCATAGGCATCATGGTTTTTATATTTTCTATAGCTTTAGCTGTGTCTTATGACTAAGTATGACATCTTTTGAGTTTCTGTATTAAAATGTTCTTGGATAGAGGTTTTTCTACAGGTCCACCTATATTCAGTCTTACCTTTTGATTTAACAAAAACCCTGTATGTATGTTTCTGTTGCTTCTTGTATTAGATTTCAAAATACAATACTGAATGTCATTTTGAGTTTAAGGGAAATAAATGAAATCATATACTCTCACAAGAATTGACAAATTGCATCCCTTTCTAATGCGAATTTTATATAAGTTCAGGAATTCTGTAAAATATTAGGAATTAATCTTGAACTTAACTTGAATCAGTGGAAGTGGAACAGATTGTTTTGAAGCCATCTGAAATGCTGAAAGGAAAATGCAGTGTCCTTTGACCACCCCCCCCCCAAATGTTTTTTGATTGAAAATTGTCATGTAGGTGCAGCCATAATGGAGCAAGCATGCTATTGTTAAAAAAATACGTAAAAATCCCATCATATTTTAAATTCTGTTCTTCTTTCTTTAATGTGAGGGTTATCAGTTCTGTAGAAGCAAGAAAAGAGTCTAACTTTGATTTCTTTTATGCATTATTTCCAAATACTTTTGTCAGATATTTTTGTTATTCACATTCTTTATACACCTAGCTTGTATTAAACGTACAATGCTTATTAAAAGAAGAGACTCTGATGATCTGTGCTCCTCTCAGAAAGTCAGTTGGAGGCAGCTCCTCTTGCAGCAGTTGTCCCTAATAATTTTTCTGGACAGTCTGTAATTACATTTACCCGTATCCATTATTCCTGCAGTTGGTTACATACGCCTTGCATCTGTCAGACCTTACCTGCATAACAGTTCAGTGATTAGGTCTAAAGCAAAGAAATAAACTGGAAAAACAGTTTCTTGTTCCAAGAAGCACTTGTGTAGACCACAGCTGTCTTTATTTATTTATTTATTTCCTGAAAGGACCTTTACATCCCCACACCCTGTTTTGGCTGTGTCAGCCTCTTAAGTACCTTTCAAGTATTTTGTCTACAGACAAGCACAGTGTCAATCTTCTTCTGAGGGATTGTCTTCCTGGGTTCTGAGTTGTATGTTTTGTTCTTCAGTGTGGAGTCCAAGACAGCATGAGTTTTGTAATGCTGTCTAGAGTTCAAGTTCATGCATTGGCAGGCTTTCACGTGATCTGGTGCCTGCTCTAGAGGTGAAGGGCTCTTTCTGCTGGTACTGTGCTTTAATTTGTCCAAGATCCTTGAGCTACTGCTATGATTTTTCAGACTGTATTATAGAATTGCCTGGGCACACATTAAATAAATAATTGTTCTATTGAATCATCTCAAAACTTAGTTACAGGGAAGCAGTGAATGGGGTTACTAGTAGGGTGCCCAGATATAGTTCAGGTCTAGGTGACCTAGAGTGGAATTGCAGAGCTCCAGTTTCCAGCAGTGAGAAGGTTGTACCCAGGGCTGCTGCCTGGGCTGGGGTCTGGGCTAACGCTTCTAATTCAGATCTTAAGTGTCATAATCCACCTTGATTCTTGTTATAGTGAACAAGGTTAGAACAAGGGGTAATTGCTTTAAACTGAAAGGGAAGGACAAAGGGTAATGGCTTGAAATTGGAAGAGGACAGGGACAGATTACATGTTAGGATGGAATTCTTGACTGTGAGGTTGGTGAGCCACTAGCACAGGTTGCTCAGAGGAGCTGTGGCTGCCCCATCCCTGGGAGTGTTCAAAGCCAGGTTGGATGGGGCTTGGAGTGACCAGGGGTAGTGGAAAGTGTTTCTGCCCGTGGCAGGGTGGGTTGGAATTAGATATCTATAGAGTCCCTTCCACCCCAAGCCATTCTGTGGTTCTGTGAGAAGTCTCAGGGTTTGTAAATTGGGTTTCTTTTGGGCAAAACATCTACTGCAGGAGTACAGCTACTGCTTTTTTCAGTGTAAGAGATGACTAGAAAGAAACTCCTCCCTCTAAACACACATGGTGCGGACACTGCACCTGAGCACCAGCTGTTTTGTCCTACAAACCCTCTCTTGTTGCAGTTCCTGCCAAGAGAAGCATTGCCCAAGGATCTCAGGTTTGTTGCTTCCTCATCTGTATGGGTGGAAGTTGCTACCACCACTGAAGTGGGTGCTAGTAATATAACAAGTTTAGGAGCCCTGATCCAGAGCTAATTCTTGCAGGTTGTTGATTGAATTTTTAGGAGACTTAAAAGTCAAGGGAAAATGAGAAGGATTGTTTTCCCCCCAGCCTGTGGTCTGGGTTGTTGACTGTGTTCACAATCCAATGTAGTTCATTTTGATGCAACCAAGTCAAAAGCAATGCTGCTGGGCAAAAGAAGGCACAGAAA